>NW_028270160.1:3472328-3814828 GCF_037043375.1 Chiloscyllium plagiosum
CGTTTGTATGCTTCTCCTTTCCTCTTGGCTAGTCGTACGATTTCTCCTGTTATCCATGGTTCACAAATCTTGCCTTTCCTATCCTTTGCTTTCAACGGGACATGCCTATCCTGCACTATCTTTAACCTATCTTTAACCTATTTGAATGACTTGCCTTCAAATAGCTGTGTCCAATCCACATTTCTGAGCTCCTGTCTAATTTTGATATAATTGGCCTTGGCCCAGTTTAGTACTCTTCCCTTAGGACCACTCTCATCTTTGTCTACGAATATTCTAAAACTTACAGAATTGTGGTCATTGTTCCCAAAGAAATCCCCCACTGCAACTTCTACCGCCTGGCTTGGCTTGGCTCATTCCCCAGCACCAGATCCAATATGGCCGCTTCCCTCATTGGATTCTTGACATACGGCTCTAGAAAACTTTCCTGGATGCTTCTTACAAATTCTGTCCCATCCAGACTTCTGACACTAAGTGAATCCCAGTCAATGCTGGGAAAATTAAAATCTCCCTATCACCACCACCCTGTTGCCTCTACATCTTTCCATAATTTGTTTATGTATTTGTTCTTCTACCTCACGCTCATTATTGGGAGACCTGTAATACAGTCCCAACAATGTAACTGCACCTTTCTTATTTCTCAGCTCCACCCATAATGCCTCACTGCTCAAGCCCTCCATAGTGTCCTCCTTTAGCACAGCCATGATATCATCCCTGACCAGCAATGCAACTGCTGGTCAGGGATGATGTCACGAAAAAGGAATGCAGGGTTGTGTTTGGTGAGGGATTATGTAGTGGTGTGTTACAGTTCATTGAGGCAGTCTAAATTGATGAGGTAACATGCACTTAGACATGAGTGTTGTCATCTGGAAGCCAGGATAGTTTTGGGAGATATACCAGCTTTCATTTGCTCACATGGCTGACCAGCATTCTTGCCTGCTCTTACTACCTGCCGTGGCATGCTTTGGTAAGATTTTACATTTAATCAACCTTTTTGCCCCTGTTATGAGCACACCTTCTTGGGCCATTAAGTCATCGAGTGGGACATGAGCTGGAGCTTCTGGCTGGCCATGACATCCTCCCAAGCTCATGGTATAGAGTTTTAAATTATGGCTGATGTGGACTGGTGGGATTTATAGAACATAGAACATTACAGCGCAGTACAGGTCCTTTGGCCCTCGATGTTGCGCAGACAAGTCATACCAATTTGAAGCCCATCTACCCAACCCTATTCCATGTACGTCCATATGTTTGTCCAGTGATTACTTAAATGCACTTAAAGTTGGTGAATCTACTACCGTTGCAGGCAAAGCATTCCATACCCTTACTACTCTGAGTAAAGAACCTACTTCTGACATCTGTTCTATATCTATCACCCCTCAATTTAAAGCTATGCCCCGTTGTGCTCGCCGTCACCATACTTGGAAAAAGGCTCTACCTGTCCACCCTATCTAACCCTCTGATTATCTTATATGTCTCTATTAAGTCACCTCTCAACCTTCTCTCCAACGAAAACAGCCTCAAGTCCCTCAGCCTTTCCTCTTAAGACCTCCCCTCCATACCAGGCAACAACCTCATGGTTCCGGAACTCAATTCTTCTATTAATAAAAGCTAAAACACTGTATGCCTTCTTAATAACCCTGTCAACCTGGGTGGCAACTTTCAAGGATCTGTGTACATGGACACAGAGATCTCTCTGCTGACCTACGCTACCAAGAATCTTACCATTAGCCCAGTACTTTGCATTCCGCTTACTGCGACCAAAGTGAATCACCTCACACTTGTCCGCATTAAACTCCATTTGCCACCTCTCAGCCCAGCTCTGCAGCTTATCTATGTCTCTCTGTAACCTACAAATCCTTCATCACTATCCACAACTCCACCAACCTTAGTGTCATCTGCAAATTTACTAACCCACTCTTCTACGCCCTCGTCCAGGTCATTTATAAAAATGACGAACAGCAGTAGACCCAACACCGACCCTTGCAGTACACCACTAGTAACTGGACTCCAGGATGAACATTTCCCATCAACCACCTCCCTCTGTATTCTTTCAACAAGCCAATTACTGATCAAACTGCTACATTTTTACACATTTAAGAGAAAACCGTGAAGGGATCAGAGCAGAGGCACAGGAAATTCAATGGTCTTGGTCAAGGGCAGTCTTCACTAATAAATGAGCCAAAAGAAAGGTATTAGAGAAATTCTAATGTGGAAAATTCAGTCAGTAGAACAGCTGTGAAATGATTAGCGGAATTGAGGGAAAACAAATAAAGTGGAGATTTGAAGGCCATCCATTCAGCAGGAACCATCAACGCAAAGAATAGGGAGAGAGTGCAGTTGAACACGTGGCTGCAAGGCTGGTGTAGGAGGGAGGGCTTCAGAAATTTGGACAATTGGACTGCATTCTGGGGAAGGTGGGACCTGTACAAACAGGACGGGTTGCACGTGAACCAGAAGGGCACCAATATCCTGGGGGGTAGGTTTGCGAGCACTCTTCGGGGGGGTTTAAACTAATTTGGCAGGGGGATGGGATCCGGACTTGTAGTCCAGCAAGTAAGCTAGCTGTGTGTCAGGATGCCCAAGACTGTAGGGAGGCTGTGGAGAAGGTAGCACTGACAGGGACTACTTGCGGACACAGAGATGGGCTCAAGTGCGTATACTTCAACGCAAGGAGTATCAGAAATAAGGTGGGTGAACTTAAGGCGTGGATCGGTACCTGGGACTACGATGTTGTGGCCATCACGGAAACGTGGATAGATGAGGGACAGGAATGGCTGTTGGAGGTTCCTGGTTACAGGTGTTTCAGTAAGATTAGGGAGGGTGGGAAAAAAGGAGGCGGGGTGGCATTGCTAATTAGAAATGGTATAACGGCTGCAGAAAGGCAGTTTGAGGGGGATCTGCCTCTGGAGGTAGTATGGGCTGAAGTCAGAAATAGGAAAGGTGCAGTCACCTTGTTGGGTGTTTATTATAGGCCCCCCAAAGGCAGCAGAGATGTGGAGAAACAGATTGGGAAACAGATTTTGGAAAGGTGCAGAAGCCACAGGGTCGTAGTCATGGGTGACTTCAACTTCCCAAATATTGATTGGAAGCTCTTTAGATCAAGTAGATTGGATGGGGCGGTGTTTGTGCAGTGTGTCCAGGAAGCTTTTCTAACGCAGTATGTAGATTGTCCAACCAGAGGGGAGGCCATATTGGATTTGGTACTCGGTAATGAACCGGGACAAGTGGTGGGCTTGTTAGTGGGTGAACATTTTGGTGATGGTGACCACAATTCTGTGACTTTCACCTTGGTTATGGAGAGAGATAGGTGCGCACAACAAGGTAGATTTTATAATTGGGGGAAGGGAAATTACGATGCTGTAAGGCAGGATTTGAGGAGCATACGTTGGGAGCATAGGCTGTCAGGGAAGGAAGTGGTGGAAAGGTGGAACTTTTTCAAAGAGCAGATACGACGTGTCCATGATATGTATGTACCTATCAGGCAGGAAAGAAATGGTCGTGTGAGGGAGCCTTGGTTGACGAGAGAGGTTGAATGTCTGGTAAAGAGGAAGAAGGAGGCTTACATAAGGTTGAGGAAACAGGATTCAGACAGAGCAGTGGAGGGATACAGGATAGCCAGAAGGGACCTGAAGAAAGGGATTAGGAGAGCTAAGAGAGGGCATGAAAAATCGTTGGCGGATAGGATCAAGGATAACCCCAAGGCTTTTTTATGCGTATGTGAGAAACCTGAGAATGACGAGAACGAGGGTAGGTCCGATCAAGGACAGTAGTGGGAGACTGTGTATTGAGTCGGAAGAGATAGGAGAGGTCTTGAACCAGTACTTCTCTTCAGTATTTACGAACGAGAGGGACCTTATTGTAGAAGAGGAGAGTGTGAAATGGACTGGTAAGCTAGAAGAGATACCTGTTAGGAAGGAAGATGTGTTGGACATTTTGAACAACTTGAGGATAGACAAGTCCCCCGGGCCTGACGGGATATATCCTAGGATTATGTGGGAAGCAAGAGAGGAAATTGCAGTACCGTTGGCAATGATCTTCTCGTCTTCACTGGCAACGGGGGTGGTACCAGGGGACTGGAGAGTAGCGAATGTTGTGCCCCTGTTCAAAAAAGGGAATAGGGATAACCCCGGGAATTACAGGCCTGTTAGTCTTACTTCTGTGGTAGGCAAAGTAATGGAAAGGGTACTGAGGGATAGGATTTATGAGTATCTGGAAAGACACTGCTTGATTAGGGACAGCCAGCACGGATTTGTGAAGGGTAGGTCTTGCCTTACAAGTCTTATTGAATTCTTCGAGGAGGTGACCAAGCATGTAGATGAGGGTAGAACAGTGGATGTAGTGTACATGGATTTTAGTAAGGCTTTTGATAAGGTTCCCCATGGTAGGCTTATGCGGAAAGTCAGGAGGCATGGGATAGAGGGAAATTTGGCCAATTGGATAGAAAACTGGCTAACCGGTCGAAGGCAGAGAGTGGTGGTAGATGGTAAATATTCAGCCTGGAGCCCAGTTACAAGTGGAGTTCCGCAGGGATCAGTTCTGGGTCCTCTGCTGTTTGTAATTTTTATTAATGACTTAGATGAGGGAGTCGAAGGGTGGGTCAGTAAATTTGCAGATGATACGAAGATAGGTGGAGTTGTGGACAGTAAGGAGGGCTGTTGTCGGCTGCAGAGGGACTTAGATATGATGCAGAGCTGGGCTGAGGAGTGGCAGATGGAGGTCAACCCTGCCAAGTGTGAGGTTGTCCATTTTGGAAGGACAAATAAGAATGCGGAATACAGGGTTAATGGTAGGGTTCTTAGTCAGGTGGAGGAACAGAGGGATCTTGGGGTCTATGTACATAGATCTTTGAAGGTTGCCACTCAGGTGGATAGAGTTTGTAAGAAGGCCTATGGAGTATTATCGTTCATTAGCAGAGGGATTGAATTCAAGAGTCATGAAGTGATGTTGCAGCTGTACAGGACTTTGGTTAGGCCACAGTTGGAGTACTGTGTGCAGTTCTGGTCGCCTCACTTTAGGAAAGATGTGGAAGCTTTGGAGAGGGTGCAGAGAAGATTTACCAGGATGTTGCCTGGAATGGAGAGGAAGTCGTACGAGGATAGGTTGAGAGTTCTCGGCCTTTTCTCGTTGGAACGGCGAAGGATGAGGGGTGACTTGATAGAGGTTTATAAGATGATCAGAGGAATAGATAGAGTAGACAGTCAGAAACGTTTTCCCCGGGTACAACAGAGTGTTACAAGGGGACATAAATTTAAGGTGAAGGGTGGAAGGTATAGGGGAGATGTCAGGGGTGGGTTCTTTACCCAGAGAGTGGTGGGGGCATGGAATATGCTGCCCGTGGGAGTGGTAGAGTCGGAATCATTGGCGACCTTTAAGCGGCATTTGGATAGGTACATGGATGGGTACTTAATCTAGGTTAGATGTTCGGCACAACATCGTGGGCCGAAGGGCCTGTTCTGTGCTGTATTGTTCTATGTTCTATGTTCTATAGTAGCAGCAGTGTTTACTATCAAAACGATGCCCTGCAGAAATTCACCAATGTCCTTAGATCATACCTTCCAAACCCACGACCATTCCCATCTCAAAGGACCTGCAAGTTCCCCTCCAAGCTGTGCTCTCAAAGCAGAAAGGAAATAAATAGCAACTGAAACGATCATTGGTCCACATGTCTTTTGAAAAGACGAGCATGGTTGGAGCTTGGGAGAATTCCCATAGTGACACCTGTGGACTGAAGGAACTGAGTGGTCTAAAAGGGAAACCCTTCAGGTTGAGAACAACCTGGGAGCCAATTGCTGAAGGAACAAGTGGGAGACTTGCATTTCATACAGGCCAACACAATTAATGGAGAGGTACGGCCATCTGGATTTTTATGATTTGTCATTGTTTTGCTGGTAGGAGATATAGGTGTGAGTAGCCTGCATACAGCACTCCCACCCGTGCTGGCTCCACTGATGTGAATGGGCATTTCAAAGCGCATCCCTGCCTCAGACTCATGGTGGGAAGTGGCTATAGTAGCAGAGTGCGATTGAGTGGGAGATATTGGTGAGAAGATGGTGGCACTTATCCTGTGGTGGCCCTTCTTCATTGCTGACCATTCCTCAAAATAGCTGAGACTGCATTGATCCAGGTGGCAAACTGGGAGGCAGGCTGGCAGAGTCTGATGGTGTGTCCTGCTTTGCCGATCCTGGTGGAGGAGGATGTCCCTCCTCTGCATCACCCTGTCCACCAGAATCTTGTGGTGTTTGTCTTCAAAAGGACCAGCAACATCTAAACTTCCACATTCAGGGCGAATGTCACAAACTGAGCAGGGGAGCTCTGAACTGACAGTATTTGTCCAAGTGTACATCCACTTTTTAAAGGTGTTAGGGGTGCCAGGGCTGCCAGTCTATTATGGGATGTCCTAAATGTAGCATGTACTTGTAAATGTGATGACTGGTATGATCATGCTAACATTGGGCATGAGGGGCGCTGTGCAGGTAATGAGGTGAGTTTGAGAAAACCTGCTAGGCCACATAGGGAGAAACCCTTCATGAATCTTGACAGAATTGACACTTAGCCAAAAATCACAAGTTTCAAACCCTGGATGCAACCCTCTGGGAGAGTACTCTAAAGACTGGGTAGTATATGGTGGTATAATCTAAGGAACAGAAAATTAACCCCAAACTTTAAGGCATCCTAATTCATGTGGAGTGAGCAACTAAGCATTGTGTCAGTCCCAACTGATCTCGCCATGAATCTTTTTGAGTTTGATGAAATTCAGCTCTTACTTAGTCAACACACAGCATGAGAAACATTGTTAATCTGTTGAAATGGCAAATTTATGTTTGCATTAGACACCAACATTGAACAGTTTTTCTTCATATCTGTTCTAAAACTGCAATTGAACAGTCTGTATCCTTTTTTATGTCAACAACTGACTCCATTTTATTATGGTTTCTGATATAACTGTAGAATTAAATAAGCTCTGGTTGCTTACTTGGGACTAACCAGAAGAATGAGTTTACAACACAGAAATCTAAGCTAATTGAAAGGATGAAGAGTGAGTTTACACCATGGAAATCTTGGATAATTGAAAGGATACTCAGTCCCATTTGGGCCATTTAATATTCCAGGAAGCAATTTGACTAATTTTGATCTTTTTACTTTCCAAACTTGTAACCCTTGACTTCTTTGGTAGCTTATAATTCCTTTATCAGCTACTTTTAAAGAGGCATTACCTATTTATATTAACTAGCTTCACATCTCTTGAAGTAATGGCCTACAGGTACAGAACATTTAGATGTTAATATTTGCATTACAATTTCAAGACCTTCAATACAATTTTTAAAAAATTCATTCATGGGCTGTCACTTGCTGGTCCAGCACTTAATGGCCATCCCTAGATACCAAAGAGAATGTGGCAGTGAGCTGCTTTCTTGAAATGTTGGTTTACGCTGACCCACAATATCCTGAGGGAGGGAATTCCAGAATTTTGACCTAGTGACGCTGAAGGAATGATGGTATGGTTCCAAGTCAGGATGGTGAGGGACTTCAGGGGGATCTTGCAAATAATGGTATTCCCTTGTATTTGCTCCCCTTATCCTTTTTAGATGGTAGTGGTCATGGATGTGCAAGATGCTTTCTAAGGTGCCTCGGTGAATGAAAGAGACAGCATAATTGTTGCCATTTGTGGTTTACTATATACTAGTCTGCAGGACATGTACCACAGAGAATCAGATATCTGAACTTACTTACAACACAGTGTTAATAAGCTACAATCTCACAGATTTACACACACAGTCTGACGTCTATACCTACTGATATAACTGTACATGACACATATAATGGACTGACTGTACTGTCTCCACTACACAGAGTATGATTTGAAGGCAAGGTGGGTACCTTATGTTCAGAATATCACATGCCATTATGTTATGTATCTGTTGTAATGCTACAGGCTTGTCTGGTCTTGAATCTGTTATTAGACGATATCTCACCTCTTCCCTGCAAAGAATGGAAGCCATTTTCTGATAAAATATTTCTATATATTCAGTTCAAAATCACACAACACCAGGTTCTAGTCCAACAGGTTTATTTGGAAGTAGAAGCCTTCAGAGCGCCGCTCCTTCATCAGGTAGCTAGTGGGACAGGATCATAAGACACAGAATTTATAGCAAAAGATCATAGTATCATACAACTGATATGATATATTGGCACACCTAAATTCCCTTCATCATATTGAATAGTGGAACAGGCTTGAAGGGCCAAATTGCCTACTCCTGCTCCTTTTATCATATGTTTCAATCTTCAGACTTCAAATAATCACCTGTGTGATGAGTGGTTATGTATCTGTTGAAGAAGGGCTTATGCCCGAAACGTCGATTCTCCTGTTCCCTGGATGCTGCCTGACCTGCTGCGCTTTTCCAGCAACACATTTCCAGCTTTAACTGTCTACTGCAAATATATTAACTGAACTTTGAGATGAAATGTAGCAGGAGCAATCGTGAGGGAAAATTTCTCCAGGTCACTATCAGTCAGCAATGTTGTAAACAGGGCACAATGACTTCTAAATGCTGTCTCCATTGGGATCATGGCTATTTTATTTTAGAATGCTTTTGTAATTTTCCAAAATACTTATCAGAAGAAATCTCCCTGCTGTATATATTATATTGCTAATGAGGAAAATAATTTTCGGAGGAAATCTCTTCATCCTCTTCGTAAACATCAGTACATCAGCAATGAATATGACTTGTGTCTGAATGGTGTGTTGCTATACTTTTGTACCTACTGAAAGATCCAGCAGGCAGAAAGAGAAAACTGAAACAGTGAAAGCTAAAAAATGGTCATTTGTGAAGCATTTATAAACCAAAATAAAATCTGCATTTTATTCATGAGAGAACGGTCAGGCTTTCACTGCCAACCAGTATTTGCCAGGTAAACTACAACGTAAGACATACACTGCTTCAAACTTTAGGACTGGGCTATTTTAACAAAGCAGCAACATATTAGAATTGGCTACGTTAAAAAAGTGCTGGGGAAACTCAGCGGGTCTAGCAACATCTGTGGAGAGAGAAACAGAGATAGTGCTTCGAGTCCAAGATGAGTCGCGTTCAGAACTCCAAAGAATTCTCACTGGCTTTAGGCTGGGCTCTTCGTCAACTGATATTTTCCTAGCTATCATCAGTTTTGAGGAAGCGTCAGTGAACCCAAAACATTGACTCTGAATTCCCTTCACAGATGCTGCCTGACCCGCTGAGCTTTTCCAGGAATTTTTATTTTTGTTTCTCGTTGTCAATTGTTCAGGTGAAAATTGCAGAAGGTCAGCTCCCAGAAATTCTAAGGCAGTTACATGACTGTGGAGATATTAAATGGTTACGAATCAAAACCATTCCCAGAGGATCTGACTCCAACTTGAGATACTTGCTCTTCCATTATGATTATGTTCTATATTACTATCTATGGGCCATTGAGAATAATTTTCAACTTCACTGGTCTTAAAATGTGGTGGAGTCTGCAGCCAACTGCACTGCCATATTATCCCCAAATGACAAAGTGGAGACATACATCCTCTTGTCAGTTAGAGAGTCATAGAGTCATAAAGTATGGAGATTGACCCTTTGGTCTAATTCATTCATGCCAACCGGGTTTCCCAAACTAAAACAGTCCCATTTGCTTGTGTTTGGCCCATATCCCTCCAAAACTTTCCATTTCATATATCTATCCAAATGTCTTTTAAATGTTGTAACTGTATCTGCATCTACCACTTCCTCTGGCAGTTTATTCCACATTTGAACCACCCACTGTATGAAAAAGTTGCCCCTCAGGTCCCTTTTAAATCTTTTCCTCTCACCTTAAACCTATGGCCTCTGGTTTTAAACTCCCTCATCTTCAGGAAAAGACCTTGGCTATTCACCTGATCTATGTTCCTCATGATTTTATAAACCTCTATAAGGTCACCCTTCAGCCTCCAACACTCAAATGGAAAAAGTCCCAGCCTACTCAACCTCTTCCTTCTAACTCAAACCCTCTAGTCCTGACAACATCCTGATAAATCTTATTTGAATCCTCTCCAATTTACTAATATCCTTCCTATAGCAGATTGACCAGAACTGGACACAATATCTAGAGCTACAGACACAGAAATACTTCAAATCACTCCCTGTTTGCATCTTAAAGAAACATTTTAATGTTTGTTCTTGTGACACCATTTTTCACACATCTAAACGTAACTTTTATAACATTGGACACTGGTCAAGTCACTATTTCATCATTGCATAGTTAAACAGCACAGTACTGACCTATAAATCTGCTGCGCTGTGTAACTGGGATTGTATTTTCACACAGGTCAAATGTTTGGCTGAATGTCCAGGTGCATTTTGGTACACAGGTGATGACATTTTCTTTGGAGGAAAGGTGATTTTCCTGGGAAATTCCAGACCTGTGCCAACTTCCACTGGCCTTTTGCAAGTTGAAAATACCTTCTATGCAAAAGCATTGAGGTCAGATTCCTCAGTTTACATGAGGCCAAAACATGGGTTTCCTTCTGCATATCATTTAGCCCAGTGGTATGGAGTGTGAAGGTTGTGAATAAAATGGAAACCTGCTGAACAGCAGGGAATTCTCAAATGTTTTGACACTTTCAAATGTCGCCATTTATGTGCTGCATTGTAACATAGGAGTGTTTTTAATAGATTAATTCATCAGCTAAGGGCTCTGAGCAAAGGGAAGTTAACGCTCACAAACACCAACATTGTGTAACGCATTATGTTGGTTTTTCAATGGAGAAAGAACCTGAACATATTCAAAGGAATATAACTAATTGATACAAAAAGAGAAATTCTGAGGAAGGGTCACTCAACCTAAACTGCATCATATCATGTTATTTGCTGTACCCATAACCTGTTAATATCTGATTAAACAACAGAGTATCAAATTAAATGTGCAGGTGAATACCATCATGTGTTATCTCAATATTGACATCTAAAAATTGGATTTATACACTATCTTTCAAGGTGTTAGAACTTTCCAAAATACTTCATTGACAATGGAGCATGTTTGGGGTGGCACAGTGGCTCAATGGTTAGCACTGCTACCTCACAGCACCAAGGTCCCAGGTTCGATTCCAGCCTCAGGATACTGACTGTGTGGAGTTTGCACATTCTCCCTGTGTCTGTGCGGGTTTCCTCCTGGTGCTCTGGTTTCCTCCCACAGTCCAAAGATGTGCAGGTCAGGTGAATTGGCCATACCAAATTGCCCATAGTATTAGGTGCATTTGTCAGGGGTAAATATAGGGTGGGTTACTCTTTGGAGGATGGGTGTAGACTTGTTGGGCCGAAGGGCCTGTTTCCATACTGTAGGAATCTAATCTAAAAAATGTAGCCACTGTTGTAAAGTGGAGATCACGCAGCCAGATTCCAACAACAGCTATGTAGGAAATGTTGAGATAATGTGTTTATATGACATTTACTGAGGGATATATTTTGGCCAAGTCTCAAAGACACACACTCCCCACATTGAATAGTGCCATTGTTTTTTTTTAACTTCCGGATGGGGAGGTCATTTTTTAAATGTCTCATCAGGGAAAAAAAGAAGCCACCTTCATATTTGCAGCATTGCATTAGTTCTGTACAAGATTATGTGGGTCTTTATGTTGCTTATGAATGCACAACTTTGTTTCAATTGTGAAAATGATGGCACTCAGTTAAGGATTGATCGTGTTTATGATCAGTCTTCCCCAAATAGATATTCAAAAATATCGTGTTTATTTCTTTTCTCAGGCCATGTTGATCAGAAAAAATTGGATGAATTAGATAAGGAAGAGAAACTGGGTAAATTCAAGGCCTCTGCAAAATGTGCAACAGGTATGTTAGTATCACCTGTGGAAGTAATGAAACTTTATAGAGCTGGATTTTCATGTTGATCCTGAGAAATGCAAGGTGTGCCCATTCTCAACTTTGGAAATGTTTTGTCTATTTGCGTACATTCATCTCCTGGAGATGTGAGCTTTCCAGTATAGCTCTTATGCTCCCTCACCATCACTGCTCCCACACCTCCATTTCCCATCCCTCTTTTGTCCCAAGCTGCTTCATACCTCCAGTCATGCCTTTTTTTTTTATTTGGTTCATTATTATCATGTGTACCTGGGTACAGTGAAAAGTTTTGTTTTGTGTGCAGTACAGGCAGATCGTACCATACAAAGTGCATTAGGGTAATAGAACAGACTGAGGACTACAATGTTATGGCTGCAGAGAAGGTACACAAAGAGCAAGATCAGCATTTAAATGTAAAATTTGAGAGGTCCATTCAGAAGTCTGATAACAGTAGGGAAGAGGCTGTTCTTGAATCTGTTGGTACCTTTGTTTAAGCTTTTATAACCTTCTGCCTGATGGAAGAGGCTGGAAGATTTTTATAAATGGGGTGGGAGCATCTCTAATGATGTTGGCTGCTTTCCTAAGGCAGCAGGAAGTATAGATGGAGTCAATGGATGGAAGGCTGGCTGCCTGATGGACTTGGCTGTGTTCACCCAACTCTCTGTAACCCTCACTCAGCTGTTTTATGTCCCTATTTATACCCTATTGCAATCACTAATTCTCCACTATGAATAGTCTTTGGAAACCATGTAATCACATTACGAGTCCTTTGAAATGGATATTAAAAAGTACATCCCTAACAATCTAAAGTTGCCAAGAAAAGAGAGTTTTGCAATTCCTAAACCCATTCCTGACACACAATCTGGTCCAAAGCTGTTTGTTCTTTCTTGGATACCTGATGATAAATGAATCATGTCTCCATTCGAATGCTATTAACCCTCACAATATGCAACTATATACTTGATTCAGCTCTGCTCTACCAATTCCGTTCTCTCTCATGTCGGCCAATATTCAGTCAAGTTTTCATTGTCATTAGGCCACCCAAAGCAAAAATATAACTTTCATTCCACTGCATTGTACCATGGGCACAGTATGATTTAATCTACAATAGGAAACAATTCTGCATGACCTAGTGGGGCATTGGGTAAGTACATTGCCATTTTTAAAAAAAAGTTTTTTTTTAGATTAGATTACATTACAGTGTGGAAACAGGCCCTTCGGCCCAACAAGTCCACACCGACCCGCCGAAGCGCAACCCACCCATACCCCTACATTTACCCCTTTACCTAACACTACGGGCAATTTAGCATGGCCAATTCACCTGACCTGCACATCTTTGGACTGTGGGAGGAAACCGGAGCACCTGGAGGAAACCCACGCAGACACGGGGAGAATGTGCAAACTCCACACAGCCAGTCGCCTGAGGCGGGAATTGAACCCGGGTCTCCGGCGCTGTGAGGCAGCAGTGCTAACCACTGTGCCACCGTGCCGCCCATGGGATATGGATGTTATTGGCTAGACAAAAATTTATTGACCATCCCTAATTGCTCAGGATATGCAGTAAGCCATTTCAGGCTGAGATGAGAAGTAGGAGCTCCCCCTCTGTAACTGGATCCTTGACTTAATGATTCTCAGACTGCATTCACAAAGAATAGGTGACAATAGTGCTTCCACAGTAATCCCCAACATTGGTGCCCCGCAAGGCTGTGTACTCAGCCCTCTACTACACACTCATCACCATCTGGACAAATTCTGCCCTAACTCTGTTTACAAGTTGGCTAATGACACCATTGTTGTAGGCCAGACCTCAAACAATGACAAGACAAAATACAGGAAAGAGATTGAGTGTTTAGCGGCATAGCATAAAGACAACAAACTCTCCATCAATGTCGGCAAAATGAAGGAGCTGGTCATTGACTTCAGGAAGCGGAGTGGAGGGCACACCCCTGTCTGTATCAATGAGGCTGAGGGGGAGATTGTCAAGAGTGTCAAGTTCCTGGGAATGATGATCACCAACAATCTGTCCTAGTCCACCCATGTTGACATAAAGGTCAAGAAAGCACAACAATGTCTCTATCTCCACTGGAGATTAAGGAAGTTCGGCATGTCGGTAACAATGCTTACCAATATTTATAGATGCACCATACAGAGCATCCTATTTGGGTACACCACAGCGTGGTATGGAAACTGCTCTTCCCAAGACTGCAAGAAACTACAGAGAGTTGTGCACACAACCCAGTTCATCACACAAACCAGCCTTCCACTTATACTTTCTGCTGCCTCTGGAAATCAACCAGAATTATGGGGTCTTTAACTTCTGTAACTCTAGTACGTCGGATGGGTCAGTTTTTGTCCAATGTGTACAGGAGGGTTTCCTGACACAGTATGTCGAAGGGCCGATAAGAGGGGTGGCCACACTGGATCTGGTGCTGGGTAATGAACCAGGCCAGGTGCTTGATTTAGTTGTAGGTGAGCACTTTGGAGAGAGTGACCATAATTCAGTTACATTTAGTTTAGCCAAGTACATGCCACAGGTCAAGAGTTATTGATGGAGCAAGGGAAATTATAATATGATTAGGCAAGAATTAAGATGCATAGGATGGGGTAGCAAAATGTGGGGTATGCAGTCAATGGAAATGTGGAGCTGGTTTAAGGAACAGATATTGCGTGTCCTTGATAGGTATGTCCCTGTCAGGCAGGGAGGAAGTGATAAGGTAAGGGAACCGTGGTTTACTACAGAAATTGTATCCCTTGTTAAGAAGAAGAAGGAGACTTATGTGTTGATGGGCAAGATGGTACAGATGAGGCGATGGAGAGTTACAGATCAGCTAGGAAGGATTTAAAGAGAGAGTTAAGAAGAGCAAAGAGAGGACATGAGCAGTCTTTAGCAAATAGAATAAAGGAGAACCCTAAACCTTTCTATAGGTATTTGAGGAATAAAAGGATGATTAGGGTAGGAATAGGGTCAGTCAAAGACAGAAGTGGAAAGTTGAGTGTGGATCCTGTGGAGATTGGAGAGGTGATAAACGAATATTTCTCATCGGTTTTCACTCAGAAAAAGGAGAATATTGTATAGGAGAAGAATGAGGTACGAGATAGTAGACTAGAAAGGATCGAGGTTAGTTATGAACAGGTGTTATCAATTCCAAAAGGAGTAAAAGTAGACAAGTCCCTCGGTCGGATGGGATTTTATCTGAGGATTCTCTGGGAAGCTAGAGAGGAGATAGCAGAGCTTTTGGCTTTGATATTTGAGTCATCATTGTCTACAGGTTTAGTACCAGAGGACTGAAGGATTGCAAATGTTGTGCCCTTGTTCAAGAAGGGCAGTAGAGATGACCCAGGTAATTATAGACCAGTGAGCCTTACATCTGTTGTAGGAAAGGTTTTGGAAAGGATTATAAGTTAGCAAGATAGCAAGCAACAATTTGATTTCAGATAGTCAACATGGTTTTGTTAAGGGCAGGTCGTGTCTCACAAACCTCATTGAGTTTTTTGAGAAGGTGACCAAGCATGTAGATAAGGGTAGGGCAGTTGATGTGGTATACATGGACTTCAGTAAAGCCTTTGATAAGGTTCCACATGGTAGGTTGTTGGAGAAAATGCAGAGGCATGGAATAGAGGGTGATTTAGCAGTTTGGATTAGAAACTGGCTTTCTGTAAGAAGGCAGCGAGTGGTACTTGATGGAAAATATTCAGCCTGGAGTCCGGTTACTAGTGGTGTGCCACAAGGATCTGTTTTGGGACCACTGCTGTTTGTCATTTTTATAAATGACTTAGTCGCAGGCATAGGTGTATGGATTAGTAAATTTGCAGACAACATGAAAGTCGGTGGAGCAGTGGACAGTTTGGAAGAATGTTACAGGTTGCAGGGGGACTTGGATAAACTGCAGAATTGGGCTGTGAGGTGGCAAATGGAGTTCAATGCAGCTAAATATGAGGTGAAGAATAACAGGAAGGCAGAGTACTGGGTCAGTGGAAAGATTCTTGGTAGTGTGGATGTGCAGAGGGATCTTGGAGTCCATGTACATAGATCCCTGAAAGTTGCCACCCAGGTGGATAGTGCTGTTAAGAAGGCATACAGTGTGTTAGGCTTCATTGCTAGAGGGATTGAGTACCGGAACCGCAATATTATGCTTCAATATTCCAAGTGCGGCCACACTTGGAATATTGTGTACAGCTCTGGTCGTCATATTTTGGGAAGGATGTGGAAGCATTGGAAAGGTGCAGAGGAGATTTACCAGGATGTTGCCTGGTCTGGAGGGAAGGTCTTATGAGGAAAGACTGAGAGACTTTGGGTCTGTTCTCATTGGAAAGAAGAAGGCTAAGAGGGGATTTGATAGAGACATACAAGATGAAGAGAGGATTAGATAGGGTAGACAGTGAAAGTCGTTTTCCTAGGATGATGACGTCAGCTGGTACGAGGGGGTATAACTACAAATTGACGGGTGATAGATTTAAGACAGATGTCAGAGGCAGGTTCTTCACTCAGAGAGTGGTAAGGGCGTGGAATGCCCCACCTGCCAGTGTAGTCAACTCAGCCACATTAGGGAGATTTAAACAATCCTTGGATAAGCACATAGAACATAAAACATAGAACATAGAACAATACAGCACAGAACAGGCCCTTCGGCCCACGATGTTGTGCCAAACATTTGTCCTAGCTTAAGCACCCATCCATGTACCTATCCAATTGCCACTTAAAGTTCGCCAATGATTCTGACTCTGCCACTCCCACAGGCAGCGCATTCCATGCCCCCACCACTCTTTGGGTAAAGAACCTACTCCTGACATCCCCCTATACCTTCCACCCTTCACCTTAAATTTATGTCCCCTTGTAACACTCTGTTGTACCCGGGGAAAAAGTTTCTGATTGTCTACTCTATCTATTCCCTTGATCATCTTATGCACCTCTATCAAGTCACCCCTCATCCTTCTCTGTTCCAATGAGAAAAGGCCTAGCACGCTCAACCTATCCTCGTACGACCTATTCTCCATTCCAGGCAACATCCTGGTATATCTTCTCTGCACCCTCTCCAAAGCTTCCACATCTTTCCTAAAGTGAGGCGACCAGAACTGCACACAGTACTCCAAATGTGGCCTAACCAAAGTCCTGTACAGCTGTAACATCACTTCACGACTCTTGAATTCAATCCCTCTGCTAATGAACGCTAATACACCATAGGCCTTCTTACAAGCTCTATCCACCTGAGTGGCAAATTTCAAAGATCTATGAACATAGACCCCAAGATCCCTCTGCTCCTCCACCTCACTAAGAACCCTACCGTTAACCCTGTATTCCGCACTCTTATTTGTCCTTCCAAAATGGACAACCTCACACTTGACAGGGTTGACCTCCATCTGCCACTCCTCAGCCAAGCTCTGCATCATATCTAAGTCCCTTTGCAGCCGACAACAGCCCTCCTCATTATCCACAACTCCACCAATCTTCGTATCGTCTGCAAATTTACTGACCCACCCTTCGACTCCCTCTTCCAAGTCATTAATAAAAATTACAAACAGCAGAGGACCCACAACTGATCCCTGTGGAACTCCACTTGTAACTGGGCTCCAGGCTAAATATTTACCATCTACCACTACTCTCTGACTTCGACTAGTTAGCCAGTTTTCTATCCAACTGGCCAAATTTCCCTCTATCCCATGCCTCCTGACTTTCCGCATAAGCCTACCATGGGGAACCTTATCAAATGCCTTACTAAAATCCATGTATACTACATCCACTGCTCTACCCTCATCCACATGCTTGGTCACCTCCTCAAAGAATGATGATGATGATGCGATAGTGTAAGGGGACGAGCTGAGAATAGTTCACAGGTCAGCGCAACATTGAGGGCCAAAGAGCCTGTTCTGCGCTGTATTGTTCTATGTTCTATCTTCTATCATCAAACACCCTCCCATTCTGGTTATACTCTATTCCACCCTCTCCCATCAGGTAGAAGATATAAGTGTTTGAATGCTCATTCAAGAACAGCTTCCTACCCGCTGTTATCAGATGGATCTCTCAAATGTTAATTCTGATCTCTGTCTCTCTTTGCACCCTCTCTGTGGCTGTAACCCTATGTTCTGCACTCTGTTCTGGCACCCTAATGCATTTTGTACTGTGCAGTCTGCCTGTATTTCAGTACACGTGCCAACAATAAATCCAATCAATCAAAAATATCTTCACTCAGAGGGTGCTGAATCTGCGGAACATGCTACCACAGAAACTGTGGAGGTGAAGTCACTGAATATGTTTATGAATGATATTTTAGAGGCTAAAGGTGTCTGGAGGTGTGGGAGAGAAGGAGAACTGTGTTGAGTGAGGGGATTATTCACAACCTTGTTGAATGGCCCAATTACTGAATGTCCTATTCCCGCTGCTACGTTTGACTAAGTTTTCCAGCAATCTCGATGCAGTTCCCAGTAGATAAAGAGAAATAGCTTACACTGCTTGGAACTGAGCAGTAATTGCCACCCCGTTGCTCAGATGTATCATGGTTTATTACACTGGAGGAATAGTATCTCTCAGGTTGGAGTTCGACAGAATTATTTTAAGAGTGTAAAAGCAAATTCAACATGTAATTCAAGCTATCTGGGCTGACATGATTCTGACCCGGAGTGTACCGTGTTGAAAAAAGGAGCTGTTTCTACCACTGGTGTCATTCTCGTAAGGTTATACATAAGGTTAATAAAAATGTCACATTGTTTTGTCATTTGATCAACTCTGCTAGAGTATTGATCAACATATTGTACGTCAAAAACTGAAATTTAAACATGGCCAAGAGACAAGGATCAGTGGAAAGTTAGTGAGTTATTTTCTTGAAGGGTATTGAGAAGCTGGTTTTCAGCTGGAGTTTTCCTCCATGGTAACTTCTTAGTCTAAGCTCTGCTGTGACAAGGAACAACTGAAGAAGTCCAGTTCCATCTACACTTTGAGCTCAGGAAGTTCAGCGAGCAAGGCACTACCCTCATATTAACAGCCTTGTGACACTGTGTAGTCCTCTGTTCATAACAGTATGAGAGTAAATCTTCAGCCTTCCTAAAATGTTTGTAAAATAAAGCAATATTGTGTTTTAAAAGGTGAACTTGAAGATTCTTAAATTACCAAACATTTTAGAAAGGCTGAAGATTTGCTCCCATACTGTTATGACCAGAGGACTACACAGTATTACATTGTGTAAAATGTCTTAACTGGCAAAACCTTCTAGCTGCCATTATATAACAAACAACTTACATGAAGCAATTTCATTTTTTAATGAACATAATTATTAATGAAAGGAAGGAACAACTGTAACCTCTTTGTGATTTTTAACAGATCCTAGTGGGATGGCTGCAGGCCTTCGCCCGTACATCGAGCAATGTATTTTCTGGATAGTGGCTCTGACAATGCAACTAGTCCTCTACACTGTGTTTGAATAGTTGCATTGCAAATGACATCAGCACCTCCATATGGTCCAAAATGCTGGTTTCACAACAAAAACAAATCACACAATGCATTGCATTTAAACAAACCCAGGGTTTAATTGCTGTTGATTTTCTTAGATTGCACCAAATGGTTCATTCTTAGACTTGCACTTTATTTTCTTATGAATCAATGAGTTATGCCTTGAAATTCAGATCTTCAAATATTTAGTGGATGAATATTTAAACTTCTTCAAATTCATTTCCCTGCTATTTTAAAGAAGCAAGTTAGTACCTTTGTTAAAACAGTTGACAAAGAGACATAATAACAACACAGTGAGCAATTAGATGCTAATATTCAAACATTGTAATTTGATGGCATCAGAGGTCTAAGGCATCATAAAATAATGAACTCAGAGAAATCTGTTTTTGGTAAATATTATACAGAACAAATTTTTAGTTTTAAAACCATGGAAGTAAAAATGGCACCGATTCAACACAATGAAGATTCAAGATGAGCCGCAAACAATTTATAAAAAGTGTATGTGTGATTTGACTCAAATAGTGTAGCAAATGATACAAAAGCAGAAATGTACCTTCACATTAAGATTATATTGTTGACTTGAAATCCCACTGTGGTGTGCTTTTTTTTATATTTGTACTGTAACATTGACTTCAATTTAATATTTTCAATGTAGACTTTATTCTGTAGTGTATCTGTGTGAATGCTGACAAAAAACTTTCATTTGGATCTTCATCGAGTGCCTTTCATAACCTCAGGATTTCGCAAAGTGCTTTACAGCCAAGGAAGTCTTTTTGAAGTGTAGTCACTGTTGTCATGTAGATATAAACAACCAACTGCAAAGAAATTTGACAAAGTTTACCATTGAATCATGGAAATTACAGCATCCAACTTATTTCTTTGCTGGTACTAGCTCTTAAGTTGGATCCACCTACTCTATTTTGCTACCCTTTTCTTTCTTTTATAATCTTCATTTTGACTTATTTCTCCTATTCTTTGAAGTTCAAGAAGTTATTTTGCTCCACTGTTTCCCTTCAATCTTTCAGTGATGATTCTGGACCCATATTCTCTTGTAACTGAATCCACAATATTTTTGCTGTTTATTCTCTCAAAATCTTTCAGAATCTTGAAAATCTCCAATAGATTGTGTATAATCTTCTTTTCAGTGAAACAACGTTGCCAAATTCTTCTGCCATTCTTCATAAGATTCATTTCCTATTGTAGATATATTGCACTTTCTCCTTTAATAGGTTGCTTAGAGACACACAGAAATTTCATCTGTGACATACGAATGCGTCACTCAGAAAAACGTTTTATTTTGTGTATACAGTGCCTCCACATTTTCAACCAAAAAGCTGCCTCTGTCTATTTTGCTTTATTTTATTCTGAAATATTTTTTGACTAGATTCTTTCTATTCTTTCATTGTATTGAGATTTTGTTAGTTAACATATATGTATGTTAATTGTTCTCCACATCCACACACCATTGAATGTACCATTGACATTTCTCAGCAGTGAACTACATCTGTGTCCAAACAACCGAGTGTCCTGTTCTTCAGTGCCAAGACCACAAAGTTGTTAACACCAACACATATCAATCCTTTTTCACTACATATGTCTAAGTCACTAAAAGTTGAAAGCAAGAGACTGGATAACAATCAGAAAATATCTTCATTTATCAATATTGCCCTTAAACAAATCATGCATCCTAATCATCTTAACCCATCTATAGTGAAATCTTATTAAACACCTTCTGATAATCCTTATCAACTACTTCCATTGCATTCTCTTTATGAATACACTGCATGATTTCCTCATCCAAATTAAATTAATCAAATACAATGGGCCAAGTTTTTGTTGTGGGTTTCAATCACATCAGAATGAAGCACCAGACAATAATAATAGTTCAGCAGGTATGACTGTCTCTAGCAGTACTGTCCAGTACAGAGTGAAGAGCACCTTCTGAGGCTGGTAGGGTTTGAGAAAACCCTCCAACGGTAAAAGGTCAACTCCCCCTCCATCAGAAGCAAGCCTTGCCAATGTAGATTGGTGAGTGAGAAGATGCCTCAGGATAGAGGCACCCTTTGAAGAAATCCTTCCATGAATTGGCCTTCCGTCACAGCTGTGTGCCAGTGGTTATTATAGAGGTGAGGGAGCTTAACTCTAATGATCAGCTGCTGTGTCCATTGTTGCCTCTATTCATTAGCAGGGTTATGCCTTAGTATTGTGGCTGCAAGCTGACTATTGGCAGGTGGGTGGCATTCCCCCAAAGCAGCTGACTCCAAAATGGCCCTAAAATGGGATTGTGCTGGCACACTGGCAAGCTGTCAGGTAGTGGGGGATTACCAGTCTGTCCATCACTGTTCTCACCTCTGCAGCCAATTGAAAGATTTACATGATTAGATCATACTCCCAGCAAAGGTTTTACACATTTCTACTTATGATATAAATTCTGGTAGTCTGCACTGAGATAAGATCCTGGCTTCTAGTTTTCTGACCTTTTTCATTTTATCCTTTCTTGAGCAGGTATGCAGTATGTGCATTACTCTAATCCTTTGAACTATCACGGTTTCCAAAGATATTTTGAAATTTAAGATTAGTGCCTCTACTAGCTCTTTCCTTGTGTCTTTGCAATATTCTGGGACAGTTCTATTTTTGGCCCCAGTGAATATTTCTCAGTGCTTTGTCCATATTCTCTTTGATTACTTATGCATTCCATTTTCACCTAGTTTTGTGAAATGTGGAGCAAACTATTTTCAAACGTAAGATGATCACTTTATCCCTATCCCATCTTTAGTTATTCCGCTAATATGCATGTCAATGTTCTTTCCTTTCATGTTGACTGCCCTAATTCTTAAACTTTTTAATCTCTCTGTCTTTAACAATTGACATACTTCAATTTTATCTACTAACTATTTTACCTGATTACTGGGAAATGTTATGCCAGGGAATCTTGCCCATGGATGTATTTTATATTGGCAATAATGATTCACTGTTATATAAACTATTTTGAGTTCTTGAGCACTATAGTTTAGATACAGTGCATCATATTTGCTTGTCTCTAACTTGCTTATACCATGTATATGATGAAATTAATTTTTTTAAATCCCCAAGGTATCTCATGAGAAATAAAGTAATCTTGGAATAATCACAAATATAACATTATTTCAATAACCCGTGATAAATACAAGTTATTCTGACAGATCTCTGCATATATTTACCAAAGTACTTTTGAGCTCATTGTAGATTTTAGTAGTTGTTTGTCTGAATGTTTTGCTTTTAATTATATTCCTTGCGTAAACATAAAATTACATTTGAAAATTGATGCTGTTGTTCAAAGTTAATCACTTAGGTTAACAGGTTTAATTTAGTTATTGATTTTTTTATGTACATTAGAAAATTGTACTTTTTAAGGAAATTATATTAGCCAGTTTTAATTGGTTAAATTCTGTTTGTAAGTGACTTTCCAGAAAAGCAGTGGGAAATAATCTGCATTGTAATTACCTTTAGATTGCATTATTTCAGATGTCACAAGACACAAACCATTTGGGAATTTGTTAAACAAGTACAATGTGTGGTGAAATTGGAAAACAGAAATAAAATCCAGTATTGAACAAATATGAGTTTAATTTTCATCTTGCATATTTAAGAAGATGGGAAAGACTCTAAGACATAGGAGCAGAAATTAGGCCATTCAGCCCATCGAGTCTGCTCTGCCAGTCGATCATTGTTGACAAGTTTCTCGTGCCCATTCTCCCAATTTCTCCCCATAACTCATGATACTCAAGAACCTATCTGTCTCAACTGCACTCTTTTTGTTTCTTGAGTCGATTCATTCAATGAGATAATAACTGCTCTGTACTTGCTTTTGCCCACCACACCTGGAGCAGTCTGGGCACCCCACCTTGGAAAGAGTGCAGCCTCTGTATAATAGAATGAAATGTGCACTTCAAGGACTAAATGACCATATATATTCAAGTAATGGTCCATCTGGTGTATAAATTGACTTTCAGCCAAAAATGTTAAAAATCTTTGTAATTTTCAATCATATACTGCAGAAGGGATTTATCAGGATGTTGCCAGGTATGGGAGGTTTGAGTGATAAAGAAAGGCTGGATGGGCTGGGACCTTTTTCACTGGAGCACAGGAGGTCAAGGTGACCTGCTAGAAGTTTATAAAATAATGAGGGGTATAGGTTGAGTTGATGGCAATTGTCTTTTCCCTAAAATGGGAATTTCAAGATGATGGGCACATTTTTAAGGTGAGAGGAGAGAGAGTTTTTAAAAAAATTACAGAGGGTGACTCCCATGTGGAATGAGCTTCCTGAGGAAGTGCTGGATGTGGGTACAATTGCAAAGACATTTGGATGGATACATGAAAAGGAAAGGTTTGGAGGGATATGGGCCAGAAATAGGTAGGTGGGACTAGTTTAGTTTGGGATTATATTTGACATGGACTGAAGGGTCTGACTCTGTGCTGTATAAATATAAGTTAACCTTGCTCTGGTGTAAGCCCACTCACCACTGAAGATGGCTGTTCAGCTCCTCAAATCTGTACATGTCCCAGCTCCTTCAGTGCTACTTTTAGGGGCAAGGTTGACAGGAACATAGCCTGATCTGGCAATTCCACAATGAGATGATAGGAGAGGGTGGATTTCGCTCCCTTGAAATATTTTTCATGTGAAAATTGACATCCTTTGTGTTTAAAAATTTACTTTTAGAGATCAACATTGACACAAATGCTTAGAGGTATGGATCAATTACACAACCTAAAATTGCAGTATGATGGATTTGAAAGATTAAAAGATGATTTTATTGAATCTTTCAAGTTCTTAGAAGAATGGTTCAGATTGATAGAAAGGAAATCAGTTGGACTGGAGGTGGCTTGCTGTAACAATTAGAGCCTGAACTAACAGGAGTGAAATGGAATTATTTTTACACATAGAAAGAAGTTTCTGACTGGCATTTAATGCTTGATCTATTGTTCAAAGTTGAAACTGAGTTTGGTAATGACTGATCTCTACTTGCTTTTTAACAATTGTCGAACCAGGATTGTCGACAGCTGAAATGACTTCTTATTCTAGTCTGTTAGATATAAGCACCAATATTTCATTAACCTTTTTGATTATCTTCTGCACTTGTTTAGGACATGTTGATTGTTGATATTGTGGGCAAATTATTGGAGAGGATTTTGAGAGACAGAATTTATGATTTCTTGGAAAACCATAGCTTGATTAGAGATAGTCAGCATGGCTTTGTGAGGGTCAGCTTATTGAATTCTTTGAAGATGTAACAAAACACATTGATGAAGGTAGAGCAGTCGATGTATATGGATTTTAGCAAGATCTTTGATAAGGTTCTCCATGGTAGGCTCATTCAGAAAGTAAAAAAGCATGGCATACAGGAAAATCTGTCTGTCTGAATACAGAATTGGCTGTCCCATAGAAGATAGAAGGTGGTAGTCGATGGAAAGTATCCAGCCTGGAGCTTGGTGACTCATCGTGTTCCGTAGGGATTGGTTCTGGGACATCTGCTCTTTGTGATTTTTACAAATGACTTGGAGGAGGAAGTGCAAGGGTGGGTTAGTAAGTTTGCCAATGACATGAAGGTTGGTGGATAATGTGGAGAACTGTTGTAGGTTGCAATGGGACATTGACAGAATGTAGAACTGGGCTGATAAGTGACAGATGGAGTTTAACCTGGAAAAGTGTGAAGTGATTCATTTTGAAAGGTTGAATTTGAATATAGAATACAGAGTTAAAGGCAGGATTCTTGGCAGTGTGGATGAACATAGAGATCCCTCAAAGTTACCACCCAAGTTGATGGAGTTGTTAAGAAGGAGTATAGTGTGTTGGCTTTCCTTAGCAGGGAGATTGAATTTAAGAGCCACGAGGTTATGCTGCAGCTCTATAGAGCCCTGGTTAGACCACGCTTGGAATATTGTGTTCAGTCTGGTCACCTTATTATAGGAAGGATGTGGAAACTTTAAAGAGGGTGCAGAGTAGATTTACCAGGATGCTGCCTGGACTGGAAGGCATGTCTTGAAGTAAGGTTGAGAGAGCTAGGGCTTTTCTCATTGGAGCGAAGAAGGATGAGAAATAACATGATAGAGATGTACAAGATGATGAGAGGCACAGAAAGAGTGAATCGCCAGAGATTGTTTCCCAGGTCAGAAATGGCTATCATGATGGGGCATAACTTTAAGGTGGTTGAAGGAAGGTTTAGTGGAGATGTCATAGAATCATAGACGTGTACAGCATGGAAACAGACCCTTCAGTCCAACTCGTCCATGCCAACCAGATATCCTAACCTAATCTCATCCCATTTGCCAGCACTTGGCCCATATTCCTCTCAGCCCTTTCTATTCATACACCCATCCAGAAGGATTTTAAATGCTGTAATTGTAGCAGCCTCCACCACTTTCTCTGGCAGCTCATTCCATAGATGCACCACCCTCTGCGTGAAAATATTGCCCCTTAGATCAATTTTATATCTTCCCTCTCTCACCCTAAACCTATGCCCTCTAGTTCTGGACTCCCCCAGCCCAGGGAAAAGACTTTGTCTATTTATCCTATTTATTTCCTCTCCTGGGAAAACAGTCCCAGCCTATTCATCCTTTTCCTATAGCTCAAATCCTCCAACCCTGGCAACATCCTTGTAAATCTTGCCAGGGTTAGAAGGTTTGATCCGTAGGGAGAGGTTGAATAGTCTGTAGCTGTTTTCCCTGGAGCACTGGAGGCTGAGGGGTGACCTTATAGAGGTTTATAAAATCATGAGGAGCATGGGTAGGGTAAATAGATAAGGTCTTTTCCCCACGGTAGGGGAGTCCAGAACAAGAGGGTGTACGTTTAGGGTGATAGGAGAAAGGTTTAAAATAAACTTAAAGGGCAGCTTTTTCATTTAAAGGTTGGCGTGTGTATGGAATGAGAAATGCCGGAGAAAGTGGTCAAGATGGGTGCAATTACGAGATTTATAATCTGGATGGGTGTATGAATAGGAAGGGATATGGGCCAAGTGCTGGCAAAAGGGACAAGATTAGGTTAGGATATCTGGTCTGCATGGACGAGTTGGACCAAAGGTCAGTTTCCGTGCTGTACATCTCTATGACTCTCTAACTCTATGACCACTTGTTACAATCCATCAATCATAATATCGGTCCAATATCCCATCTCTCCAGCTTCTTTCGCACTGACATCTTCTAAACATAGAATCATACAGTTATGGAGAGATGCAGCACAGAAACAGACCCTTTGTCTCACACATCCATGCCGACCAGATACCCCAACTCAATCTAGTCCCACCTGCCAGCACCTGGCCCATATCCCTCCAAACCCTTCCTATTCATATACCCATCTAGATGCCTTTTAAATGTTGTAATTGTACCAGCCTCCACCACTTCCTCTGGCAGCCCATTCTAAAAACGCACCACCCTCTGTGTGAAAACTTTGCCCTTTAGGTCTCTTTTATATATTTCCCCTCTCACCCTAAACCTATGCCCTCTAGTTCTGGGTTCCCCCACCCCAGGGAAAAGACCTTGTCTATTTAGATTAGAAAAACACAGCAGGTCAGGCAGCTTCCGAGGAACAGAAAAATCGATGTTTCAGGCAAAAGTCCTCATCAGGAATAGAGGCAGGGAGCCTCCAGGGTGGAGAGATAAGTGTGTGGGGTGGGGGCGCTGGGGAGAAGGAGCAAGGAGTACAATGGGTGAATGGGGGTGGGGATGGAGGTGATAGGTCAGAGGGGAGACTGGAGTGGATAGCTGGGAAGGGAGATTGGCCGGTAGGACAGGTCATGAGGGCGGTGCTGAGCTGGAAGGTTGGAACTGGGGTATGGTGGGGGAAGGGGAAATGAGGAAATTGGTGAGATCCACATTGATGCCCTGGGGTTGAAGTGTTCCGAGGCGGAAGATGAGGCGTTCTTCCTCCAGGCGTCAGGTGGTGAAGGAACAACAGCATGTCCTTGGCAGAGTGGGAGGGGGAGTTGAAATGTTGGGCCACAGGACATTGGGGTTGATTGGTGTGGGTGTCCCGGAGATGTTCCCTAAAACGCTCTGCAAGAAGGCGTCCAGTCTCCTCAATGTAGAGGAGGCTGCATCGGGAGCATCTGCAGTCCTCACTTTTGCCTTGTCTATTTATCCTATCCATATCCGTTATGATTTTATAAACTTCTATAAGGTCACCCCTCAGCCTCCGACGCTCCAGAGTAAACAGCCCCACCCTATTCAACTTCTCCCTATAGCTCAAATCCTCCAACCCTTTCAACATCATTGTAAATCTTTTCTGAACTCTTTCAAGTTTCACAACATCCTTCCGATAGGAAGGAGACCAGAATTGCACGCAATATTCCTACAGTGGCCTAACCAATGTCCTGCACAGCCGCAACATCATCTCCCAACTCCTGTACTCAATACTCTGACCAATAAAGGAAAGCATACCAAACGCCTTCTTCACTATCCTATCTACCTGCGACTCCACTTTCAAGGAGCTATGAACCTGCACTCCAAGGTCTCTTTGTTCAACAACACTCCCCAGGACCTTACCATTAAGTGTATAAGTCCTACTAAGATTTGCTTTCCAAAAATGCAGCACCTCACATTTATCTGAATTAAACTCCATCTGCCACTCCTTAGCCCATTGGCCCATGTCATCAAAATCCCGTTGTAATCCGAGGTAACCTTCTTCGCTATCCATTACACCTCCAATTTTGGTGTCATCCACAAACTTACTAACTCTATCCCTTACGCTCACATCCAAATCATTTATATAAATGATGAAAAGTAGAGGACCCAGCACCAATCCTTGTGGCACTCCACTGGTCACAGGCATCCAGTCAGAAAAATAAACCTCCATCACCACCCTCTGTCTTCTACCTTTGAGCCAGTTCTGTATCCAAATGGTGAGTTCTCCCTGTATTTCATCAGATCCAACCTTGCTAACCAGTCTCCCATTGGGAACCTTGTCGGACACCTTACTGAAGTCCTAATAGATCACATCTACCGCTCTGCCCTCATCAATCCTCTTTGTTACTTTTTCAAAAAACTCAATCAAGTTTGTGAGACATGATTTCCCACGCACAAAGCCATGTTGACTATCCCGAATCAGTCCTTGCCTTTCCAAATATATGTCCCTCAGGATTCCCTCCAACAACTTGCCCACTACCGAGGTCGGGCTCACTGGTCTATAGTTCCCTGGCTTGTCCTTACCACCCTTCTTAAACAGTGGCACCATGTTTGCCAACCTCCAATCTTCTGGCACCTCACCTGTGACTATCGATGATACAAATAGCTCAGCAAGAGGCCCAGCAATCACTTCTCTAGCTTCCCACAGAGTTCTCGGGTACACCAGATCAGGTCCTTGGGATCTATCCACCTTTACCCGTTTCAAGACATCCAGCACTTCCTCCTCTGTAATCTGGACATTTTGCAAGATGTCACCACCTCTTTCCCTACAAATTAAGCTGGCTAAATGCAGGAAGGATGTTCCTGATGACTGGGAAGTCCAGCATCAGGGTCACAGTCTAAGAGTATGGCAATTAGAACTGAGATGACCTTCCTTCATCCAGAGAGTGGGGAGCCTGTGCAATTCTCTGCCACAGAAAGCAGTTGAGGGCAAAACATTTAATGTTTTCAAGGAGTTAGATGTAGTGCTTAGGGCTAAAGTAAAGAGTAAAGGAGACCAAACAGGATCAGAGCACTGAATTGAATGATCCTATTGAATGGCAGAGCAGGCTGGAAGGGCGGAGCTTGCGGAGCGTTTCAGAGAACACCTCTGGGACACCCGGACCAACCAACCCAACCACCCTGTAGCTCAACATTTCAATTCCCCCTCCCACTCCACCAAGGATATGCAGGTCTTTGGACTCCTCCATCGTCAGACCACAACAAAACGACGGTTGGAGGAAGAACGCCTCATCTTCCGCCTGGGAACCCTCCAACCACAAGGGATGAACTCGGATTTCACCAGTTTCCTCATTTCCCCTCCCCCCACCCTGTCTCAGTCAAATCCATCGAATTCAGCACCGCCTCCCTAACCTGCAATCTTCTTCCCGACCTCTCCGCCCCCACCCCAGTCTGACCTTTCACCCTCACCTTGACCTCTTTCCACCTATCACATTTCCAACGCCCCTCCCCCAAGTCCCTCCTCCCTACCTTTTATCTTAGCCTGCTGGACAAACTTTCCTCATTCCTGAAGAAGGGCTTATGCCCGAAACGTCGATTCTCCTGTTCCCTCGATGCTGCCTGACCTGCTGCGCTTTTCCAGCAACACATTTCCAGCTCTGGAAGGACTGAGTGGCTTGCTCCTATTTTCTGTGGTTCTGTGCTTGTTTGAAAGCTATGAACAGATCTGTATGATATATTGTAAAGTAACCATACTTCACACATGAGATTTGACATTGACCTCTGACAGACTCTTGATTATGGATAACCTCACAACCAATTTTGATTCTACTCTCATTTTCCAGGCAGATTGGAAGGATCATCTGACTTATTTCACCTCAGTAACAGAGGGCATTGTAAGCAAGTATAAGGTCCAACTCTCAGTGAGCTAAAGGAATCCTTGCAATCTGTCTTGTGTGGCATAGTAATTATACCAAATAAATTAGTTAGGTGTCATTGGGAAGTTCATCCTCAGCTTTTCCCTATGAATTAATTTGCTGCTTATTCATCAACAATGTAAATACAACGAGGAATCAATTGCTTTCAAACCATAAACTTCTGTTGGAAAATTGTGTAATTTGGAATTATTGTGTACCATATCTGCTCTGCTCCCTCATTTTCATTAATATTTCATAAATATAATCAGACAGTTGCTTTATCTTCTCAAAATGTCATCCTCATGCACAAATAAGAGGCACTGTTAGTTACCATTCAAACTAAAGTGTGAATTCTTATATTGTTTCCTTTTGCATTGTCACAGCTATATGAGTAAACCAACCAACTTTCTTTGAGAAGTCTAATGGGCTCTGCCTGGCTGTTAGCCTGCTGGACACACTTTCCTCATTCCTGAAGAAGGGCTTATGCCCGAAACGTCGATTCTCCTGCTCCTTGGATGCTGCCTGACCTGCTGCGCTTTTCCAGCAACACATTTTCAGCTCTAAGATACGTTTGGCGTTGTATTGGAATTAACCAAAATCTTCATTTTTGAGTGCCACAATCCAGGAGTTCAAATATCTGAAAATGTAAATTATTTTGGATCAAAGTAAGTAATTTGTAAAGCAAATTTTTATCGTTTTATTGAAGTCATTTCCTGTTAGCCTTTTTCCATTAGGTTTTGTACATTTTGCTTTAAATCCAATCTATATAAATTGACATAGAAGTGTAGACTTGATTAAAACTGGACTCGACATTGGAATCAGAATCTGTCTTAATGGGATACAATAACAAATTCCTGGAATGGGTAAAGACACAGATACAACTCCATGTGTGAAGCACCAACCTTTCAATCTTTGTACTTCATTTAATCCTTTGCTGGCATGTCAGCGAGAAATCAGAAAATCAAAAAAAACCTTAATTTGAAAATGGGAGAGGTTAATTTAAAATAATTCTGTTTGGAATTGTCTATGTTGTTAAAAATGCAAATACTCGAGAAGGAGTTTGATTTAGTAGTGGATCTAGGCCACAACAGTTTGATCACTAGGGCACCCATTCAGTTCTCTTCATTTTTTAAAATATTTAAGCTGCCATTAAAACAATTTAAACAGAAGAAACATGAGTCAGAGCAGCTGTGTATATATATATTTTGTTGAATTAACACCACGTTCAGGGCAGACAATAAGGGTTTTAGCAACACAGCAGCATGTTTCTGTGTTTATTGCTTCAGTACATGAATGTTTATGAGAAAATTGGAAATGTTTGCTGAACACTCCTTAAAAAGACTGTATACCCTTCAACGTCAAGAGTTTAGGATGAATCTTTACAGAGGAGAAATATTCATTTCTTTGCACAATGCAGTCCCTTACTGATATAACTTGAACCGACAAGCATCTACATTATATTTCTGTTATAGACACATAGATTTGTTCACCATAGAAGCAGACCCTTTGGCCCAACTCCTCCATACCAACCAGATATCTTTAACTGATCTAGTCCCATTTGCCAGCATTTGGCCCATATCTTTCTAAATCCTTCCTGTTCATGTGCCCATCCAGATGCCTTTAAAATGTGGTAATTGTACTAGCCTCATCCAAAACCTCTGGCAGCTCATTCCATACACGCACCACCCTCTGTGTGAAAACATTGCCCCTCTAAAGTCTTTCACCTCTCAGAAAACTCCAAATTGCAGAATGAAGAAGAGTCATTGGAGGTGTCAGAATCTGGGGCTGAAGCTGCTCCTCCACCTTACAGCAGTATTGCAGAGGAAAGTGCAGGTATGTTCAATTGTGTACTAAGTGTAAAGAAAGTATCACCTCACTTTGTCAAGTATTCTGCAGTGGTTTTACAGGATGGGCATATGTTATAGCTCACCAACTTTTCACTGAGATCTTGAATGATGAGATGGGGGTGAATAAACATTTTATTTACATGTTGGAAAATATTTTACCAGAGGAAAGTCAGGAGCCTTTCAATTCAACCTTCTTTCTTTCCTTCATAGCCAAACGATCACTTGTAAAGGCCAGCTTTCTTCAGGAACTCATTTTTAAAAATGCTTGTTTTCAACAAATTGCTGCCCACCCAACATGCTTTATTTCAGGAGAGCTGCTTACAATGTTAGTTCAGGTACTGGCCCCTAGTCTTTCAAAATTCACATTACTGTCATCTCCCAAAAAACTCTATATTAATATATGTTCATCTCCATATTAATATATGTTCATCTTTTGGAGTTTCCTGTTTGAATTTCACTGGTCAGATTCCCTCCTTGTTACAGCACTGAAACTGCCTCGTTCACAGTAACATGACATTCCCTGTGAATTGACCATAGTGCACTAGTTCTCCTGTATTCCTTGACCATTCTGTAACATTTGACACAGTTGAGTGCAACCTATCCCTCTAACACCTTCCCTCAATTGTTGATGTACAGAGATTGACCTCATATGTCTCCAGACCTCCTTATCCAGCCAAGGATAGAAATATTACAGCATGGTTTATCTTGATTTGATTGATTTTTTCATGTATTCAGGGCTTCCTGTGTTGATGTCCCTCATTGTGCTGTTTCTTTTTTCTGTGATTTTGGTGTATTTTGCAGATTAAAATATTAAACACACTTACTTCACAGTCCTTTGTCACAGTTTTAATACTGTCTCATCAATACTTTTCCAGCAAAGTAAAGGTTGAGTAGCTGATGAAATTTTCTTCCAATATAAAGTCAGAAAAAATACTTGATAAATCAGGCAACTAAAATTCATGACGAAAGGATTGTTTTCTTCTCTACAATCAGCTGCTTTCTGGTGTTGCATATTCTTTAATTTGAGGTTGATATCTATATTTTGATTTTAATTATGTCATGATTTTGAGCCTTGCTAATTTACACCTTAAGAGCAAGGATAGTCCCAAAAAAATGTTTTTTCTCCACATCGATCATTCCGGGTTTTTGGTCCATCCATTTCTCTTTATCTGGGTTGGCATTTATTTCTATTTATGGATTAATAAAACTTTTTTGTCCCATGCTCCTAGAGACTATGTAATTACAAGCTGTGTTTCTATTGTTGCAAATCTCTAACTTCTTGTGATTCTTTTCAAATTCAAAACGAGTGAATACAGACCCTGTTACTGTGACTGAATTCTGTGGGATTTTGTGGAAGAGGGGGTGGAGTGCCCCGTGAGTACATGAGATCGATAGGTTCTTGTGCAAACTGCATACATTTTCAGAATTATTTTTGAGACCATAAGATAAAGGAGCAGAATTAGGACATTTGGTCCATCGAGTCGGTTTTTACATTTAATCATTGAACCCCATTTTCCTGCTTTATCCCCATATCCCCCAATTCCTTTACCAATCAAGAATATATCTATCTTAGATACACTCAATGACTTGACCTCCACAGCATTTTATTTTATTATTCGTGGGGCTTGGACGTGGCTGGATGGCCAGCATTTATTGCCCATGAGATGATGGTGGTGCACTGCCATCTGAAATGACTACATTCCCCCTCCCCCTCCCCATCCTCCTCCTCCTCCCCGTCCCCCTCCTCCTCACCCTCCTCCTCCTCCCCTCCTCCTCCTCCCCCTCCTCCTCCTCCTCCTCCCCCTCCTCCTCGACTCCTTCCTCCTCGTTCCCCATCCTCCTCCTCCTCCTCCTCCTCCCCCTCCTCCCCCTCCCCCTCCCTCTCCTCCTCCCCCTCCCCGTCCCCCTCCCTCTCCTCCTCCTCCTGCTCCTCCCCCTCCCCCTCCGACTCCCCATCCTCCTCCTCCACTCCCTCCCCCTCCTCCTCCCCTCCCCCTCCTCCTCAACCTCCCCCTCCCCCTCCTCCTGCTCCTCCTCCTGCTCCTCCTCCCCCTCCTCCTCCCCCTCCGCCCCTCCCCCTCCCCCTCCCCTCCGCCTCCTCCCCCTCCTCCCTGTCCCCCTCACCCTCCACTCCACCTCCTCCCCCTCCTCCTCCTCCACCTTGTCCTCATCCTCTTCCTCCCCTCCTCCCCTCCTGATCCCCCTCCTTCTCCTCCCCTCCTCCTCCTCACCCCCTCCTCCTCCACCTGCTCCTCCTCCTCCTGCTCCCCCACCCACCCACCACCCTCCCCCCCCCCGCCTCGCCCCCACCACAGGAGGAAAAATTCCTGAATTTTGACCCAGCAACAATGAAGGAACGGTGACAGATTTCCAAATCAGGACAGTGAGTAACATGGAACGGACTTGCAAATGGTGGTGTTAACAAGTATCTGGTGCCCTTGTCCTTCTAGATGGAGGTGTTTGTGGATTGGAAGCTGCTGTCTGAGGATCTTTGGTGAATTTGCAGTGATGGGTTCCACAGAATATCCACACTGTGGCTGAAGAACCTCCTCCTCACCTCAATCCAAAAGGGTCATCCCTTTGGTCTGAAGTTGTGCCCTTGGATTCAAGTCTCTACCACTAATAGAATCATCTTCTCCACATGCTCTGTCCAGGCCTCTCAGTATTCTGTATGTTTCAGTCAGGTTTCCCCTCCCCCCCCCCTCATCCTTCTAAACTCCATAGGGTACAAACCCAAAGTTCTCAACAAATAGATGTCTTGAAACACACAAAGGTGGATAAATTCCTAGGACTTGTTGGTACATGAGTTGGGAGGTCATGTTCCGGCCAGGAGAAACAATTTCTCTACATTTTGGGAGAGAGTGTCTTTATTAAAATTCCACATCGTTTATTATGCATGTCAGATCTTCTTCAGTGCTGCTTCTGAGAGGGTCTGTACGATTATTGGTTGCCATGGCAGTTGTCACACTGCACCTTCAACAATGATACCGTCTTTTCTCATTATTTTTCTTTTGTGATGTTTGTGCTTATCAAGATGATACATCACAACTCCAATCTCGAGCATCAAATGACTGAGTTACAGAGGAAATTGAGCACTTTGAGCCTGATAGAGTAAAAAACAGTGGCAGGAAAAATGGTAACCCGCGACAACAGGTTTAAGATTTAATCAGCAGGAGATCCAGAGGTGACCCAAAAGGGGCAAACTAAGTGAGCTGCTGAGTTGAAATGCACAGCCCAAAGAGTTGGACTGAAATAGATTCAAAAATAACTCTGGGCAGGGAATTGGACAGGAAAGAGAATGCAAGTGATGGGAAGTGGGATTAACAGGGGGCCTTGTGGGATGAGAAGGAGCTTAGCCAGACTGAATATGATTAGATTAGATTAGATTCCCTACAGTGTGGAAACAGGCCCTTCGGCCCAATCATTCCACACTGACCCTCCGAGGAGTAATCCACCCAGACCCATTCCTCTACTCATGCACTTAACACTACGGGCAATTTAACTTAGGCCAATTCACCTGACCTGCACATCTTTGGATTGTGGGAGGAAACTCACGCAGACACGGGGAGGGCAGCATGATGGCTCAGTGGTTAGCACTACTGCCTCACAGCACCAGGGTCGCAGGTTCGATTCCTGCCTCGTGTGACTGTCTGTGTGGAGTTTGCACAATCTCCCCGTGTCTGCGTAGGTTTCCTCCACGTGCTCTGGTTTCCTCCCACAGTCCAAAGATGTGCAGGTCAGGTGAATTGGCCATACTAAATTGCCCGTGGTGTTAGGTGCATTAGTCAGAGGGAAATGGGTCTGGGTGGGTTACTCTTTGGAGGGTCGGTGTGGACTGGTTGGACCAAACGGCCTGTTTCCACACTGTAGGGAATCTAGTCTAATCTAAATGTGCAAACTCCACACAGACAGTCGCCCGAGGCTGGAATCGAACCCAGGTCCCAGGCACTGCGAAACAGCAGTGCTAACCACTAAGCCACCATGCCGCCCAAATATGCCGTATCATTCCTGATGTGGAAGATCTTAAATTGCATATTCCAAGTAGAAACATTTCAGGAGAAGCAATGGCCTCATGGTATTATTGCTAGACTATTCATGTAGACAGGGAATGATCTGGGTACCTGGGTTCAAATCCCAGCAGATGATGAAATTGGAATTCAATAAAAATCTGGAATAAGAAACTAATCCAATGGCACTGATATGAGCAATGTGTAAACACCCATCTGGTTCATTAATCTCATATGGGAAGGAAACTGCCATCCTTAACTGGTCTGGCCGACATATGACTCCAGACTCATGACATTTCGGGGGTTAGGTAATAAATGCTAGCCTCACCAACAACACCCACATCCTGTGAATGAATAAGAAAAAGATGAAATCTTCAGCAGTAGAACGAGGTGGTGTGTGAGTGCAAATTGTGGGTATGTTGGTTTGACTTGGTTGAAGGAAGGGCATGATGATTGGCAACTAAATGTTCCAGGATATAGACGCTTCGGACAGGACAGGGAGGGAAGTAAAAGAGGGGGGTGGAGTTGCATTGCTGGTCAGGGATGATATCACGGCTGTGCTAAAGGAGGACACTATGGAGGTCTTGAGCAGTGAGGCACTGTGGGTGAAGCTGAGAAATAAGAAAGGTGCAGTTACATTGTTGGGGCTGTATTACAGACCTCCCAACAGTGAGTATGAGGTAGAAGAACAAATAGGTAAACAGATCCTGGAAAGATGTAGAGGCTACAGGGTAGTGGTGATGGGAGATTTTAATTTTCCCAACATTGACTGGGATACACTTAGTGTCAGAGGTTTGGATGGGGCAGAATTTGTAAGAAGCGTCCAGGAGAGTTTTCTAGAGCAGTATGTCAATAGTCTGATGAGGGAAGGTGCTATATTGGACCTGGTACTGGGGAACGAGCCAGGACAGGTGGTAGAAGTTGCGGTGGGGGATTTCTTTGGGAACAGTGACCACAATTCTGTAAGTTTTAGAATACCCGTAGATAAAGAAGAGAGTGGTCCTAAGGGAAGAATACTAAACTGGGCCAAGGCCAATTATATCAAAGTTAGGCAGGAGCTCGGAAATGTGGATTGGGAGCAGCTATTTGAAGGGAAGTCCACATTTGGGAGGCTTTCAAAGATAGGTTAAAGATAGTGCAGGATAGGCATGTCCCGCTGAAAACAAAGGATAGAAAAGGCAAGATTCATGAACCGTGGATGACAGGAGAAACCATATGACTAGCCAAGAGGAAAAGGGAAGCGTACATAAGGTCCAGGCAGTTAAGCACAGAACGGGCCCTGGAGGAATATCGGAAGAATAGGACCAGTCTTAAAGGAGGAATCAAGTGGGCTAAAAATAACTTTAGCGAGCAGAATTAAGGAGAATCTCAAGGCCTTTTATTCATATATAAGAAGCAAGAGGGTAACTGGAGGAAGGGCTGGTCCACCAAAGGATAAGGAAGGAAGGTTATGTGTCGAGCTTGAGAGAATGGGTGAGATTCTCAATGATTACTTTGCATCAGTGTTCACTGAGGAGAGGAACATGATGAATGTTAAGATTTAGAGATAGAAGTTTGTTTACTCTGGATCATGTTGACATAAGGAGGGAGGATGTGTTGGGTGGGCTAAAGGATATTAAGGTGGACAAATCCCCAGGACCAGATAGGATCCATCCCAGGTTGCTGAGGGAGGTGAGAGGGAAAATAGCTGGGGGCCTGACAGATCTCCCTGTAGCATCCTTAAACATAGGTGAGGTGGCAGAGTACTGGAGGGTTGCTCATGTTGTCAGAGAAAATGAGGTCTGCAGATGCTGGAGATCAGAGATGGAAATGTGTTGCTGGAGAAGCGCAGCAGGTCAGGCAGCATCTAGGGAACAGGAGGGGCTAATGCCCGAAACGTCGATTCTCCTGTTCCCTAGATGCTGCCTGACCTGCTGCGCTTCTCCAGCAACACATTTCCATCATTGCTCATGTTGTCTCCCTGTACAAGAAGGTTAATAGGGATATTCTGGGTGACTACAGACCAGTGAGCCTGACATCAGGGGTGGGAAAGTTGCTGGAGAAGGTACTGAGGGATAGGATCTATTTATATTTAGAAAAGAATGGGCTTATCAGTGATAGGCAACATGGTTTTGTGTGGGGGAGATCGTGCCTTACCAACTTAATAGAGTTCTTTGAGTAAGTGACCAAGTTGATAGATGAAGGAAGGGCTGTTGATGTCATATACATGGACTTTAGTAAGGCGTTTGATAAGGTTCCCCATTGTAGACGAATGGAGAAAGTGAAGTCACATGATGTGCAGAGTGTTCTAGCTCGGTGGATAAAGAATTGGTTGAGCAACAGGAGACAGAGAGTAGTAGTTGAAGGGAGTTTCTCGAAATGGAGAAAGGTGACCAGTGGTGTTCCACAGGGGTCAGTGCTGGGGCCACTGTTGTTTGTAAAATACATAACTGATCTGGAAGAGGGCACTGTTGGTATAATCAGCAAGTTTGCAGATGACACAAAGATTAGTGGAGTAGCAGAAAGCATAAGGGACTGTCATAGAATACAGGAGGATATAGATAGACTGGAGAGTTGGGCAAAGAAGTGGCAGATGGAGTTCAATCCAGACAAATGTGAGGTGATGCATTTTGGGAAGTCTAATTCTAAGGTGAACTATATTGTAAATGGAAGAGCCTTGGGAAAAGTTGATGGGCAGAGAGATCTGGGAGCTCAGGTCCATTGTACACTGAAGGTTACTGCACAGGTGGATAGAGTGGTCAAGAAGGCATATGGTATGCTTGCCTTCATTTGACGGGGTATTGAGTATAAGAGCTGTCAGGTAATGTTAAAATTGTACAAGACATTGGTTCGGCCACATTTAGAATACGTGTACAGTTCTGGTTGCCACATTACCAAAAGGACGCTTTGGAGAGGGTGCAGAGAAGGTTTACGAGGATGTTGCCTGGTATGGAAGGTGCTAGCTATGAAGAGAGGTTGAGTAGGTTAGGATCGTTTTCCTTAAGAGAAAGGAGATTGAGGGGGGACCTGATTGAGGTTTACAAATTCATGAAGGGTATAGACAGGGTGGATGGAGATAAGTTTTTTCCCAGGGTGCGGGATTCAATAACGAGAGGTCATTTGTTCAAGGTGAGAGGTGAAAAGTTTAAGGGGGATATATACATCAAGTAGTTTACACAGAAGGTGGTAGGTGCCTGGAACACGTTGTCGGCAGCAGAGGTAGTAGAGGCAGACACGGTAGATTCATTTAAGGTGGGTCTGGACAGATGCATGAGTAGGTGGGGAACAGATGGATACAGATGCTTAGGAATTGGGTGATAGGTTTAGACAGTACATTTGGATTGGCTCAGGCTTGGAGGGCCGAAGGGCCTGTTCCTGGGCTGTAAATTTTCTTTGGTCTTTGTTCTTTATGTTGCAAATTTAGACACAACATCAGAAGGTGTTTTGTTCAGAATGTAAATCCTGATTATTGGAGGTAAAATTGCAGAGGAATGAGTTGAATATTGTGGTGAAAACCAGGAGGCTTCTCTATCCATTTGTTTAATTGGGTTCAGCTCCACTTTCTTTAATTTTGTTTTTTTTTACAGCACTGACTTCAAACTGTTTGTTCAGTGAATGACAGGTACTGAGCATCCATTTCTGATGCCAAGATATTGCCACAATGTCAGTAGCCAATGGTAAGAGATTCTTTGAGATCTATTCTGAAATTTGAAGCTTTAACCTGCAATGTTACAGTGGTAACTAATAATATACAATAACTAGTTATGGTGCATGGATTTGTAATCTTTGAGCTTGCCAAAGGTGCTCATCAATCATGTTTGACTTTGTAACCTCATTGCTAGTTTCTTCATTCTGAAAGAGAATTCACAAATGTGTAAATTCAGCAATGAGTGGTACGGTAATCATGATGGAAATAAGGAGAAACTTCAGACAGAAGGCTGTAGAGGCCAGGTCACTGAGTATATTTAATGATTAAGGAGCGTCACTCCGAAAGCTAGTGTGCTTCCAATTAAACCTGTTGGACTATAACCTGGTGTTGTGTGATTTTTAACTGAGTATATTTAAGGCATAGATAGATAGATTCTTGATTGTCAAGGGTCACAGGGAGAAAGCAGGAGAATGGGGATGAGAAACTTATCAGCCATGAGTGAATGGCAGAGTAGACTCGATGGGCTGAATGGCCTAATTTCTGCTCCTATGTTTTATGGACTCCTAAATCACTGGAAAGTTTCAATTCTTTTCCAACCCAAGAAAATTAGGATCTGAAGTGGATTGATTGCAAAACAAACCTGCCCCCTTGTGGCGAAAGGCAGGACATTCAGGTGGACACAATTCAAATTGTTTACAAATTAACTGAATTCAGAGGCAGATTATTTTTGAAATGGAAAATTGTGGAGTTGAAAAACTGGCATCAGACACAAAACAACAAGTCACTGAAAGGTCAGACTTTGCCTTCAGAGGTTATGGGACAACATGAGCTCACCTGGTCGGGCCAGAGGGAGATTCAATCCTTTCATGAAGTCAGGATCTCTACTGACATTTGTTACGTGGGCCATTCAGCTTTTCAAACCTGTGCTATATCATTAGCACCTGAAAGTCAATCCCCTGCCTCAATTTCACATCCTCTGATATTTTTAACTGTTAAAAATCTATTAGTGTCTGTCTTGAAAAGTTTCAATTCTGCACCTACATCCGGAGCCATTCAGAGATGGAGAGAGCTGAGCCTCTGAGCTTCGTAACCAGGGAAAGGGAAGCTGAGGGGAGACGGCAAGAATCCTATTCTCACAGTTCCTTGTGCACAAGTTATTTTTGTTGAATCCAGTGGGGACTTTTCCTGACCTCCAAATATAGATAAAAACTTGTCTCAAGGCTCATCGTTTGCTGGACAAGCTTCAGGCTTCACATCTCACAAGGTCAGGTTTTGACCGTCACCAATGAGAGAGAATCACACTCTTTATGACATTCAGTAGTGTTACCATCACTAAATCCCACACTATCAACATCCTGGGGGCTGCCCTTGATAAGCAATTCAACTGGACTTGCGATATAAACATAGTGGCTACATGAGCAGGTCAAAGGCTAAGAAGACTGCGGTGAGTAGCTCACCTCCTTATTCCCAAAAGGGAGTCTGCAAGGTCAAGTCAACACAGGCCACTGTTTACTCACACTGTCCTTTGCCGTCCTGTCACTAACTGTGCAAGGAAGATGTAATGGAACTTCCAAAAAGCAGATTTGCCAAAATACCTTGAGAGTTTGGATGGTACCCTTGTGACTATATCAGTCCATAGTCTACCTGTGTTTTGAATTATATCAGCACTTCGAATATACCATTCAGAAAGCTACTTGCTCTGTTGTCACTCATGGGTATGAATCAGCAATATCCCTTGCCTAGAGACAGAGAGCAAAGCCTTCTAGAGGAATATGAGATCACCTAATGACCCGGATACAGTTGACAATTCAGTTCAAGTCAGTCACTGCAGATGTTGTAGAAAAAAAGAGTCCTCTGGGCTCAGGTACATAATTCTTTGAAGTTTGCATCACAGGTAGACAAGGTGATTAAGAAGGCATTCAGCATACTTGCCTTCATTGCTCAGACCTTTGAGTACAGGAGTCAGGAATTGGGATATCAACAAACACATAGACGTGGACCCAATATACCAGCCACTACAGCGGACAGCTGAAACTGACAACCGGAAGCGGCAGGGACAGGCCACTATAAATGCCGGAGGAAACACCACAGAAGCGCTTCACAGGAGGCTCCCAAGCACTGAGGATGTCACCTAGGCAGGGGACGAAACGTTTGCAACAAAAACTTCCAGCTCGGCGAACAGAACCACAGCAACTAACCTATACTTCCCACTGGCTCGGGAAAACAACCAACATCATCAAAGCCCATCCCACCATGGTTATATTCGCTTCCACACGCTCCTGCCAGGCAGAAGATGTGCAAGTTTGAAAACGCATCTGAACAGTTTCAGGAACAGCTTCTTCCCCACTGTTCTCAGACTTCTGAGCAGACCTCAAATGTTAATGGGTTGAATGTAGTCCGGAGTCCATGTGGGATGAGTTGGTTACGGAGTCAGGCACTGAGGAAGCAAATGTGGCTGTGGTAGCGAGTCTGTTTCAGGACATGGTTGAAGAGCTTCAGGGCAGAGGAGATGACCTGGGGATTGCAGTGAGAGAGAGACTCACTGAGATTCTTGTGGAGAGAGGAGGCAAACATCTTCAAGGTAGGCATCCCTGCAAGAAGATTTGCAGTAAGGTTAAAATCAACTAGGCAAAAGTGAGGACTGCAGATGCTGGAAACCAATGTTTAGATCAGAGTGGTGTGGAAAAGCACAGCAGGTCAGGCAGCATCCGAGGAGCAGGAAAATCGACGTTTCGGGCAAAAGCCCTTCATCAGGAATAGAGTCAGGAAGGCTCCAGAGTGGAGAGATAAATGGGGGAAAGGGGTGGGGGTGGTGCTGGGGAGAAGGTAGCAAAGAGTACAATGGGTGAATGGGGGTGGGGATGGAGGTGATAGATATGAGAAATGCCACTCACTCTTCAATAATTTCAGTCTGAGTCAAATTCCGAAGCAGGTATTTATTGAAGCATTTTTATAAGTATGGGTGTCCGACAAATAGGCACACCGATCAAAAGGTTACACCGCAAGTTATGCAGTTCCGCTGAGTGTCTCGGTACTCCTCTTTTACCTTATTGGCTTAGCATGCAAAGCGTCAAACCTATCACAAGCTACTCACTTCACTCCTCCTCTGTTTACTTCTCCCACTACTCAAAGCCTGTCGCCCCTTACTCTTGTTTGTTTCTTGCCTTATTTGGCCTATCCGATTCCTTGTTTGTAACAAATTCCAAGTGTTAGCTTGACCATTTTACCACACAGCTTGACTGTTTTACCACATCACTCTGTGGTCTATTGTTAGCATGCACGACTTCTGCATTATGGTTTCTGCTAAAGCAACTTTTCCTCCCTGGTAGTCCACAATGAACCTTATGACCGTTGATTGTGGTTTCTGCCGAACCAATACTTACATTTTTCAAAACATATTTTCCACATAGGTCAGAGAGGAGGGTGGAGCAGATAGGTGGGAAGGGAGATTGACATGTGGGACAGGTCATAAGGGCGGTGCTGATCTGGAAGGTTGGAACTGGGGTAAGGTGGGGGGAGGGGAAATGAGGAAACTGGAGAAGTCTGCATTGATGCCCTGGGGTTGAAGTGTTCCGAGGCGGAAGATGAAGCGTACTTCCTCCAGGCGTTGGGTGGTGAGGGAGCGGCGGTGGAGGAGGCCCAGGACCTGCATGTACTCGGCAGAGTGGGAGGGGGAGTTGAAATGTTGGCACCACTCTGACCTAAACTCAAATGTTAATGTTGATCTCTCTCTCCCTGTCTGTGCCTTCCCTGTGGCTGTAACACTATATTCTGTATTCCTTTCTGCTGCCCTGATGTATCTGTATGATACAATCTGCCCTTTTACAATAAAACAACACTTTCCACTGTATCGCGGGACATGGGACAACAATAAATCAAATCAATAAACCTGACTTGGAGGTGCAGGTGTTGGACTGGGGTGAACAAAGTTGGAAAGCACATAATACCAGGTTCTAGTGCAACAGGTTTAATTAAAATCACAAGCTTTCAGTTTGAAAACCCTTTTTTAGGTGAAATGATGAAGGAGCAGTGTTCAAAGCTTGTGATTTTAAAATAAACCTGTTGGACTATAACCAGGTGTCATGTGACCACCTTCAGCTGTGATTTTGAATTTTGTTTATAGCTTGTCTCATGTTGAGCTACTGTTTATTTTCATCTTTTACATTTTTTAAAATTAAAGATATTTTTGTTCTTTATGGTTTTCCCGCTTTCTGAATCACGCATGCGCAGACTAGTCGCCGGCACCAGGTAACACGCATGCGCAACTCCCATGACAGGCGCGTGCGCAGTGCGCCCAGTGACGTCATTACAACATGGCGGCGCCCAGGCGGTGAATCAGCGTCGGAGAAGGGGTCAGGGGTTACAGGTTGGTCCAGCCGTCGGCTCAGGGTCTTGGGGGGCGGACACCCCCCTCTCCCACCCCCCCTACCCCCCCTACCCCCCCACCCTCCTTTCCCACCCTCTCCCTCCCTCCCCCCCCCACCCTCTCCCTCCCTCCCCCCCCACCCTCTCCCTCCCTCCTTCCCCCCCCACACCCCCCCACCCTCCTTCCCCCCCCCCACCCTCTCCCTCCCACCCTCCTTCCCCCCCCCCACCCTCCTTCCCCCCCCCCCACCCTCTCCACCCTCCTCCCCCCCCCACCCACTCCCACCCACCTTCCCCCCCCCACCCTCCTTCCCCCCCCCCCCACCCTCACCCCCCTCCTTCCCCCCCCCACCCTCTCCCACCCACCTCCCCCCCCACCCTCCCCACCCTCCCCCCCCCCACCCCTCCCACCCTCCTTCCCCCCCCACCCTCCCCACCCTCCTCCCCCCCACACCCTCCCCACCCTCCTCCCCCCCCCACCTCTCCCACCCACCTTCCCCCCCCCCCACCCTCCTCCCCCCCCCCACCCTCTCCCTCCCTCCTCCCCCCCCCACCCTCTCCCTCCCCTTCCCCCCCCCACCCACCTTCCCCCCCCACACCCCCCACCCCCTCCCCCCCCCCACCCTCCTCCCCCCCCCCACCCTCTCCCTCCCTCCTTCCCCCCCACACCCCTCCCACCCTCCTCCCCCCCCACCCTCCTTCCCCCCCCCCCACCCTCTCCCTCCCTCCTTCCCCCCCCCCACCCTCTCCCACCCTCCTTCCCCCCCCCACCCTCCTCCCCCCCCCCACCCTCTCCCTCCCTCCTTCCCCCCCCCACCCTCTCCCACCCTCCTTCCCCCCCCCACCCTCTCCCACCCTCCTTCCCCCCCCCACCCTCTCCCACCCTCCTTCCCCCCCCACCCTCTCCCACCCTCCTTCCCCCCCCATCCTCTCCCACCCTCCTCCCCCCCCATCCTCCCCACCCTCCTCCCCCCCCCACCTCTCCCACCCCCCCCCCCCCCATCCTCTCCCACCCTCCTCCCCCCCCCATCCCTCCCACCCTCCTTCCCCCCCCCCACCCTCCTTGCCCCCCCCACCCTCCTTGCCCCCCCCACCCTCCTTCCCCCCCCACCCTCCTTCCCCCCCCCCCACACCACCTTCCCCCCCCCCCACCCTCCTTCCCCCCCCCACCTCCTCCCCCCCCCTCCTCCTTCCCCCCCCCTCCTCCTTCCCCCCCCCCCTCCTCCCCCCCCTCCAACCCCCCCCCCCTCCTCCTCCCCCCCCACCTCCCCCCCCCCCACCCCCCCCCTCCCCCCCCCCCTCCTCCTCCCCCCCCCTCCTTCCCCCCCCCTCCTTCCCCCCCCTTCCCCCCCCTTCCCCCCCCTCCCCCCTTCCCCCCCCCCACCCTCCTCCCCCCCCCCACCCTCCTTCCCCCCCCACCCTCCTTCCCCCCCCCACCCTCCTTCCCCCCCCCCACCCTCCTTCCCCCCCCCCACCCCCTTCCCCCCCCACCCTCCTTCCCCCCCCCACCCTCCTTCCCCCCCCCCCACCCTCCTTCCTTCCCCCCCCACACCCTCCTTCCCCCCCCCCACCCTCCTTCCTTCCCCCCCCCACACCCTCCTCCCCCCCCACACCCTCCTTCCCCCCCCAACCCCCTCCCCCCCCCCCCCACCCTCCTTCCCCCCCTCCCTCCTTCCCCCCCCCCCCCACCCACCTTCCCCCCCCACCCTCCTTCCCCCCCCACCCCCCCCACCCTCCTCCCACCCTCCCCCACCCCCCCCACCCTCCTCCCCCCCCCACCCTCTCCCACCCTCCTCCCCCCCCCACCCTCTCCCACCCTCCTTCCCCCCCCACCCTCTCCCACCCTCCTTCCCCCCCCCACCCTCTCCACCCTCCTTCCCCCCCCACCCTCCTTCCCCCCCCCACCCTCCCCTCCCTCCTTCCCCCCACCCTCCTTCCCCCCCCCCACCCTCTCCCTCCCTCCTTCCCCCCCCCCCCCACCCCTCCCTCTCTCCTTCCCCCCCCCCCACCCTCTCCTCCCTCCTTCCCCCCCCCCACCCTCCCCCACCCTCCTTCCCCCCCCACCCTCTCCCACCCTCCTTCCCCCCCCACCCTCTCCCACCCTCCTTCCCCCCCCCACCCTCTCCCACCCTCCTTCCCCCCCCCACCCTCCATCCCCCCCCACCCTCTCCCACCCACCTCCCCCCCCCACCCTCTCCCACCCTCCTTCCCCCCCCACACCCTCTCCCACCCTCCTTCCCCCCCCCCACCCTCTCCCACCTCCTTCCCCCCATCCTCTCCACCCTCCTCGCCCCCCCCATCCTCTCCCACCCTCCTCCCCCCCCCCATCCTCTCCCACCCTCCTCCCCCCCCCATCCACTCCCCCCTCCTCCCCCCCCACCTCTCCCACCCTCCACCCCCCCCCCCATCCTCTCCCACCCTCCTCCCCCCCCCATCCTCTCCCACCCTCCTCCCCCCCCCATCCTCTCCCACCCTCCTCCCCCCCATCCTCTCCCACCCTCCTTCCCCCCCCCCTCCCCCCCCACCCTCCTTCCCCCCCCACCCCTCCTTCCCCCCCCCCCTCCTTCCCCCCCCCCACCCTCCTCCCCCCCCCCCTCCTTCCCCCCCCCCACCCTCCTTCCCCCCCCCCCACCCTCCTTCCCCCCCCCACCCTCCTTCCCCCCCCCCCTCCTCCCCCCCCCCACCCTCCTCCCTCCCCCCCCCCCCACCCTCCTTCTCCCCCCCCCCCACCCTCCTTCTCCCCCCCCACCCTCCTTCCCCCCCCCGACCCTCCTTCCCCCCCCCACCCTCCTCCCCCCCCCCACCCTCCTTCCCCCCCCCCCCCACCTTCCCCCCCCCCACCCTCCTTCCCCCCCCCACCCTCCTTCCCCCCCCCCACCCTCCTTCCCCCCCCCACCCTACTTCCACCCCCTCCTTCCCCCCCCACCCTCCTTCCCCCCCCCACCCTCCTTCCCCCCCCCACCCTCCTTCCCCCCCCCTCCCTCCCCCCCCCCTCCTTCCCCCCCTTCCCCCCCCTCCTTCCCCCCCCCTTCCCCCCCCCTCCTTCCCCCCCTTCCCCCCCCTCCTTCCCCCCCCCCCTTCCCCCCCCACCCTCCTTCCCCCCCCCACCCTCCTTCCCCCTCCTTCCCCCCCCCACCCTCCTTCCCCCCCCCCCACCCTCCTTCCCCCCCCCACCCTCCTTCCCCCCCCCACCCTCCTTCCCCCCCCCACCCTCCTTCCCCCCCCCCACCCTCCTTCCCCCCCCCCACCCTCTCCCTCTCCCACCCTCCTTCCCCCCCCCACCCTCTCCCTCTCCCACCCTCCTTCCCCCCCCCCACCCTCCCCCCCCACCCTCCATCTCCCCCCCCACCCTCCATCTCCCCCCCCACCCTCCATCCCCCCCCCCACCCTCCATTCCCCCCCCCCACCCTCCATCCCCCCCCCCCCACCCTCCATCCCCCCCCCCCCCACCCTCCATCCCCCCCCCCCACCCTCCATCCCCCCCCCACCCTCCTTCCACCCTCCCCCACCCTCCCCCACCCTCCTTCCCCCCCTCCCCCACCCTCCCCCACCCTCCTTCCCCCCTCCACCCTCTCCCACCCTCCTTCCCCCCCCCACCCTCCTTCCCCCCCCCCCCCACCCTCTCCCACCCTCCTTCCCCCCCCCCCACCCTCTCCCACCCTCCTTCCCCCCGCCCCCACCCGCTCCCACCCTCCTTCCCCCCGCCCCCACCCGCTCCCACCCTCCTTCCCCCCCCCCCACCCTCTCCCACCCTCCTTCCCCCCCCCCCACCCTCTCCCACCCTCCTTCCCCCCCCCCACCCTCTCCCACCCTCCTTCCCCCCCCCCCACCCTCTCCCACCCTCCTTCCCCCCCCCCCACCCTCTCCCACCCTCCTTCCCCCCCCCCCACCCTCTCCCACCCTCCTTCCCCCCCCCCCACCCTCTCCCACCCTCCTTCCCCCCCCCCACCCTCTCCCACCCTCCTTCCCCCCCCCCCACCCTCTCCCACCCTCCTTCCCCCCCCCCCCACCCTCTCCCACCCTCCTTCCCCCCCCCACCCTCTCCCACCCTCCTTCCCCCCCCCCACCCTCTCCCTCCCTCCTTCCCCCCCCCACCCTCTCCCTCCCTCCTTCCCCCCCCCCCACCCTCTCCCTCCCTCCTTCCCCCCCCCCACCCTCTCCCTCCCTCCTTCCCCCCCCCCCACCCTCTCCCTCCCTCCTTCCCCCCCCCCACCCTCTCCCTCCCTCCTTCCCCCCCCCCCCACCCTCTCCCTCCCTCCTTCCCCCCCCCCCACCCTCTCCCTCCTCCTTCCCCCCCCCACCCTCTCCCTCCCTCCTTCCCCCCCCCACCCTCTCCCTCCCTCCTTCCCCCCCCCCACACCCTCCTTCCCCCCCCCCCACCCTCCATCCCCCCCCCCACCCTCCATCCCCCCCCCACCCTCCTTCCCACCCTCCCCCACCCTCCCCCACCCTCCTTCCCCCCTCCACCCTCTCCCACCCTCCTTCCCCCCCCACCCTCCTTCCCCCCCCCACCCTCTCCCACCCTCCTTCCCCCCCCCACCCTCTCCCACCCTCCTTCCCCCCCCCCACCCTCTCCCACCCTCCTTCCCCCCCCCACCCTCCTTCCCCCCCACCCTCTCCCACCCTCCTTCCCCCCCCCCCACCCCCCCCCACCCTCCTTCCCCCCCCCACCCTCTCCCACCCTCCTTCCCCCCCCCCACCCTCTCCCTCCCTCCTTCCCCCCCCCACCCTCTCCCTCCCTCCTTCCCCCCCCCCACCCTCTCCCTCCCTCCCCCCCCCCACCCTCTCCCTCCCTCCTTCCCCCCCCCACCCTCTCCCTCCCTCCTTCCCCCCCCCCACCCTCTCCCTCCCTCCTTCCCCCCCCCCCCATCCTCTCCCTCCCTCCTTCCCCCCCCCACCCTCTCCCTCCCTCCTTCCCCCCCCCCACCCTCTCCCTCCCTCCTTCCCCCCCCCCCACCCTCTCCCTCCCTCCTTCCCCCCCCACCCTCCTTCCCCCCCCCCCTCCTTCCCCCCCCCCCCCCTCACCTCCCTCCTTCCCCCCCCACCCTCTCCCTCCCTCCCCCCCCCCCACCCTCTCCCTCCCTCCTTCCCCCCCCACCCTCCCTCCTCCTTCCCCCCCCCCACCCTCTCCCTCCCTCCTTCCCCCCCCCCACCCTCTCCCTCCTCCTTCCCCCCCCCCACCCTCTCCCTCCCTCCTTCCCCCCCCCCCACCCTCTCCCTCCCTCCTTCCCCCCCCCACCCTCCTTCCCCCCCCCCCCACCCTCCTTCCCCCCCCCCACCCTCCTTCCCCCCCCCACCCTCCTTCCCCCCCCCCCACCCTCCTTCCCCCCCCCCACCCTCCTTCCCCCCCCCCCCACCCTCCTTCCCCCCCCCACCCTCCTTCTCCCCCCCCAACCTCCTTCTCCCCCCCCCACCCTCCTTCTCCCCCCCCCCCACCCTCCTTCTCCCCCCCCCCACCCTCCTTCTCCCCCCCCCCACCCTCCTTCCCCCCCCCCCTCCTTCTCCCCCCCCCCACCCTCCTTCCCCCCCCACCCTCCTTCCCCCCCCCCTTCCCCCCCCCACATCGAGGGGCCCTTCATCCCATCGAATCTAACCACCTTTTATCTGATTTGGTTGCACCACATTTATGTCTAACCCCAATAATGTTTCATTGTTTACTAATCAAGAATCTATCTACTGCTCTCTTAAAAGCATTCTGGAGGGCTCTGCTTCTGTCCCTTTTAGGGAAGAGCATTCCTAGGACTCGAGATCTTTTGCTTGGAAAGATATCTTCTTAACTCTGTCTGAAATGAGTGAACCCCTGCTTCAAACAATAATCCTTACGTCTTGTTTTCTGGATTACAAGAGAAAACATCCTTTCCACCTCGACTCTGTCAGAACCCCTCAGGATCATCTTGTTATTTTAATCAACCTGTTCGGATTTGTTATGACAAACATTCTGGACAATTAGGATTTAAACTCTGACTTTCTTGCTCCCTCAGGATCTTCAGTGTTTCAATCAAGTCACCTCTGACTCTAAGCTCTAGTGAATATAATGTGTCTGTCCAACATTTCCTTATGAGTTCACCTGGTTTTCCACATCAACTGCATTTACTGCCCAGACAATTGCAATCAAAGTTTGGGTGAAGATTTGTAGCTCGGGTGCTCGTTGTTTCTGTTCGCTGAGGTGGAAATTTTTGTTGCAAACGTTTCGTCCCCTGTCACTGTGGTATTGCTTACTGTTATTGGTTTCAGGCTCCAAAGATGCCAGAAATTGAAATAATTATTCTGTAGAAAGTATGTTTTATTTTGTAGTTGGGTATACATTTACAGGAACAAGTTTTGTTCATTGAAGTGTTCAGATCTTGTGTGTAGTGGTGAATATGCAGCAAGCAAAGTGTCCAAGGAAGCAGCAAGGTGATTGAAGAGGAGGCAGCAGGTAGACAATGTTAGCTGCAGTGCACATGTAGCTGTGGCTGGATTGGGGTGCTCATTTCAAGTATTAGTACCACAAAGCATTTTCCAATGTGGGTACAAGACAGTGGTGTTCATTGAGTGAAACTTCTCTGAACTACTGCTTTCAACATAGTTACAGCATTCTCTAAATAAGAAAACCGATACTGTGCACAGTGATCAAGATGTGTACCCTGTACAAACATATCATACTCTCCCTACTTCAGTCTACATTTTCCTTTGTTTTAAGCTTTTTTATTTAGTTGTTCTACCTGTATACTAACCTTTTGCAATACATGCATGACATGTAGATCTCACTTCTTCTGAGCTCTGCCACCTCTCACCATTTAGATAATATACTTTTGTATCTTTCTGCCAAAATGGACAACTTCATATTTTCCCATGTTCTACTGCATTTGCCAGATCCTTGCCCAATCACCTAACCTATCTATATCCCTTTGTAGGCTTCTATGTCCTCTGCACAATCATTTTCCTACCTATGTGTCATCAGCAAATGTAGCTTTTTATTCATTTACAGTGTCGCCCTTCCTCCCTCCTCCCCCCCCCCCCACCCATTTCAGTCGAAGCAAAACACTTGGAGACACAGTATAGTTTTACCTCCTCCATCTTTATTCCAGGCTCTGGAGGGAGAGAGAAAAATTGCCCATAAGCACAGGAACATGAGTTCACTGTCTTCTCTTGCTGAATTATTTTACAGGGAGGAGCATCCAGATAATGCCACTTACATATTGATTGGGTGACTGTTACAATCAGCGAGTGTCAACGTAAAGATTAAGCCATATCTGTTACACAATTAATGTTCTTAATCTTAACTGGCTTCACATAATGGATAGTTTTCCCCTTGTTAACTGACTTTCCATACTGAATGCTTCCAATACTGTTAAATGGTTGTACATAATGACAAAATGTTCACCAGTAAAGTTCTTAAATCTACAGCCCTTAGTGACCACTCCATCCCCTCCAAGTCGAATGGAAATGAGCCAGTTCTCCAAAGTCTCCTTCAGTAAAGTCCAACCTGAAAACAAAATCCAGGCTGTCCTTGCATCATCACTCCACGGAGAAATCTGAATTCTTGAATAAGGTCAGTTAAATGCTTCACAAAATTGACAAGACTTCTATCCTTGCAGAGATGCTTCAGATGGAGGATACCAGCGCATCTCGGTGAACGCAGCATTCTTTGCTGCATCTGCCCCCACTCTGCTGTTAAATGTAACAAAAATAACTGGCTGCTGGGATGTTAGCTCAATAAGTGAACCTTCATATCCCTTAAATGATTGAAAGACAAGGTAAAGCTCACATGGTTTAATGTCCAGAGGAAGGCCACTGACAAAACGTGTACCAACCTCTTCACTGTTTGTTGGCTTCTTCACTTTTCGTGCTCGTGACTGAGGAGCTGATTGAATCATTGGATCAGGTTGTGGAGGGTGGGTGGTGATCCGAAGGTGAGCTTTACCTGTGAATGGGGAAACTCTAGAGACGATGTTAGCTGCTGCAAGTATCTCTACATTTCCTCTCTCATTCCTTCCTTGCCAATGTGGATATCAGTATGAAGACAGTCACACATTTAACTACACCAAATTGTGCCTGCCAACTTCAACATTCTTTGAGGGTGGCATGGTAGCTCAGTGGTTAGCACTGCTGCCTCGCAGCGCCAGGGACCTGGGTTCAATTTCATCCTCAGGTGACTGTCTGTGTGGAGTTTGCACGTTCTCCCCGTGGCTGCGTGAGTTTCCCCTGGGTGCTCCGGTTTCCTCCCACAATCCAAAGATGTGCAGGTTAGGTGGATTGGCCCAAGTTAAATTATCCATAGTGTTAAGTGCATGAGTAGTAAATGGGTCTGGGTGGGTTACTCTTTGGAGGGTCGATGTGGACTTGTTGGGCCGAAGGGACTGTTTCTGCCCTGGAGGGAATCTAATTCTTTGAATTCTTGAAGTCTATTACTCTATTCACTATTTATGACATTATCAAGTTTTATACAATCTATAAACTTCTAAATTGTACTGCCTAAACAATCCAGTCAATTATAAACAACAATAAATGATCCTAAAATCAAACCGTCGTGTGACCCCATTCAGGTTAGTCAAAAATTAATTTCCTTTAACAAATGAATACTTGGCTAATGTGAAAGCTGTCAGGAAAAATATTTCACAAGTCTGGAACAGCAAGAAAACAACAAAATGTTTCCTGTGTTTTAGCAACTGAAGAGGCAGCTTCAGTTCAGATTTAAATCTCAAATATTCATGGGAAAGAAATGCTGAATATACTAAAATATGTTCCCCAAATAAAACAGTCGGAATTAGAGTTGCAACTTTGGTAGAGATCAGCATTCTTTGAATTTGCAATATGAAGGGGGCCAATGAAGTCTTAACACTAATTAACAGGACTGAAACAGCTCAGCCTCAGGTTCTAATATTCTCTAAAATCTTTACAAAACATCAAACTCAAAATACACTCTTCTCTTTGTGAACTCTCTGCATTAAAAACACAGCAGCAAAGATATTTTAAGACAATACTGTCATCTGGCCAACGCATGACCACTGTCCCAACTGTTTTCTTTTAAACAGGTATTGTAGAATTTCAAACAAATCAGGGACTCAAGGCACTCAATCAATTTGTTTTAAGGTTAAAGTTTGATCATTTTAAAAAAGGTCATAATATTGTACAATTTCAATGTAAAAACTAAATCTACCCCATTACATAGCACACAAAACACACTGAATTGAGATCTTGATTCAAACAACACAAAAGTTACTTAAAAGGATTTTCCGAACCAGTATTTTAAAAAACCAAAATTTTTAAACATCAAACACTCTCAGCATGGCACAGATTACATTGAAACTTTCCTTTTCATACCAATTATTAGTATAACTTAATTTCAGCGTTTCTCATTTTTTTGCATCCTCTCACTGAAATGACACTTATGAAAAGAAAAAGCCCTCTCGGTGGACCACATGGAACCGCAATCCAAGCCACTCTCTTCCCTCAGAACAAAGACTCGCAGAGCCTCAAATTTCAACTAAGGGACTTTAACCCTTTCTCACTTCACTCCCCACGGGGGCTCAAATCCCACTTAAACACAGAAACTTGAACCCCACTTAAACGCAGAGAACCCGAATCCTGCTTAAACACAGAGAGCTTGAACCTCAGCATAGCGCAGAGAATCTGAACCTCAAATTAACCTACCCATGGGGACTTGAACCCCAGTACCACGCAGAGGACTCAAACCTCAATTACACCCCCTTCCCCCCCAACGCAGCACAGAGGACTCGAACCTTTGCCTGCGGTGCGTTTGGGAAACTGTGTCTCTCGACTGACTTAATTACCGTTCAAGGAATCCATAGAATAGAGTGATCGAGGGAGGGCACCATCTCCAGCACACAGGAATATCGAGAGGGACCAAGGTTTAATATATTACCTTGCGGGCCCGTCCATCTTGAGACACTGATGTTCCAGGCTATCGCTGGCACCGTCCGATCATAACTATTCGTTTGGATCCTGCTAACTACACCAATATTGTAGTTTTCCCCCCCTGCAGTCGAAGCAAAATGCTCAGAAACTCAGTATACGTTTACCTCCTTTATCTTTATTCTGGGCCCTGGAGGAAAAGAGAACAGTTGCTCATGTGCATAGTGACATGTGTTCTCGGTCTTCTCTGGAATAGCAGTTTCTTAATGAATGATATAGTCATTTTACAGGGAGGCGCATCAAGATAAGGCCACATACATATTGATTGGGTGGCCGTTACAATCAGCGAGTGTCAATAGTAAAGATTAAACCATCTGCTGTTACACAATTAATGTTCTTAACCTTAACTGGCTTCACATAATGTATACTTTTCCCCTTGTTAAACTGACCTTACATACTGAATACTTCTAATATAATGACTGTTCTTCCACCTTGTTAACCCATTACCCTTGCCTCCAGCACCCCATTGTTAACTGCAAGTTCTTATCTGATCTGAGTCATGCTCAGCTGAACCTCTTGTTTTACAAAACTCAGAACTTAACTCTTTCCCTAGTTGCTCATACCCTATATACGTTCTCAACAGGATGAGGGCCACCATACCTTTGGTCCATTTATTCAATTAATTTATCTAAAAGTTAAGAATTGTTCCCTGAGATACACCGATCATTACATATGACCAACAGAAAACGATTCACTTATGGCCATGGTTTACTTTCTGTTAACAAGCCAATTTCCTCTCTGTGCAATATGTTATCCCTCCTCCAACATGCACTGTGTGTTCTTTTTATTTACAGTAACTTTGTGGATATCATAAAATATCTTCTGGAAATCTAATATGGTACATCCACCTGTTCCCATTTATCTATTGCACATCTTACCCCCGCTGATTGGTTAAATGTGATTTCCTTGCACTAAATCATGTTGGCTTTGCCTGATTAACTTGAACTTTTCAGTGTCCTGCCATGATGTACTGGTAGCTTCTAAAATCTCCCCAGTAATAGATGTTAAGCTGACTGTCCTGTAGTTTTCTGCCTGTTCTGTTTGAATAAAACAGGAATATTTGCTATTTTCCAATCTGATGGAATTTTTTCTGAATTTAGGGCATTTTGTAAAATTAAAACCAATGCACCAACTGATTCCCTTTTTATTCAAGACCAGAGGATGAAGTCCATCAGGATCCAGGCACTTGTCTGTGTGCAGCTCCAACAATGTGCTCAACATCACTTCCCTGATGATTGTGATTTTCTTGAGTTGTGCCCTTTCATTTGCTGACTTCCAGGGACATTTTCCATCATTTATACTCTCAATGACCCTCACCCTTTCACTGAAAAGAACTTCCTTCTTCTGACAGTGATACTCCCACCCTGACTGAAGCAGAATGTATTACTCATCAGCGCTTAACGTCACTTCACTCAAGGTATTTGACCAGGTGGAGCAGGGTTGTTCAGTTTATCTTGGCTCAGCCAGTCTTGCAAAACAAGATTCCAACTAGATTTTTAACTGAAGGACCTTTTGTATTCACTGTTGAAGGTGCCTTAGTGAGTTGCTGTGGTGCTTAATGCTGTCATTGTTGTGTTGCTGATGCAGGGTGTAAATGTTGCAGGCAGCAGATGTGGTGCTTATCAGGTGGGTAGCTTTATTCCTGATCATGCCAAACGTGTTCAGTGTAATTGGAGCTGCACTTATCCAGGCAAGTGCAGAGGATTCTAATATAGTTAAGTATCAAAGTGTAATTTGTGCCTTTAGATGGTGGATGGGTTTTGGGTGTTCACACGATGAGTTACTCGCCAAAGAACCTCAGCTTCTGATCTACATTGGTAGTGACTGTTTGTTTAGCTAGTCCAGTTAACTTTCTGATCAGTGGTGATCCTCAATATGTGATGGTGTAAAATTGTAATGACAATGTTATTGAATGTCAAAATGTGAACAGACATACTTGCCATCATTAAAATTCTGCGGCTAGCTATTTATCTGATGCTTAACTCGGCCTTCCACTTCCATGCTGCCTTCTGGAGAAAGAAATACTTTTCAATGCTGCAAACCTGGGTAATGTTTGCAGAAGGACTTTCCATTATAACTTCTGACTGCAAAGGACCTACATTTGTGTTCACTAATCATTTTCTCTTCAGTTACCTGTAGTAGCTTTTACAATCAATTTGTATGTTCCCCACAATCTTTCTCTCATACTCTATTTCCCCTTCTTAATTAATTGCTTTGTCCTCCTCCAATGAAATCTAAACTGCTTCGATCCTGAGGGTCTACTGCTTTTCTTTCAGCCAATTTGCATGTCCCTTCCTTTGATCTAATTTCCCATATTAGCGATGGTTGGCCACCTTTTCTGTTTTTTTTTGTTAATTCACAAAGGACTAGTGTTGCAGGTAAAGGATTCCCTCACTCTGAGTGAGAAGCTAGCTAGCCAACAGGAAACAGAACAAAATAAACATTTTCTCAATCTTGAGTGCTGCCAGGAAGCAGGACAAAAGGATTTCAACTAACCAATCCCAAAATTAGCTGGGGTAGTAATCCAGAGGCCTCAGGGTCTGGGACATGGTCTCACATCTCATCAGGGCAGCTAGTAGAATTGGAATTCAAGCCATAAATCTGCAATATGAAGCAACTCTCCACGATGAGAGAGCATGGAACTATTGTCGTAAATCCAATCCAAACTGGTTCACTAGACGAGAAATGACAAACTGTCAAGCTCCTGGGAGGTGTTAGGGGTGGGGGTGGAGTGGGAGGGTTTGGGGGCTCTTTACTCACTGGCTGCTTTGGTTGGTGGAAACATTACAAAGGACAGCGCCCCTTGTGGATACCTTTCTGCCAGATCCAAAGGAGTTTATGTTTCATGAGGAGCCAGTTTAACCAGGCTTTCTTGAGTTAACAAATGAGTGAGATTATTAATTATTAAAAGCGAGAACAATAAAGCCACACAGATTAGGAATAAGAAGCGAGTCCAAAAAAAGACAAGTGGTAAACAATCAGTAAATCAGTCTGAAACAAAAATAGAAATTGCTGGAAAAGCTCAGCAGGGCTGGCAGCCTCTGTGAAGAGAAATCAGAGTGAACGTTTCGAATGTGGTGACTCTTCTTCAGAACTGATGGTAGCTTGGAAAATGTTGGTTTATAAGCAGAAGGTAGGGTGGTAGGAGGGTGAAAGTAAGTAAATGATAGGTAAGGATAGAACCCAGAGAGAGAGAGAGAACAGTTGGACAGATAAAGGAGTTGATAATGCTCTGGCTGGGAGGGTGAATAGCTGTTAGTGGCTAACAATAGGTAGTGTGTAATGGTAAACTATGTGATAAGGTCTGGTTGTGTGGGGTAGGGGGCTAGACCATGGGGGAGTTCAGGCCCGAAAACTATTGAACTCCATATTGAATCTGGAGGGCTGGAGAGTGTCCAGGGGGGAAATGAGATGTTGTTCTACCAGCTTGAGCTGAGCTTCACTGGAGCACTGCAGCAAGCCTGAGACAGATGTTGGCCAGGGAACAGGGTGGGGCGTTAAAGCGGCAGGAAACTGGAAGCTCAGAGTCTTTTTTTGTAGACAGAATGTAGATGTTCTGCAAAGCAGTCACCCAGTCAATGCTTCATTTCCCTAATGTAGAGGAGACCACATTGGGCACAGTGAATGCAGTCAACAATATTGTAAGAAGTTGTTGTGGTTCTGTTCGCCGAGCTGGAAGTTTTTATTGCAAACGTTTCGTCCCCTGGCTAGGCGACATCATCAGTGCTTGGGAGCCTCCTGCGAAGCGCTTCTTTGATGTTTCCTCCGGTGTTTATAGTGGTCTGTCCCTGCCGCTTCCGGTTGTCAGTTTCAGCTGTCCGCTGTAGTGGTTGGTATATTGGGTCCAGGTCGATGTGTTTGTTGATGGAGTTTGTGGATGAATGCCATGCCTCTAGGAATTCCCTGGCTGTTCTCTGTCTGGCTTGCCCTATGATGGTAGTGTTGTCCCAGTCGAATTCTTGTTGCTTGTTGTCTGTGTGTGTGGCTACTAAGGATAGCTGGTCGTGTTGTTTCGTGGCTAGTTGATGTTCATGTATGCAGGTAGTTAGCTGTCTTCCTGTTTGTCCTATATAGTGTTTTGTGCAGTCCTTGCATGGTATTTTGTACACTACATTAGTTTTGCTCATGTTGGGTATCGGGTCCTTCGTTCTGGTGAGTTGTTGTCTGAGCGTGGCTGTTGGTTTGTGTGCTGTTATAAGTCCTAGGGGTCGCAGTAGTCTGGCTGTCAGTTCCGAGATGCTCCTGATGTATGGTAGTGTGGCTAGTCCTTTTGGTTGTGGTATGTCCTCGTTCCGTGGTCTTTCTCTTAGACATCTGTTGATGAAGTTGCGCGGGTATCCGTTTTTGGCGAATACCTTGTATAGGTGTTCCTCTACTTCTTTTTGCAGTTCTGGTGTACTGCAGTGTGTTGTGGCCCTTTTGAATAGTGTCCTGATGCAGCTTCGTTTGTGCGTATTGGGGTGGTTACTTTCATAGTTTAGGACTTGGTCTGTGTGTGTGGCTTTCCTGTATACCTTTGTGGTGAATTCTCCGTTCGGTGTTCTCTGTACCATCACGTCTAGGAATGGGAGTTGGCTATCCTTTTCTTCTTCTCTCGTGAATCGGATTCCTGTGAGTGTGGCGTTGATGATCTGGTGTGTTTTTTTTATTTCCGTGTTTTTAATGATTACAAATGTGTCATCGACATATCTGACCCAGAGTTTGGGTTGAAGCCACACACACAGACCAAGTCCTAAACTATGAAAGTAACCACCCCAATACACACAAACGAAGTTGCATCAAGACACTATTCAAAACGGCCACAACACACTGCAGTACACCAGAACTGCAAAAAGAAGAGGAACACCTATACAAGGTATTCGCCAAAAACGGATACCCGCGCAACTTCATCAACAGATGCCTAAGAGAAAGACCACGGAACGAGGACATACCACAACCAAAAGGACTAGCCACACTACCATACATCAGGAGCATCTCGGAACTGACAGCCAGACTACTGCGACCCCTAGGACTCGTAATGGCACACAAACCAACAGCCACTCTCAGACAACAACTCACCAGAACGAAGGACCCAATACCCAACATGAGCAAAACTAATGTAGTGTACAAAATACCATGCAAGGACTGCACAAAACACTATATAGGACAAACAGGAAGACAGCTAACTATCCGCATACATGAACATCAACTAGCCACGAAACGACACGACCAGCTATCCTTAGTAGCCACACACGCAGACAACAAGCAACAAGAATTCGACTGGGACAACACTACTATCATAGGGCAAGCCAGACAGAGAACAGCCAGGGAATTCCTAGAGGCATGGCATTCATCCACAAACTCCATCAACAAACACATCGACCTGGACCCAATATACCAACCACTACAGCGGACAGCTGAAACTGACAACCGGAAGCGGCAGGGACAGACCACTATAAACACCGGAGGAAACATCAAAGAAGCGCTTCGCAGGAGGCTCCCAAGCACTGATGATGTCGCCTAGCCAGGGGACGAAACGTTTGCAACAAAAACTTCCAGCTTGGCGAACAGAACCACAACAACGAGCACCCAAGCTACAAATCTTCGCACAAACTTTGAATTGTAAGAAGTGCTGCTTCACCTGGACAGTGTTTGGGCCCTTGGATACTGAGGTGGGAAATGGGCAGGTGTTACACCTTAGGCGGTTGGAGGAGGTGTTGGGAGTGAAGGAGTGTCCTGGAGGAAATGGTGCCTGCGGAAGGCAGACAAGGGAGGGGAGGGGAATATTGTCTGGTGGTGGTATCTTGCTGGAGTTGGGGGAAATGGAGGCTGATGATCTTCTGGATGTGAATACTGGTGGGATGGTAGGTTACAAGGGGAACACTGTCACTGTTGTGGGAGGGAAGAGAGGGGGTGAGGGCGGAAGTGCAGGAGATGGGTTGGATCCGGTTGAGGGCCCTGTCTACAATGACACTGGGGAATCCTCAGTTGAGGAAGAAGGTGGACATTTTGGAGGCCCCTTTGTCTAAGTTTGTCTAATCAGAATTTATGAGAAGGAAACGGAGGAACTGGGAGAATGGAATAGAGGCTTTACAGGAAGCAGGGTGTGAGGATGTATAGTTCAGGGAGCTGTGGGAGTTGATGTGTTTATACTAAAATGAGGGCAGGATGGAAATTGGAAGCAAAATTGCTGAATGTTTCCAATTCCAGATGAGACAGGGAAACAGCGCTGATGACATTGATTCAGCGGAGAAAGAGTTGTGGGTGGGGGCTGGAATAGAATTGGAACAAAGATTCCCCCCCCCCCCCCGCCCAACAAAGACAGGCATAACTGGGGCCCATGCGTGTACTCATGGCCACCCCTCTAACCTGAAGAAAATGAGAGGAGTTAGAAAAGATGAGTTATTTATGAAGGGTTGGCAGTGAAACGTTGATAGTTTGATTTGAGATCACCTTTATACACCGCCTCTCCAAAGATTGTGTTATCCTCCCTGGCATTGAGAGGAATGAGACAGTATTTACTTGAAACAAAAATTGAAGGGCTTGACAGGATCAGCACAATAATATCTAGAACATGCCTAAGTATAAATGAGAGATTTCTTCGCTGAGGGTTGTGAAGTTTCGGTATTCTTTATTCCAGAGAACTGAATACTACATCATTGAGTCTATTCAAAACTGGGCTCCATAGATTGCTGGGTACACGGAGTTGAGGAGTATGGGAAGAGTTCAAGTGCGTGGTGCTAAAGTAGATAGAGTCATAGAGATGTAAGCGCAGAAACAGACACTTCGGTCCAACCCATCCATGCCAACCACATATCCCAACCTAATCTAGTTCCACCTGCCAGCATCCGGCCCATATCCATCCAAACCTTTCCTATTCCTATACCCATCCAAATGCCTTTTAAATGTTGTAATTGTACCAGCCTCCACCACTTCTTCTGGCAGCTCATTCCATACACGTACCATCCTCTGTGTGAAAAAGTTGCCCCTTAGGTCTCTTTTGTATCTTTTCCCTCTCACCCTAAACCTATGCCCTCTAGTTCTGGATTCCCCCACCCCAGGGAAAATATAGAGGTTTACAAAATTATGAGGGGCATGGATAAGATAAATAGACAAAATATTTCCCTGGGGTGGGGGAATCCTCTCAGCCTCTAACGCTCCAGGGAAAATAGTCCCAGCCTGTTCAGCCTCTCCCTATAGCTCAAATCCTCCAACCCTGGTAACATCATTGTAAATCTTTTCTGAACCCTTTCAAGTTTCACAACATCCTTCCGATAGGAAGATCAGAATTGCACGCAACACTTGTCTAACCAATGTCCTGCACAGCCGCAACATGACCTCCCAACTCCTGTACTCAATACTCTGACCGACAAATGAAAGCATACCAAAAGCCGCCTTCACTATCCTATCTACCCGCAACTCCACTTTCAAGGAGCTATGAACCTGCCCTCCAAGGTCTCTTTGTTCAGCAACACTCCTTAGGACCTTACCATTAAGTGTATAAGTCCTGCTAAGATATGCTTTCCCAAAATACAGCATCTCGCATTTATTTGAATTAAACTCCATCTGCCACTTCTCAGCCCATTGGCCCATCTGATCAAGATCCTTTGTAATCTGAGGTAACCTTCTTCGCTGTCCACTACACCTCCAATTTTGGTGTCATCTGCAAACTTACTAACTATACCTCCTATGTTCATATCCAAATCATTTATATAAATGATGAAAAATAGTGGACCCAGCACTGATCCTTGTGGCACTCCACTGGTCACAGGCTTCCAGTCTGAAAAACAACCCTCCACCACCACCCTCTGTCTTCTACCTTTGAGCCAGTTCTATATCCAAATGGCTAGTTCTCCCTGCGTTCTGTGAGATCTAACCTTGCTAACCAGTCTCCCACGGGAACCTTGTTGAACGCTTTACTGCAGTCCATATAGATCACATCTATCGCTCTGCCCTCATCAATCCTCTTTGTTACTTCCCAAAAAAAACTTAATCACGTTCATGAGACATGATTTCCCACGCACAAAGCCATGTTGACTATTCCTAATCAGTCCTTGCCTTTCCAAATACATGTACATCCTGTCCCTCAGGATTCCCTCCAACAACTTGCCCACCACTGCCGTCAGGCTCACTGGTCTATAGTCCCCTTATCCTTGCCACCTTTCTTAAACAGTGACACCACGTTAGCCAACCTCCAGTCTTCCGGCATCTCACCTGTGACTATCGATGATATAAATATCTCACCAAGAGGCCCAGCAATCACTTTTCTAACTTCCCACAGAGTTCTAGGGTACACCTGATCAGGTCCTGGGGACTTATCCATCTTTATGCGTTTCAAGACATCCAGCATTTCCTCCTCCGTAATTTGATGAACCAGATCTTGTTGTAGATCAGAACACACTCCAAGGGCTGCTCGAGATCCTATCCCTTGTGCTGTTCTGTGCTGTGTCAATGTTTTTGCCACTTATCTGCCCAAATTTGAATGTTGTACAGGTCTTGCTGCATGCGGGCATATGGACTACTTCATTGAATACAGTGTAATCATCAGGGAACATCGCCACTTATGACCTTATGATGAAGTGGAGGTCACTGAAGGAGCAGCTAATGACACTTGAGCCCAGGACACTACCCTTGGGAACTCCTACAGTGATGACCTAAGGAGACGATTGGTCTCTTTCAACACAACCTTCTTCCTTAAACTAGGTATGCTTCCAACCGACGGAGAGGTTTCCCCCATTACCCGTTGACTTCAGTTTTGGTTACTCCTTGACTGGGAGGAGAAAGTGAGGTCTGCAGACGCTGGAGATCAAAGCTGAAACTTTATTGCTGGAACAGCACAGCAGGTCAGGCAGCATCTAGGGAACAGAAGATTCGACGTTTCGGGCACATGCCCGATTCCTGAAGAAGGGCATGTGCCCGAAACGTCGAATCTCCTGTTCCCTGGATGCTGCCTGACCTGCTGTGCTGTTCCAGCAATAAAGTTTCAGCGTTACTCCTTGACTCCATACTCAGTCACCTGCTGTTTTGATCTAAAGGGCAGTCACTCTCATCTCATCTCCAGAGTTCACCATCTTTGTCTGTGTTTGAACCAAGGCTGTACTGGGGCCTGGAGTTGAAGGTCCCTAGCTACGAGACTTGACTCCTCAGGTTTCTCATATGAGGAGAGATTGAGTCGACTGCTCCTGTATTTGCTGGAGTTTAGAATTATGAGTGGAGATCTTGTTGATATCGATAAAATCCTGATTGGGCTAGGCAGATTGGATGCAGGAACAGTGTTTCCCTTGGTCCGGAAGTCCGGAACCGGGAGACTCCGTCTTGGGACATATGCTAGGCCATTTCACATTGAGATGAGGAGACGTTTCTTCACTAAGAGGGTGGTAAACTTGTGAAATTTCCTAATGCAGAACACTGCTAGGGCCAATTTACTAAATAAATAGATATTTAGAAGCCAGAGGAGTGGAGGTGTTTGGGCGTAAAGCAAAGTTAAAAATCACACAACACCAGGCTATAGTACAACAGGTTTATTTGGAAGGTCACAGCTTCCGCAACGCTTAGTACTTCCTTCAAAATGAACTAAATTTCAAAGTCAGGTTCAGTCAAACATGGCAATATTATTTTATTTTTAGCCTAGACTTTCTTGATGTAGAGGTTCATGATTGAAAATAAAAGATGATAACTTCCATCAAGTATTAGCAGAAACATCACAGCTGAGATGTAAACAAGTGTCAATACCTTGGCAGCAGTCCCCTGGCCTGTGCCTGTTATACTCTACAGCAGAAGACAAGAACTGCAATTTCAAAAGTAAAACCAATACAGGATGAGACTGTTTCTGGGCAATGATTTATTACGTCACAAGGGTGCAGTCAAAGAAGTTGTTGCATGATGCAATTAAGAACTGAAGTTGTGAAGATGTTATCATGGAACATTTTTAAAATTCTGTTTTTGATTCTAAGAGTTTTAGTTTCCCTCCAGTACACACCCACTGAAATATTGGTTGTGTGGACTTCCTCTGACTGTTCACCACAGGCTGCTCAGTTTGTGTGGATAGGTTCCTCTGGGTTAACTTCAAAAGGCACTCTCAGGGCAACTTTACATCGGCCTTTTTAAGTGAGATACTAGTTCATAATAAAGTTTTGGAGATGCTGGTGTTGGACTGGGGTCTACAAAGTTAAAAGTCACACAACACCAGGTTATAGTCCAACAGGTTTAATTGGAAGCACACTAGCTTTCGGAATGCTGCTCCTTCATCAGGTGATTGTGGAGTATAAGACACAGAATTTATAGCAAAAGTTTACAGTGTAATGTAACTGAAATTATATGTTGAAAATGACCTGGATTGTTCGTTAAGTCTCTCATCTGTTCGAATTAACAGACATGGTTGTGTGATTTTTAACATAATAAAGTTTGTTTTTCTATAAAAAGATCTGACGTTGCAGATTTGGTCCTTCCTTCTCTGATATTCAAAGTCTACAGCTTAATGATAAGAAGGTTTATAATCACCCCCAGCTCCCCACTTAGTAACTTAACCTGACAGTACAGTAATATTTCACAATAATGGCCCTTGAACAAGTTTATTATGGTTGAGGTTTAATGTGTTACAGGTTTATGTACTGTTTTATGTGACATGAGAAAAATTACTGATAATAGTCACATGAATATTGTATTTTAAAGGGTAAGGTACTCCTAGTCTTATATTTCTGCCATCTCCAGACACTTGTACTGTATCTCTAAACATGAGTAACACAGGTAAGGGATCTATACTTATGCATTTTTATTAAAAATCGTACTATAGTCCTGTTAACAGATTTCAATACGTTCCATTAGAGCTAAGGTATAATTAAGAAATGTTCACAGATTGCTCCCCTTGTAAAGGTTGTGTCAGGATGTTGCAACAATGTTGTGGTAAATCTAAGTCTTAAAGTGTTTAAAGGAAAAAAACTTGTATTTATAAAGTGATGTACCTAGGGTCTGGATGGTTAATATCAAGAATGTGTTGCCTGGGAATGTGCTAGAGATAAACTCATGTTGGCTTTCAAAGGATGACATTACCTCAGAGAGAGGGAGTTGAGGAAGAATCGTAGAATCCCTACAGCATGGGTGCAGACCATTCAGCCCATCAAGTCCACACCAACCCTCTGAACATCCCTCCCACACAGACCCAGCCCCTTACTCTATCCTGTGACCTGTATTTCCCATGACCCATCCACCTAGCCAGCACATCCCTGGGCACAATGGGCAATTTCCCATGGCCAATTCACCCAACCTCACATCTTTGGAATGTGGGAGACAACTGGAGCACCTGGAGGAAACCCACGCAGATACAAGGAGAATGTGGAAACTCCACACAGACAGTTGCCCGAGGCTATGAGGCAGCAGTGCTAACCACTGAGCCACCGTGCCACCCTGAGTTCAGTCATGGCTAGCACTCTGCTGCCAGGAGGAAGAAAAGGTCAAGAGGAAGCAGCTTCACAGTGTCTGAGTGTATCTTGGAGGTGGCATTGACATGCCAGGGGAGTCGGTGATGAGCAGGAGGTACCTGTACTGTCAATATAAAATTTAATTTTTTCATGAAAATGTATTTAATTTACTAATGTAGTGAATGTCAACTTGCAACGTATAATATTGTAAAGATGTTTTTCTGATGACAAAATGCTATGGAACCTGACTCCACCTTTATTATAGATTCCAATGGGAACCTAGGTTACATTGAACGACACTAACCTTTAACCTGATTCTCAGGATCTCCATCGCATCCCTGTGTTAGAAAGCACATGTTTGTGTACACTGTACATGGTAAAGGATAGCTGAAATGATGTTTGTGTGCGTTTATTGAAAGCTGCAGGTTGGCTTTTTGGAAAAGAACATGCACTTTGAGAATGTTTGCAAGTTATTTTAACTTCTCTTTTGGTTGAGATATTTAAATAAAGCTTCAGGTGGATATAAAAAATCCCATGCCATAATTTTGATGAAGAGCACAGCAGTCAGTCCTGCTACCTTGGACAATTTGTATTCCTTGATCAGACCACTGAAATATTTATTTTATTTATGCTTTCATGGCATGTGGCCTGTTACTGTAACGCCAGAGTTTTTTGCCCAGCCCTAATTGGCTGTGGAGAGCAATTACGCATCAACTATATTTATGTGGGTCTGGAGTCACACGTAGGCTAGGCCAGGTAGGAGCAGCAAATTTCCTTTCTAAAAGAATATTAGTGATCCAAGTGGGTTTTTATAACAATCGATGACAGCTTCATGTCATTTTCGAGACTAGTTTTCATTCCAAAGTTTTTTGCGTTCATTGAATTTTTGTTAATTGAGTTTCAATCCATCTTTGGAATATTAGCCTGGGTCTTTGGATTGTTAGTCCAGTAATGTTATCTAATGTGGCCATTATTCTTGTGGTTAATCGTGGGACTTTGCTGTAAGGAAAGTGGTTGTTGTTGTGTACTCTGCAGTACAACCTGTAGTTACACTTTGAAAGTGCCTCAGTAGTTGTGAAGTGTTTTGGGACATCTACAGTTTATAAAAATGCAACTTATTCTTTGCTTGAACAACACAAAAATGGTAATGTTGAAACTTGGGATTGTGTGAGGCATTCTGCTGGTTCAGCAGACCTTACCTTAAAGATGGAAAACCTTTGGGGCAAAGGTTCATTTTGTTCCTTTTGAACTTGAGGATTACCACATCATACAATCAATAATGTGGAATTCTGACACTACTTTTCATTGCGGTTTATTGGTTAATAAACTGAGCAGTCGTTATCACATATGTCAGATAATGAGCTTTTCATCCAAAGTAGCCTTTAATTACCTTTGCTGTGTATCCTCATGTCTGGTCAGAGTACCTTATGTAGTGATTTGTTCAAATGCAGCATTTCACTGTGAGGGTACCCTCTGGTTTCAGTGCCAGTCTGATCTCAATAGAAATGACGGTGGTAATTCTGCAATCTGCTTTGTGAGCCAAAATTACCCTAGGATGGAACTTGCTGTTGTCAACCAGAACTAGTTTGGGATTGACTTTGCTTTCCCAAAAGTGAAATATTCTGTAAATAAAAACCGAAAGAATGCAGATGCTGGAAATCAGAAACAAAAACAAAACTTGCCGGAAAAGCTCAGCAGTTCTGGGAACGTAGAGTCATAGAGTCCTACTGCATGTAGACAAGCCCTTTGGCCCAAACTGGTCCATGCCGACCAAAATGTTCATCCACACTAACCCCATTTCCCTGCACTTGGTCCATATCCTTCTAAACCTTTCCTATCCATATATTTGTCCCAATGCCTTTTGAATGTTGTTAATGTACCCACCTCAACCACTTCTGCTGGCAGCTCATTCCATATGTGTACCACCCTCTGTGTAAAAATGTACCCCTCAGGTCCTCTTTTATTTTTTCCCCTCTAACCTTAAACTAATGCCCTCTAGTCCTCAATTCCCTAACCCTGGGACAAAGACCGCCTGCGTCCACCCCATCCGTGCCTCTCATGACCTTATTCACCTCTATAAAGTCCCCCTCAGTCTCCTACACTCTAAAGAAAAAGGTCCTAGCTTGTTCAACCTCTCCCTATAACACAGAGTAAAAACATCAAGGCTGTTAGCTAAGTTTTGACTTCAGAAGGAAAGGTTCATAGAGTCCATTCCGAAGCAAGTTTTAGCTTTCTAAAAGCAGGAAAATGAAGTTTGACTTCAAGGGAAACAATCACTAAAAGAAACTATTTTAGTTTGTAACTTTTGGAGAATTTGGATAGAAATTTTCAAATGATTCAAACAGAGAAAGTTTAGGCCATTAGAATTGTGGAAAGTTCACACAATAGAAATAAATCATACAAGTTTGTCTCCCCACCTCAAGAAGTGAAACTGCAAAGCATCAGTTCAGTCGAAACTTCAAGCATTGACACAGGTGCAACATGTTTCTGGAATTGAATACCTGTGAAAAGATAACAGATTGGAATTTTATTTTTCCTTTTATTGCTTCGGTGTTGCTAACCTATATATAGGTAGCTTGGTTTGTTTCCTTTCTTTTGAGTAATAGACTTGTATTCTGCTTTTCAAGAACATCTGCAGCCTCATGTGAACATGCTTCAGTGACTAACCACCAGAGAAACTAACTGCAAAAGTTAAACATATGATCCATCAATCCAGATTTCATTCTGGGATTGAATTTATCCATGATTACCACCAACTGGGATCATAGAAGTTAGGATAATCCTTATACTGTGGTCCTTAGGAAAAATATCACATCCCTGAGGATTCTTTAGTGTTATACCATTTATCCTGAAATGTTAATTCCATGTTTGCTTTTGAATAAATGAACAATTTCTGTTTTTGTTTCAGATCACCAGTATCCGCAGTTCTTTGTTTTATATTAAGTAGCTAGAATTGCTTTTTTTAAGTCAAGCAACTTCACCTGATGTAGGGAAGTAGACCATGTCTGTTTTTATTTTACTGTTACACAAGAAATGTTCTGATTCAACGAAGGAAATCTGATTACAACTGTTGTCCTCCATAGTCACTTCCTTCACCATCGCTGAGTCAAAATCTTGGGGGTCCTTCCGAACAGAGCAGTGGACATCCCTATACTCTCTGCCCTATGGACTGGATGCCTAAAGAATGCAGCTCCCCACCCTCTCCTCAATGGCAAGTGTGGATGGGTGATAAATGTTGGCCAAACCACTGATGCCCACATCCATGAATAAATAAGAATACTTTTTCTATTCATTCATGGGGATGTGGGCATTGATGGCATATATCATCCAGAGGTATTTCAGAGTTGACCACATTGCTGTGGGTCTGGAGTCATATATGAGCTTGGACAACTAAGGACAGTAGTTGCCTTCCCTCCAGGGCATTAGTGAACCATGGGGGGATTTTGCTGACAATTAGCAATGGGTTCAAAGACATCATAAGCCTTCTAATTCCAGATTCCTAATTCCATCTACCATGCATCTCCAAATTAACAGTCTAGTGATAATACGATTTGGACATTACCTATCCAAACTACTATTTGAGAAATAAAGCAGTTTTACAGTTCATAACCAGCCTGATCTTTATTAATTATTTGCTCCAAATGCCCATATTGACCTGATAAGATGATTGGCAAATCACTGGTACTACTGGACCTAAGACAATATTGAAGTACGACGCTAATTGTCCTCAAATGACAGAATCAATTCAAACAAAATGCAAAATGGAAATTGGCCTCCAGGGTAAATAGATATTTCACTTCACAAGCAACCATAAGGATATATAAGTAAATTTAAGGCTGGCAAAGACATCCGACCAAGGTATTTTACTCAGTCAAACTTCCAACTTATCCAACTCCCCCTTAATCTCTGAATGGTTGTCCTTCGATTTTGTATTCATTGAAAATTTAGCTTCTCATTCCACATCTAAGCCATTTGAAGATAATACAGATGTGAAAAATTGCTTTTTGCAATCTAAAAATATTCCATTCGCACTACAATCCTCTTCCCCGACTGCACCAATTTCCAATCAAGTCCACCAGTCTCCCTCACTCAGTTTCTTCCAACATTGAGAAGTAAATCTCTGTGCAGTGCGAAGTCAGAAGAGCTCCCTGCATGGTTCACTAATGTCCTGGAGAGAAGGCAACTACTGTCCTTAGTTGTCCAAGCCCATATATGACTCCAGACCCACAGCAATGTGTTGTTGTGGTTCTGTTCGCCGAACTGGGAATTTTTGTTGCAGATGTTTCGTCCCCTGTCTAGGTGACATCCTCAGTGCTTGGGGGCCTCCTGTGAAGCGCTTCTGTGATGTTTTCTCCGGCATTTATAGTGGTTTGTCTCTGCCACTTTCGGTTGTCAGTTCCAGCTGTCCGTTGCAGTGGTCGGTATATTGGGTCCAGGTCGATGTGCTTATTGATTGAATCTGTGGATGAGTGCCATGCCTCTCGGAATTCCCTGGCTGTTCTCTGTTTGGCTTGTCCTATAATAGTAGTGTTGTCCCAGTCGAACTCATGTTGCTTGTCATCTGCGTGTGTGGCTACTAAGGATAGCTGGTCGTGTCGTTTCGTGGCTAGTTGGTGTTCATGGATGCGGATCGTTAGCTGTCTTCCTGTTTGTCCTATGTAGTGTTTTGTGCAGTCCTTGCATGGGATTTTGTAAACTACATTGGTTTTGCTCATGCTGGGTATCGGGTCCTTCATTCTGGTGAGTTGTTGTCTGAGAGTGGCTGTTGGTTTGCGTGCTGTTATGAGTCCTAGTGGTCGCATAGCAATGTGGTCAACTCTGAAATACCTCTGGACGATATATGCCATCAATGTCCACATCCCCATGAATGAATAGAAAAAGTATTCTTATTTATTCATGGATGTGGGCATCAGTGGTTTGGCCAATATTTATCACCCATCCACTTGCCATTGAGGAGAGGGTGGGGAGCTGCATTCTTTAGGCATCCAGTCCATAGGGCAGAGAGTATAGGGATGTCCACTGCTCTGTTCGGAAGGACCCCCAAGATTTTGACTCAGCGATGGTGAAGGAAGTGACTATGGAGGACAACAGTTGTAATCAGATTTCCTTCGTTGAATCAGAACAACATTTCTTGTGTAACAGTAAAATAAAAACAGACATGGTCTACTTCCCTACATCAGGTGAAGTTGCTTGATTTAAAGAAAGCATTTCTAGCTACTTAATATAAAACAAAGAACTGCGGATGCTGGTGATCTGAAACAAAGCAGAAAGTGCTGAAAAAACTCAGTAATTCTGACTACTCCCCTGCTTCTAATCTCTCAGCATTTACTATATCTGACAGTGTGATTCTGATTGAAAAGGAAAGGTTGGCCAGGCACCCTGTGAGCAACTGGGATCGAGGAGTTCCTAATGCGATTGATGAAAGATGCTTATTATTTACATTCTTTGGAATTAGAATATAAACCAGATATTGTCATTGTGTTTTTATTTTTAATTGATATGATGTATTATGCTCTGAAATTTAATATTTCAGAAATATTTTTGTTTTCAAAGTCTTGTGAGAAAACTGGTTTAAAATATGCTGAAATTTGAGGAGATGTATCTGATTTTAAGTGGCTCTGTAATACTTACTCTTCTGAAAGTTTTACATCAACTTGCTATTCCTTCTTTTGTTCTCTCTTACACTGAGAAACTGTTTTGCATGTCTCCCAAAAGCTGCCAATATCTCAATTTCTTATGAAGTTTTTCTGACCTTGCCTGAGCCACTGCTATGCTGGCTATGGCTCTATCCTCCTTTCACCATTGTCAAAACTCCTTTGCAAATCCATCAGAGTAGTTTTAATATCTGCAATTCAGACATCGTGAAATTCCACTAAACGAACATTATGTTTCTGCATTAGTTTTGGTCATCTTGACTATATTAAGTGTAACCAGCGGTTAGTTTCCCGGTTATTAATTATCTTTGGTTGTATAGATTGATAATGTTGACCCTATGATATACTAGATTAAACACCAAGAAATTCTTTGCACTTTCATTTTCTTTTTCTGATTTTATGTAAGGGGTGTTGAAAAATCCATTTTTTAGTTTTACATTCCAATCCTTTTCTTCCCCAGAAAGACAGAACTCTTGTGAACCCAGTGGTGTTGATCTGTGAACATTGATGCCCTTTGTTATATTGTCCAAGCAGCTCCTGTCTATGCCTGAATTGTGGGAAGGTGATTTGAATCCATATACATCTCCCAGACCCATGCTAGGTAGTGATCAGCTGTGGGAACTGTGGCTGCCTGTTCCTCTTAAAGCCAGTGATCGGAGACCACTATGAGACTTGTTAATTGAATATGGACTGGCTGTTGTATTTGCAGGTTTTTGAAGGGTCATGTCAGATTCAAAATGTTAACCCTGATTCTGCCGAGTTTCTGCTGAGTTTCTCCAGCACTTCCTGCTTTTACAGCTCATTCTTGCACTTGTTCCAGGTATTCTATCTGCAGATTCACTTTGAATTGGTGAATTGCAGTTGCCAGATGCTTTTCCAATGTTTACAAAATTACAACCAAGAGTTGTACCAAATCAAATTCTTCAGCTTTGATGTGGGTGTGCCTTTGAGGAAAAAAATGATTTATTTTTGTATGCTTAACTTTTAGTTTTTAATCAGAAACAGTTATTAAGGGTGAACAGACCATAAGCACGAGAGATGTACTCAAAGGAGAGCATACTCGATTAGATTAGATTAGATTACTTAGATTAGATTACTTACAATGTGGAAACAGGCCCTTCGGCCCACCAAGTCCACACCGACCCGCCGAAGCGTAACCCACCCAGACTCATTTATCCCTTCACCTAACACTACGGGCAATTTAGCATGGCCAATTCACCTAACCTGCACATTTTTGGATGTGCAGGTTACTAGTCCAGTACCAAACTAACTGGCCTTTGTGGTTATCACTCAATATAAGATTTTATGGTCTACGCAATAACTATCTCGTTAAGTTTAAATTTGTTTGCTCTATGAGGACCATCATGTTGGATCATAAATGTTTGCCAAAGATTGTTTAAGTCCAATAAAGTGCACAATTATTTGCTTTAATGCAGTTGTTAAAAATCACACAGCACCAGGTTATAGTCCAGCAGGTTTATTTGGAAGCACTGGACAACCACCTGATGTAGGAGCATTGCTCAGAAAGCTAGTGCTTCCAAATAAACCTGTTGGACTATAACCTGGTGTTGTGTGACTTTTAACTTTATCCACCCCAGTCCAACGCCAGCACCTCCACATTATCAACACAGTTGAGAAGTGTAGCCTTTTACTGCTTTAGTTTCAGAATAAGTGGTGAAGAATTAATCCCAAACCACCTTGACACAGGTCAAAGAATATGCTGCAGCCTTGGGTCGTGGGTTTGATCATCTTTGACAAGGTGATAAGATCATTGATTTGCTGGAGTTCTCTTGAATAAGCAGCTCAGTAATTAGACTCTCATTATATTGAGTGCCATTATATTGAGCATGTGGCCCATTTCAACTTGATAAAGAATGAATGATCTATTAATAACTCCAAAATCAGTGATCCAGTAACTAACTTGAAATGGCAGGTTGTTATAATAGGAAAAGAGACATTACCTATTAGATCTCTGAGTTGTAGTATGATGAAAACTGCATTGTGTACTTTGTCCATTTGAGGCTGCCAATTGCTCATGTACCACTTGAGTGAGTCTGCTCAGAAGACAAAGATCTTAAAGAATCCATGTTCAACAGTACATGTAGTTCTAATTCTCCATCTCTCTGGATGAGCTGTACATCTCTATGTCTTTATGAGCCTTGAACTGTTTCTGAACATGAGGATTCACTAATGTTACTGGGGTGCAAATGGACAGGTTTGAGTTGGCTGTCTGTGTTACTGATTGATTGGATGTATTCCCTGTTGCAGTTAGGTGTGTACAGTCAAGAATAGTGTGAAACAGACAGCCATTCTCTGCTGGGTTACATTAAACTTATCTCTATATTTGGAGAAATATATGGATGGCATTTTGGTTTATGTTAAGGAAAGGAATGTGCATTTTGTGGCATCCTGTTCATTCACACATGGGTTTTAAAAAGTATCCAATGCCAAGCCTGAATCATTCAACTGTGTGATAGAGGGCTAGGCTGTACCTTATTGGGAGTTGGCTGGTGACTGCACCTCAAAAAATGATTTATCCTGATGTTAGTGAGTTTTGAGAAGATTATCCAAACGTTAATGAGTTTTGGTGCTAGTTTCAGTTTTGCTTTTGTGTAGATGCAGCCAAAATAAATAACATGATGGTGCTGAATTGAGCATGGAGATCAGTGGGAGTCTACTTTCATGGTGATGCTTCTCTGACCTCTGGGTGCCTGTAAGGCTCAGTGACCTTTTTCAAAAGATGCTACAGGGTGTGTCCTCTAGCATCACACTCTGAGGCTGTACAACTGAAGTTTAGTGAAACGTGATGGCTAATTGAAAGATCTCTGTGATTTTCCTCATTTTAATTTTGTTTTTACCAAGCAAAAGTTCAGAGGTGTCACAGTTGAAGAGAGAATAAAGAGGGAGCAGGCGTCCAAACTCTGTTCCAGTTTTTGACTCAGTCAGTGTGCACAACAGGAGCATACAAACGACCTATAGTGCTGCTCTGTTCAGTCGCCCCCAATCCTGGTAATCTTTTGTCAGTTTAAATTAAAGAAAATGCAGCTCAGATATGTGATTGATTCTGGTCTTGATCTATTGATGTAGTTTGTAGAACTTGCCTCTGAGTCAAAAGACTATCAATTCAGACCTGGATCCAAGACTTGAGTCTATTCCAGCTGTACTGTATTGAGCCAGTGCTAAATTGCCTCTGAAACTGTGTTTTGGCTAAGATTTTAAGTTTTATGGCTGGTTCTTTGCTTGCTCAGCTGACTCAAGTGGTGTGGTCTGAAGGGAATTCTGCTAATGTCCACGTCAATATTCTGAAAATCTAAAACTGTGTGTGACAGAACAGATTATTTATTTCACTGCTGTTTGTGTGTTCTTAATGTGCACATATTTGTTTTGAAGTGCCAGGTATTTTGTTTCCGATGCAATTTGATTTGTCAAACAACTAGTCTTGAAGCAAATCACACTTTATTTATACACTATAGTTAAACTATAACAAAGGAAAGAACAAATTAAAATAACATAACTCTGTTCGAGATCTTAACAGAATAATAGATTATTTAACTACTAAACAGTAATTGTTTCAAAATGGTAACCTCAAGTAAACCCACCCTTGGCTGAGGCAAATTCAGTAAAATTGATTGTCTCACATACAATTCTAGCAGCAGGAAGAGAATCCCAGCTTTTAGCTGTAACAGAAAGAGGAAAATCAGCTTCCACATCCAGCTTCAAGACTCCAACAACTGCTACTGAAAAACTAAAACTGAAAATCCTAGCTCTTTGGGAGCTTGACCCCACCCATTCAGGCTGCTTCTATTGTTCCAAATTTAGAAATAAAAACCCAAAACCTCACAAACTTTATTGGATTCAAATAGACAGCTTGGAACCCCGTCTTAAAACCTCTCTTCAAAGAAAACTCTGGACAAAATCCTCTTAAAGCCATAGTCTCATCACAGTGGGGTGGGGTGGCTGAGTGACAAAGCAAAGGTGGAGATTCTGTTCATAGATTTTAGTTGCAGTAAAGTAATCATTGATAAATCTGTCTCTGCTTCAATCTAAAAAAGCTGACTTTGATTTTACAGCATCTGTAAAATGTTTATTTAGTGCCAAGTACTTGTCAGCATTTTCACAAACGATTAGCTAACAAACAGAAGTAACAAATGACAGTGTAGTTACTCTGAAGAAGTGACTGCCCCAAAATGAAGGTGATTTTATCTCTGATACACATAATTCTAATCTTGTTTATTTAAAGAGTAAACAAGGGCAGCACAGTGGCTCAGTGGTTAGCACTGCTACCTCACAGCACCAGGGACCCAGGTTCGATTCCCACCTTGGGTGACAGTCTGTGTGGAGTTTGCACATTCTCTCCATGAATTGGCTAAATTGTCAGTAGTGTTCAGGGATTCATAGGTCGGATGCATTAGTAGGGGTAAATGTAGGGGAAATGAGTCTGCGTGGGTTACTGTTTGGAGTGTTGATGTGGACTTGTTGGGCTGAAGGGCCTGTTTCCAAACTGTAAGGAATCTAATCTAAACTGTAACCCAGCCCCTTTTTGAATGGTTTTATAAGAAGAAACTTTTTTTTTGTTCCTGATGTATGAAAATCATTTTTGTCAAGATTGTGGAGTGGCCCATGTCAGGTGCCGAACACCCTTGTTCAGGTTGAAGCAGAGCTGAGTTCCAGACTGTGACAAACTGCTGCTCGCCTTTGGAGAACCTGAATTTGACATTCAGTTCTAGTGTGGCACAGTCTAGCTTTCATTTGTTTGAGTGTTGAAGTGGGACTTGAACCTCTCACCCCTAGTCCGAATCAGTCGTGGCAGTTCTGTCATAGAGTCACACACCACAGAAACAGGCCCTTGGTCCAATCTGTTCATGCCAATTATAATCCTAAACTAAACTAGTCCTACCTGCCTGTGCTTCAGCCCATGATCCTCCAAATGTTTCTTATTCATGTACTTACCCAAATGTCTTTCAAACATTCTAACTGTACCAGCATCCACCACTTCCTCTGGAAGTTCATTCCATACACAAATCACGCTTCATATAAAACAAAATTGCCCCCATGTATTTTTTAAGTCCTTTTCCTTTCACCTTAAAAATATGTCCCCTAACCTTGAAATCCCCAACCCTAGGGAAAAGACACCTTATCTGTATCCCTCGTGATTTTATAAACTTCTATAAGGTCGTCCCTCAACCTCCTATGCTCCAGTGAGAAAATTCCCAGTCTATCCATTATCTCTTTATAGTTCAAACCCTTCATTCCTGGCAACATCCTGATACATCTCTTCTGATCCCTTTCCAGCTTAATAATATCCTTCCTATAACCGGGAGACCAGAACTGTGAACTATACTCCAGAAGAGTCCTTTAGAAGCTTAACATCCCAAATCCTATACACTGTAGTCAGAATCTTGAGCAATGAAGCCAAACGTGCTAAACGCCTTCTTAACCACCCTGTCTATAAGCATCAGCTAGGCTCAGTGACTTATCTTTTTCAAGTGTGTATTATGTGTAACATTTCTTTGACTCATTTTTGCCGCAGGTTGTTTAAGATAATGGAACATCTTAAGATTCCTGTAGATTACTTTGGGCCTGATGCAGTGAGATGACTATAATTTTGCTGAAATTGGCACCAATTGAAGGAAATGGGGTCTACTGGCATAAGGCTGCTTGTCTCTAAAGAAAAGGAGAAAATAATGCCGAAAGAAGTAGCTTTAATTGAACTTTTATTTATTTATTTAATGGTAGTTGGTACCTGATTTGACTTAAGGATAAACAAATCCTGCATTTCTGTTGTGGGCCCTTGCATTTGTAATCAGTATTGTGTTGATTTGCTGCCAGCCTCTTGGTCTGGACTAATTGCTGTGTGTCCCGTGTCTGTAGGTAGAAACATGCCTGCGAAAACCACCACTGAGCTGTTGAAGCAGCTGAGGCAGGTGATGAAGAATGCCAGCAGCTTGAATGAACCAATCCAAGCTCTGATTGTACCATCAGGAGACAATCATCAGGTACCTGCACTAACCAGTTCACTCACCTCTCAGTACAATCACTATATTAAAGCTTTAATTTTGTGTTTATTGTATGCCTAATTTTATTTCATTTGGTGTTAGAAGTCTTGTGCAGTAACTCGTAATGTTTTCCTGGTTTAATTTATCTCCTGTTGAGGTTTTATCTGTGGAAGACTAAAGACTCAGGTGCAAGATTTATTTTGCATATTTTCTGCTGAATAGAATAATTGAATTGTACAGTACAAAAGAGGCCATCACATTTGTACTGCCAAAAATATCCATCAGTCCCACTCCCCTTCACTGTTCCATAGCCCTGAATGTTAGGACACTTCAAGTGCTCATCCAAATACTTTCTAAAGGTTGTAAGGTTTCCCTCCTCAACTCCCCTCCCAGCCAGACTCCCACCATCTTGGTGAAGAAGGCTTTCCTGAAATCCCCTCTAAACCGCCTGCCTTTTAATTTAACATCATGCCCCTTGTTATTGAGCCTTTGACTAATATGTTGAATATTTGTATTTTGTTTTCATTGTATTTTGCTTTCTCAGCCTTTCTCTTTTTCATTCTCCCCCCAATCCCCATGTAAGTGTCTTTACTTGGTAGTCTACAGTATATTAGGGATGACAGTTAGTATTTTCCCTATAAACATTTCATGACTGTGTTTGTTATTGCTTTGGTCTATAACATGGCACTGGTGGGTATTTCATATTTCTTTTTCACCCCCAGCCATGACATAGAGTCTGGTCACATTGTGACCCTTAAAGGATGACAGTGTTCACTTTTAAGACAGCTTTGACAAAGGGTCAGTTAGACTCAAAACGTCAGCTCTTTTCTCTCCTTACAGATGCTGCCAAACCTGCTGAGATTTTCCAGCATTTTCTCTTTTGGTTTCACTTCTAAGAATATCGGCTGGGTTTGTGCTAAGTCTGGATAATGGTTTAAAGTCTCGATTTCATTACAAAGTACATGGCAAATCATCCTTCAAAAACTGAATATATCTCTCAACGTAAATACCCCTTTCCAGATTTATATTCACTTTAGAATCGTGAACTTACTGATGATATATTTTTGATGCTATATTTGTTTCTCATACAACGGAACCTCAGGCATTTATAAGCTTAAATGCATATCTCCATTATTTTGTATTTATCATGTTTTTGAAAAGAGACAAATTTATTTCAGCTTTTCATCTTGCATTCATCATGCCAATTCACAAGAAATAACAACGCAAAAGCAAAACAAGATTTATACCGTGGTACTAGAGTGCTGGTTGGTTGGCAAGTCAGCTCTGCTTGCTAGAGATGTTTCCATGGAGACGGCACCAGTTAATGATGAATAACTGTTAACTACCAAGGTTTGTTTACACATTGATACAGGCTAGTGACTCTGATTGGTCAAGACATTATCCTAAGAAATGAGCCCAGAATGGCTGTTCCCTGTTTTGCTGCATTGAAACAGATGTTGTTTGTATTCATGTTCATTTTGTCGACAATAACCAGGACCCTGTACATTAATGTATGTAGCTTCTCTACACTCTGAGAGCCCGACTGACGTTCCAAAATTGGTTGTCAGTATAATTCTTCACACACTCAGATTTATTTGGCAAATGCTGTACAATTGTGGGTTTGTATCTAATATTAAATACTGTGTTGAGTTTTGTAGGCATTGGGTGGTTGGATATGATCAGTACCTTGATTGTTGCAAACAGTTGAAGGAACATGCTTTTTTTATAATCTGCCTGGGTTTGGGACATATGGCTTTCATACATAACATCACATTGCCACTGAAATTCATACACCGTATGACTCACAAGTGTAATAGCCAAATCAGAGCCAACTTGTCTTGTGTAAAATGTAATAAAAGCTTGGCAGTTAACTGTCAGTAATCATTAACTGATGCATTCTCCATGGTAACATCTCTACCAAGCAGCACTCACTTGCCAACCAATCAGCATTGTCGTACAATGGTATTAATCTTGTTTTCCCTTTGCATTGTTATTTCTTCTCTCAATCTTGCTAACCTTCAGCAGTCACCTCTTATACAATATAGATGTTACCTTCCTTTGGTATTTCTTGTGTATTGTCCTGATAAGTATTAGATAAAAAGCTTTGAAGCAATGTGCTCTTTTTCAGCAATGCTGATTTCTGTACAGCCAAACAACTATTCATGGAATTGTTAACTAGATCTTGTTTTGATTTTGGAGTTGATCCACCTTGAGGACTTACCTATTGCAAAATCTCTGGACATTCAAGCAAGGCAAAACTGAGAAAACTTGGAAAGGGTTAACTTGGGCTTTTTGAGATCAGTCTGCCAGGGGCTGATTAGTCAAACCAAATCACAGGAGGGCCAACTATTCTTATATAAACAAGAAGGCCTTGCGAATGCTCAGTCTTTCAATATTTATCAAAACTCTTGCTCTGTTTTCATATTTTCTGGTTAACGTTCTCTCAAACTATAATCTTTCTCTCATTTATTTCACCATTCTTTGTTGTTTTATATATTCTGTCCAATTTTTGACCTGCCAACTTTCTTTGTGCAGTTTATATAACTTTTTCTTTTAGCATTGTCCTTCACCTTTCTAGTTAACTGTTTTTGGTGAACCTATCAAAATTATTCTTGCTCATTGGATTGTATTTATTCTGTGTGTTCTCAAATAATCCCTTATATGTTTGCCTCTGTCTCTGCATAGGTTTATCTTCTAATGTAATTCTCCAATTCAGTATAATCAGCTCTGCTTTCATGTCATCATAATCGCTTGTATTTAAATTTCAAAACTTGGAGTCATTCCTTTCACCCTCAATCCCAATCATGTTATTTTTTTTTAATTGATTCATGGGATTTGGTTAATGCCTGTCCCTAATTGGCCAGAGGACAGTTAAGAGTCAAATGTGTTGCTGTGGGTCTGGAGTCACATGTAGGCCAGACCAGGTAAGGATGGCAGTTTCCTTCCCTAAGGAACATTTGTGAACCAGATGGGTTTTTCTGATGATTGGTGGCAGTTTCATAGTCACTATTAGCCTCATACTTCCAGATTTTTTAAAAAATGAATTCAATTTCCATCATCCACCATGGTTGGATTTGAACGTGGGTCCCAAAAACATTAAGAGTCTAGTGATAATACAGATAGACAATCCTTTATCTGAAATCGTTGGGACCAGCTGCTTTTCGGAATTCAGAATTTTTAGATTTTCAGAATAAGGGACAGTTTGATGGTGAAAATTTTTAAAATCTTACCGGAGGAGCAGACTTACTAAGTAAAACAGCCTTGAGAGAAAATTGAGGCCTGCCAGGGCTGAGCCATGCACCTCCGTGTCGCATCCGAGTGACACGCATCGAGTGGCTGTAAACTTGGGTTGTACAAAATTAAAAATCACACAACACCAGGTTATAGTCCAACAGGTTTAATTGGAAGCACTAGCTTTCGGAGCACTGCTCCTTCATCAGGTGGTTGTGGAGTACACAACCATCTGATGAAGGAACAGTGCTCCGAAAGGTAGTGCTTCCAATTAAACCTGTTGGACTTTAACCTGGTGTTGTGTGATTTTTACTTTGTATACCCCAGTCCAACATTGACTTGGGTTAACTGTTTGCACGCTAAACAACCTTGTTAATGAGAGAAAAACTTCACAAAATTTCAGAGAGTTTTGGCTTTTGGAACTTTGGATAAAGGAGCGTCTACCTGTACCACTAGGCCAATGCCTCTCCTAAGTTTGTTGTCAGGTTTAAATCAGTAAACTCAGTCTGTAAAGAAACATCATTGCTGCTACCTACATGTGCCTGTGCCTGCACGATATCACAGTCAGCTCCAGAAAATGCTGTTGTAAGAAAGTATTCCGAACACATTCTGTAAACTCCTCATGTCAGCTACTTTTTAGCCCTTCAGATTTTTCTAGTCTCTTGCTTCTCAGTATACCAATCTGACAAACACTCAAAATTTTTTCATTTATTCCTTAGTGTTCCACCCTTAAGTGTGTGGTTACTTCAGTGTGTTCCTAGTTCCTAAAGTAGTTTCCCATTGCAGAATTTGTGTTTCTTGAACCACAAGGCAATGTTCATATTGTGTGTGTGGTTCTGGAATGAAAAATGATCAGCAAATGTCCAAAGCTAAGTTTATTAGTAAGTCTACAATATTCCATACAAAATTGGCCTTCTGCATTTGGGAGTGGCTTTTGTTTCTCAATAGTTCCATTGTTTGAGCTTGCTCTTAATAAAGAGCTGAAGAAGGGTTTATGCCCGAAATGTCGATTCTCCTGCTCCTCTGATGCTGCCTGGCCTGCTGCGCTTTTCCAGCAACACACTTTTCAATTCCTAATCAGTGCCCTTTTTTGACCTTACAACCAGCATCTGATCTTTTGTTAATGACCCTAATAGCAGAGTGTCACCACTCTGAGATAACCACTTTGCTAATTTCCTTGTTTTTTTAGAGTGAATACATTGCTCCGTGTGACTGCAGGCGCGAGTTTCTTTCAGGCTTTGATGGATCGGCAGGTCAGTGCTAGTAAAGAAAAATAGGTATGAAAGGGTGTGTTCCGAACCCATGGGATATGTGTTTAATCGATTCCTGAGCAACTGTGTTCTGTAAATGTCTGTCATTTGAATATTCGGTATATAGAGGTATTTCTATTTGGATTGTTACCCATATATTTGCATGCAATTTATCATAAATATTTGTATATATCTCATTGCCTCTCCCCCTTTCAATGGTAAATATTGCTCGTGCCTCAACCCACCCACTGTTTAACATTATATTAAGTCCCAGTGTCATACAGCACAGAAGAGGCCCTTCAGCCCCTCGGGTCTGTATTGACCTATCTACATTGGGGTTTAGATTAGAGTGGTGCTGGAAAAGCACAGCAGGTCAGGCAGCATCCAAGGAGCAGGAAAATCGACATTTGGGGCAAAAGTCCTTCATCAGGAATAGAGGCAGGAAGCCTCCAGGGTGGAGAGATAAATGGGGGAGAGTCTGGAATGTCCTGCCTGGGACAGTAGTAGAGGCAGGAAACCTCAAAACCTTCAAAGCCCCCCCATTTATCTCTCCACCTTGGAGGCTTCCTGCCTCTATTCCTGATAAAGGGCTTTTGCTCGAAATGTTGATTTTCCTGCTCCTCGGATGCTGCTTGACCTGCTGTGCTTTTCCAGCACCACTCTAATCTAAACTCTGGTTTCCAGCATCTGCAGTCCACACTTTTGCCTGTCTACACTGGTCCCACTTTCCAGGATTTAACCCATTAGCTTGAATGTAATGACATTTCTAGTGCTCATTCCAGTACATTTTAAAGGTTTTGAGGTTTCCTGCCTCTACTACTGTCCCAGGCAGGACATTCCAGATTCCCACCAACCTCTGGGTCAGAAACACTTCCTGTTCTTCACCTTACAATTATGCCCCCTCACTACTTACCCGTCAGGAGATCAGCTGCTTTTTATCCACCTTATTCTTGTCCCTTATGATCTTACACTCCTCAATCGGGTTCCCACCCTCTCCCCCCGCAACTTTCCCTGCTCTAGAGAAAATAACCTGAGCTTACCCAACTCTCTCTATAGCTGAAATGCAACATCCTGGTGAATCTCCTCTGCACCCCATTCAGTAAAATCACATCCTTCTATAGTACTCCAGCAATGGTCGAACCAAATCTCTGTCCAGCTCCAACATAACCTTCCTGCTCTTATAACATATGCCTCAACTGATAAAGACAAGTCTCTCTGATTAACCTGTCCTGCCATCTTCAGTAACCTGTGGGTTAAACGCTCCATGATCCATCTGTTCCTCAGAGCTTCCTAGTGTCCTGCCTTTCATAGAACATGGAAAAACATAGAACATAGAAAAATACAGCGCAGTACAGGCCCTTTGGCCCTCGATGTTGCGCCGATCCAAGCCCACCTAACCTACACTAGCCCACTATCCTCCATATGCCTATCCAATGCCTGTTTAAATGCCCATAAAGAGGGAGAGTCCACCACTGCTACTGGCAAGGCATTCCATGAACTCACGACTCGCTGAGTAAAGAACCTACCCCTAACATCTGTCCTATACCTACCACCCCTTAATTTAAAGCTATGCCCCCTCGTAATAGCTGACTCCATACGTGGAAAAAGGTTCTCATGGTCAACCCTATCTAAACCCCTAATCATCTTGTACACCTCTATCAAGTTACTCCTTAACCTTCTTTTCTCCAATGAAAACAGCCCCAAGTGCCTCAGCCTTTCCTCATACGATCTTCCTACCATACCAGGCAACATCCTGGTAAACCTCCTCTGCACCCGTTCCAGTGCCACCACATCCTTCCTATAGTATGGCGACCAAAACTGCACACAATACTCCAGATGTGGCCGCACCAGAATCTTCTACAACTGCAACATGACCTCAGGACTCCGGAACTCAATTCCTCTACCAATAAAAGCCAGTACGTACTCCATATGCCTTCTTCACCGCACTATTTACCTGGGTGGCAACTTTCAGAGATCTGTGTACATGGACACCAAGATCCCTCAGCTCATCCACACTACCAAGTATCCAACCATTAGCCCAGTACCCCATCTTTTTGTTACTCATACCAAAGTGAGTATACCTTACTTTCATTAAGTATTCCCTTGTCTTGTACTACTAAATTGCAACACTTCACTTTTCAGGGTTACATTTCATCTGCCATTGATCCAGCCACCTGACCAACCTGTCTATGCCTTGTTGTAACCTAAGAACTATTCCTCACTATTAACCACTTGGTCAATCTCTGTGTCTTCCGCAAACTTACTCATCGCCCCCTACATTCTTATTTATATTGCTTATATGTACCATGAGCAATAAGAGACCCAGCACCGATCTCTGCAATCTGCCACTGGACATCGGCTTCCAGTCACACTACACCCTTCTACCATCACCCACTGTCACCTGTGATTATCCAATTTTGGATCCATCTTGCCAAGTTTCCCTGATTCCATCTGCTTTCATCTTCTTTATCAAGCTCCCATGTGGGATCTTGTCAAAGACCTTGCTGAAATCCATATGACCTACATCAACTTCAATAACCTCATCCACACACCCAGACACAAACTTGAAAAATTCAATCAGATTTTTTAGGTGTGACCTCCCTCTGACAAAGCCATGGTGACTATCCCTGATCAAACGTTGCCTTTCCAAATGGAGGTTAATTACCTTCTTCAGAATTCTCTCTAATAGTTTCCTTACCATTATTGTGAGACTGACTGGTCTGTAATTCCCTGGTTTATCTCAACCAACCTTCTTGTAAAGTGGAACCACATTAGCGGTTCTCCAGTCCTCTAGGACTGCCCTGTGGCCAGAGAGGAATTACAAATTTGTGTCAGAGCCCCTGTATCTTCCCCCCTCATCTCCCATGGCTGCCTGGGATACTGCTCATCAGGACCTGGGGATTCGTTCACTTTTAAAAGCACCAAAACCTCTAAAGTCTCTTCACTCCCCATGTCAAGCTGTTAAGTAAAATATATCATTGCTAGTATGCCTTTGTTTTGCTAATCTGAATTGCACATACAAATTACAATCTCGAGTGTTAGGTTCTAGGTACAGGCCATTAAACTTCTTATTATTTTCAAAATGCCAAAGACCCAGGTATTTACTAAACGTATGAAGCCACAAAGAACACTGCTTAAACCAAAACCTTGCTACACAAAAATCAAAGTATATTCATGGTGATAACTGCACTTTATTTTAAATCATTAGTTATGTTAAAGATATTCAAAATACAGCAATGTGGTTGTTAATGTTCTTAACCAAATGTCTAAACTCAAATTTCCTCTGCACTTTTGACTTTTATACTCAGAGATTTCGCACAGATATTTGTCAGAAATTGGATAGTTAACCACTTTATCTGAGCACTGTTCTAAAAAGTTTCTTTGTCTTTCTGCTCAGTTTCAGTGAAGTTTTCATATTAACCATTGACTCACGTGAGCATTGCTAGTTTCTTAAAAGAGGTCCGTTTTGTAGGAATTCTCCTGGGTCCACTTTGATTCTGAATTGTGTATCTATGAACGCTCTCTCTTCTCAGCATGCCATTCCTAGAAGTTCAATGCAATGTTCATAGAGTCCTTGAACTATCAAAGATTTCTGAACCATTTTAGCTGAATTCTGCAGAGAATTGTTCCCTGAAGCCAGATTGCTCTAAAGTAAGCTTCTTGAAAGAGATGTTCTCTGAAATAATCCTCTTGTTTGTATTTTGTTTTTTTTTATTGTTTATCTCCCAGGCAGCTTAGTCATATGATTTGGAAAATATTGTTTTTTTTACAAGATATCATCTAGAGAAACATAGTTATCAAAGAGATCATCACAACATAAAATTTTTATTTTTGAAAGATATGTGAGCTATCATTCACATAAGAGGAAACCATTGAAACTAGTAAATCTGTTCCACTCAGCACCCATATTTATTCTACCAAAACTTTCATCCTTTTCTCACACTACCACCTGCTGGACTTGCAAGTCAAGGAATGGTGTGCAAATATTCCCCAATTTTCTGTTAACTTATTTCAATGTGACTTGTATATGTAACGTCCCTGAGAATTCTGATTCTGACTTTGTTCTCTGATTTAACTATAACTGGTAGAGAACATGCTGAGCCGTTGTCTTTTGGCTGTCTGCAGGAACTGCGATTGTAACTGAGCAACATGCAGCAATGTGGACAGATGGTCGTTACTTCCTTCAAGCCTCCCAACAAATGGATAACAACTGGACCCTGATGAAATTGGGTGAGTGGATACCTAAAGCATTGTCTCGTGGCTGTGAAATGAGGTTTGTGCGTTTATTCTTATTTCTCTCTTGTTAAATGGTAATTCCAGTGGAATCTGTAAATAAGAGCATTTTTTATTCCTTAACAATTTGGTTTCTACAGCACCAGCTAGTTTTACTTGAATAATTCCTCATGCATCCATTAAACTGAGATTTTTGCAAACTGGTACAATCACAGAATACAGGAGGCCATTTGGCCCATTCTACCTATGCTGATTCTTTGAAATTATAGAGTCATAGAGTTGTACAGCACGGAAACAGACTCTTTGGTCCAACCCGTCCATGCCGACCAGATATCCCAACCCCCAATCTAGTCCCACCTGCCAGCACCTGGCCCATATCCCTCCAAACTCTTCCTATTCATATACCCATCCAAATGCCTTTTAAATGTTGCAATTGTACCAGCCTCCACCACTTCTTCTGGCACCTCATTCCTTACACGCACCATCCTCTGCGTCAATTAGTTCAATGTTTTTGGCTTTTACTGTAGCTCAGGCTTATCAAATAGTAATGTGAAGTATGATAACTTTACCTATCTTCTGCAATTCTACATTGTGCATTTATTACATTTTTATGTAATATGGGAATGTTACAGGGGAACTTGGAAGGAAAGTTTTTGTTTTGCTGATTGCAGCATCTTATTCTGATTGTAAACTGTTTACAATGTGTCTGTCAATGCATGCTGACAGTCAGGTTGCTGTATGTTCTCCTCCTTGCAGGATATTTGTCACACTTCATTGCCAAACCAGGGTAACACACAAGCTATTTTTCGCGTAGATGTGTGCCAACAACTGATGGAACCCTTTATTTCTGAAACTGTTTCACTCTTGTGTTGTAGGTCTGAAGGCCACACCTAGTCAGGAAGATTGGTTAATTCAGGTACTCCCAGAAGGCTCAAAGGTTGGCGCAGATCCTTTTGTTTTAGCAGCTGGTGAGTGCTTGGTAACATTGTAAGAAGCATCATATCTTTCTGTACATTAATGTTTCTTCCATTGTGTTAAAGGTTAATTCAGTTAAAAATCAAAACGAGATTTTTGTTAACCAATTGACATACATTGCCAACTCATCTCTCTGTGAAGATAGACGTAATCTCTCTGTTTTTTGAGAAGCCTTAAGTTTAAAAATTAATCTTTTAGGCCTTTTTTTCCAGTTTGATGTGTGACACAGAAGTAGGATAAATGTTTTCCTCTGTCCTCTCATTCGATAAGCCTTCAGGCAAGAACTCATATTTGCTTTTATGCATGGTTTCAGCTAGTTTAGTTAAGAGTCAGAGTTAATTTTGGAATGGAAATATACAAACCCTCATGAACAGCGACCAAAATAAACAACTCTGTGTGCTAGAAATTAGAAACAAAATGAGAAATTGCTGGAAAAACTTAGCAGACCTGGCTGCAACTGTGGAGTGATACCAGAGATAATATCTTACATCCAGTGACCATGCTTCAGAAGTTTAATATTGATATCACTTCCCTGAAGGAGACAGGCAGAGCAGGCAAAGGCTCGCTGAGGAAAGAAGGTGGTATTATGCCTTGTTCCTCAGAGGAATACCTGAGAATTGACCCAGGACACGTGGAATTGGATTCGCTATCAAGCACAAACTCAATAACTGGCTCTTAGAGCTCTCTTAGCATCAACAATCGCCTCACGACTCTCCTTCTACAGCAGCAGGGAGCAGTTATGAGTGCCGATGCTTCAACCCTGGAGAGCATACTCCCAACATATAACTTTCCTCCTGGAGATTTCAAGACCAGGATTGAAAAGGACAGCCAACTCTGGAATGCAAAAGTCTGAGTCAGGAATTGCAGCTCCAAGATTCTCCAGCTCACCAAATGTGCAGAACACCAGTTGGTCATCACCAACATGCTGTTCCACCAAAAATACAAGTTCAAGACTACTTGGAGAGATCTGCGATCAGAGCACTGGAGCATGTGATCGACTACTTCATTGTTTGATCCCAAGCACAAAAGGATGTCCTCATTCCCAAAGTCCTTATTACCTCATGACCAGTGCAGATGACTGTAGGACAGACCACGGGCTTATCTGCTTTTCTATGTCCATCAAATGCCAACAGAAGTAGCTGAAGATGAAGAAGCAGTTCAGGATTAAGCTCCACATTAAGCAACTTGAACAGCCATGCAGACTTAGGAACTTCGAACAATGTCTTCACCTAAATCTCCCAAGTGTGCATTTTAATGAAGTGGAGGAAATCTGGAAAGAGCTTAAGATAGCCATCATTTCATGCTATGAAGAAACCATTGGGAAAAGACCAGGAAAGACCAAATCTATTTCAGTGAGAACAACCACATCATGTAAACTCTCGACAAGAAGAGGAAAGTTCTTCATGCATGGCAGCACAACCTCACCAGTGAGGCAAACAGGAGAACTCCTCAACCAACAAAAGCAGAGTTCCAGGGAAGAACGAGGGAAATCAAGAACCAATGGAAGACTGAGAAAATGAGCTGCAACCCGGAAATTTTTCAGTCACCAAGGTAATATAGGGACACAACACCCATGGCCTCAAACCAACATGGAATAAAGATAGAACCCTTCAGAGAGTGAGAGAAAACATCAGCCTTCAATGGAAAGGGCATTTTGAAGAATTCCTGAATCACAATACAGTAATTGAATAAGATTTGCGTTAAGAAATTCCTGAGCTCCTCATCAAAGGTGATCTTGATTCTTGCCTAGTGTTAAGACGGACCTGCGGGGTCCCGTCTTTGCGTGTTCTTTCGGAAGGAGAGACTCACACTGGCAACTATGATTAGACGCAGACAGCAGTTTATTCACAGAATCTTAACTGATACAACGAATCTACAGGCATGCATTCGTTGGAGAAGGCGTTCTCCCTTCCCGTTCAAAGTTGACACAATTATACTTCGCGCTGCCTGGAGTCCCCGGTCAGTTCGCCTTCCCCATTGGTCCATTCATCTGCGCGCGCTGGGGATCCGTCCTCCTATTGGCCGCATCGAAGTGCCTGTCCAGCTCCTGCTGTGCTTGACAATGGCTCAGCCATCCCTGGGAGCGGTTCCGATCCCGTATTCAATAGTCCATTGTGTCAAGGAATTACTATGCGTCTGACAGGCTAGCCATTTTCAATAGTTTTAGTTTAACTAAATTGTCAATTACACTTATCAACTTTAGACTTAAATAGAGCCATTCACACTCACTAGTTACAGGTTCCGATAGAGCAATTCACACTTGTCTAACAGTTACAGATTCCGATCAGTTTCTTTATTAATCCCAAGTTTCGATGGGGCAATTGATACTGGCTGGTATTTACAGGCTCCAAGATTTAATTAACATTATGCATATCCCTTACAAGCTCCAGCAGTCATGCAATCGCCTGCAGCAGCTCACTTGGCTGTTGTTAACCATTTCAGGGCTGGAAGTGTCACCCTCCCTAGCCCTACATTAAACACCGCAGTGAAATCTCCCCAACACTAGTGTGACAGAAGTTGAAGCCTCCATTAGAGACACGCACTGAATGGGAAAGTGCAGGAGTAGATGGGATTCCAGCGGAGATTTTCAAACTTGGATGAGCAGAGCTTACCCGTCACTTTCATCAACTGTTGCTGAAAATCTAGGACAAAGAAGGAACTCCTGGTGATCTGCTGGTGTTGCTGCTATTGCCACCATCTTCAAGGAAGGAGACCAAGTGGACTGTGGGAATTGCTGAGGAAACTCCACGCTCTACATCACTGCGAAGACAATCACCAAAATCCTCACTAGGCACCTTCTTCCAGTCTTGGAGTAAAATAGTTTGGCAGACAAAGGAAAGGGGTTGAGAGTATGGTGCTGGAAAAGCAAAGTAGGTCAGGCAGCATCCGAGAAGCAGGAGAATCGACATTTCGGGCATAAGCCCTTCATCAGGAACCCAAACTGTCACTTATGCCCGAAACGTCGATTCTCCTACTCTTCGGATGTTGCCTGACCCGCTGTGCTTTTCCAGCACCACACTCTTGACTCTGATCTCCAGCATCTGCAGTCCTCTCTTTCTCCTAGACAAAGGAAAGGGTAAGGGTTAGCCAGGGAGAATCTGTCACTATTAGTGGAAAAAGTGAGGTCTGCAGATGCTGGAAATCAGAGTCTAGATTAGAGTGGTGCTGGAAAAACACAGCAGGTCAGGCAGCATCTGAGGAGTAGTAAAATCGATGTTACGGGCAAAAGCCCTTCAGTCCTGATCACAAAAGTGTCTAATCTAGACACTATTAGTGGAGCCCATTAATTGCTGACAGTGGGTTCTGTATGATAGTCGCCCATATAATGACAAGGGCTGATATTTGTGTTTTGGCATAAGGACTTGGGAGAAGGTGCTCAAGTGCAAAAATTATCGAACTCATTATTGAGCCCAGGCGCTGCAGGGACCCCAAGCGGAAAACGGGGTGTCACTGTTTCAGCTTGTGCTGAGCTTCGCTGGAGCACTGCAGCAGGCCCAGGAATGGCAGCCAATGATTCTTTGGATGTGGATGCTGGTGGGATGGTAAGCGAAGACCAGGGGAGGGACCCTCTATGTTGTGGGAGGTCCGAGAAGTGGTGAGAGACGAAGTGTGGAAGATGGTTCAGACCCGGCTGAGGGCCTTGTCAACCATTGGCTGGGGAGTCCTCGGTTTTGGAGGGCACCTTGTCCAAGTTGACCTTTTCAGTACAGATGTGACAGAGATGGAGCTCATCTGTCTGACCAAGACTCTGACTCAGTCCATCATGAAGGGAAAGGTTTTGACAGGGAGGGGCGTTGAGTGTCTGTAATTCACGGCCTGAGTTTGTGATGGAGGCAGAGAGGTAATCTCTTTTTTAAAAAATATACCTGATTTAGGCCTTAAGTGCTATAAGCTGAAGGATATGGCCTGTGTGCAGGAAAATGGGATTAGAAAGGGTATCTTGGAGTGTTTGGGTCAGCATGGATGAGATAGGCTGAAGTGTTCCCCCCCCTGCCCAACTTCTGTGCTGTATCAATCTGATGATGCTGAGTGCTGTGGAAGACCCAGCCAAAGGTGGGCTGTCCAGTAAATTCATCAACACCCTCCATCTCCTCCACTCCAAGATGTCGGTTATAGTCCTCACCAATGGTAATATGACAGAATCCTTTTAAAGTTAAGAGAGGGGTCAAGCAGGATGTGTCATCACCCCCGACCCGCTTTCTCCATCTTCATCACCACTATTCTCCTTGTTGTCAAAAACAAGCTTCCCAGTGGAGTGGGCATTGCTTCCAGGATGGACAGAACTTTTCAACCTTCACTGGTTGAAATCCAAGATGAAAACAACACTGACCTCACTGGTGGAACGTCAGTACAGTCGGGTTCTGTTATAACGCACATTTCTTCAATGCGAATTGGCTATAATGTGATTGAAGAATGTAGGTCGTTATTTGTAGAACACAAACTCTCCTTACCTGTATTGTCTGTAATGTGATTCTGGTCCCATTGGTTTAAATGCTGCTGCTATTATGCAATTTTCTTATAACGCAGGATCACACAGGAATGGAACTACTGTGTTATTATCAGAATAGACTGTGTGTATGTGGGTGACAGTATCACCTCTGCGTTCTCGGAAGAGATCTTCAAGCATCACAGAATGCTTTTGTGGAAGCAAACCAATGAATTCAGTCTCAATGTCAAGAAGACTCGATCATTTACCAGCCTGTCCCAGGTCAGATTCTGGTCCATTCCCCATTAATGGATAAATCCTCCCAAATGTGGAATATTTCCCTTACCTACGAAGCTACCTCTCAGCTAAAGCTGATGTCAATGGGAAGATTCAACATCACATTTGATCTGTGACTGCTGCCTTCAGTCACCGAAGAATGAAAGTCTTTGACCGTGACATCCGTGCTTTACCAAGAGCCTGTGTATAAGGCAGGCACTCTTCCCCCTCTTCTGTCTGGCTCCAAAACTTTGGTTACATACAGACATCAAGTCAACATCCTTGAAGTACCATCACTGCTATTTGAGATGGATTCTCCCCATTAGCTGGGAGGACAGATGTCCTTGAAGCAGCTAATAGAGCCAGCATCGAGGCCATGATCATCTGAAACCGACTCCACTGGTCAGGCATGTTCTGCCAAAGCAAATCTTCACCCAGCTCAAGGAAGGCACTCGGACAAGAGAAGGTCAAAGGAATTGTTTCAAGAACTCCCTGAAGACTTTCCTCAAGAGATACAACATATATGTCAATGCGTGGAAAACCCTCATTCAGAAGAAATGGCTGGTGAAACTCCTGTACAAAGGAACACAATTCTTTAAGAAGACCTGTTGGCATGAGGAAGTACAGAAAAGGAACAAGAGAAAGGAATGCCAGTGATCTTAAGGCCAAGGATCACTTCCACGTCACGGAAACACCTTCCCAGTGTGTGGTTGGAGGTGGGGCTCTGGCATCGGGCTCATCAGTCACACATGGACCCATAGAACCCAGTGACCTGGAAATTCCCTGGTGGAAATCCTACTTCGTAGCGAGTGATTGCTGATGATGAGTTAAAAATAACTATTGTTTTGGAAAAGTACTTAATGATATGCAATGTTGGCCAAAATTACTGGCCTTTAAAATTTTTAACTATTTGTCTTTTCATTGGCTATGTTTTCCATAATGGTCAGATGATTAAATGTCAGATGGCAATAGGAGTGAAGAAATTACCATGTGGCTTTTAGTTTTCTGTGACCATTAGCTGATACTTTGTCACACAAATGACCTGGATTTTGCAATGGTCCTGTTGGATAGTGAACGTGATGTGGATGCTGTCATTGCCTCTCTGAAACCAGCACTAATATCTTGAATCTGCACATGTCCAGTTCAGCATTGAAACTCAAACATTGCAGTCAGTAATATTGCAAAAATGGGGAGCTCTGTTGAAGTCTTTGTGGACTGCAGTCAGTTGGAAAACACTGAACTGTTGAAAAATTGCCCTTTAATGCCACTTGTATTGCTGTTATACCCTTGGAAAAGCTAGCTCTTGTTGAATGAAGTGAAACTGGTAATTTGATAGTGTACAATAAGTATTACTTGGGACCTGAAAAACATTGTAGAGTGTCAAATATAGCAATCATCATAAATTTAAGAAAAGCTTTAGTTTTTTTTTAATAACATAGAACATTACAGTGCAGTACAGGCCCTTTGGCCCTCGATGTTGCGTCAACCAGTCATGCTAATCTGAAGCCCATCTACCCAACACTATTCCATGTACGTCCATATGCTTGTCCAATGACGATTTAAAATGTACTTAAAGTTGGTGAATCTACTACCGTTGCAGGCAAAGCATTCCATACCTTTACTACTCTCTGAGTAAAGAAATTACCTCTGACATCTCTCCTCACTTTAAAGTTGTGTCCCCTCGTGCTCGCCGTCACCATACTTGGAAAAAGGCTCTCCCTGTCCACCCTATCTAACCCTCTGATTATCTTATATGTCTCTATTAAGTCACCTCTCAACCTTCTTCTCTCTAACGAAAACAGCCTCAAGTCCCTCAGCCTTTCCTCGTAAGACCTTCCCTCCATACCAGGCAACATTCTAGTAAATCTCCTCTGTACCCTTTCCAAAGCTTCCACATCCTTCTTACAATGTGGTGACCAGAACTGTACACAATACTCCAAGTGCTGCCGCACTAGAGTTTTGTACAGCTGTAGCATAACCTCATGGTTCCGGAACTCGATCCCTCTGTTAATAAAAGCTAAAACACTGTATGCCTTCTTAACAACCCTGTCAACCTGGGTGGCAACTTTCAAGGATCTGTATACCTGGACACCGAGATCTCTCTGCTCATCTACACTACCAAGGATCTTACATTAGCCCAGTACTTTGCATTCTGGTTACTCCGACCAAAGTGAATCTCCTCACACTTGTTCGCATTAAACTCCATTTGCCCCCTCTCAGCCCAGCTCTGCAGCTTATCTATGTGTGTCTGTAACCTACAAATCCTTCATCACTATCCACAACTCCACCGACCTTAGTGTCGTCTGCAAATTTACTAACCCACCCTTCTACGCCCTCATCCAGGTCGTTTATAAAACTGACGAACAGCAGTGGACCCAACACTGACCCTTGCAGTACACCACTGGTAACTGGACTCCAGGATGAAAATTTCCCATCAACACCATCCTCTGTCTTCTTTCAGCAAGCCAATTACTGATCCAAACTGCTATATCTCCCACAATCCCATTCCTCCGTATTTTGTACAATAGCCTACTGTGGGGAACCTTATTAACCGCCTTGTTGAAATTCATATACACATCAACTGGTTTACTCTCATCCACCTGTTTAGTCACCTCCTCAAAGAACTCAATAAGGTTTGTGAGGCACAACCTACCCTTCACAAAACCATGCTGACTATCCCTAATCAAATTAATCTTTTCTAGATGATTATAAATTCTATCTCTTATAACCTTTTCCAATACTTTACCATCAACTGAAGTAAGGCTCACTGGTCTATAATTACCAGGGTTGTCTCTACTCCCCTTCTTGAACAGGGGAACCACATTTGCTATCCTCCAGTCTTCTGGCACTATTCCTGTGACAATGACGATTTCAAGATCAATGCCAAAGGCTCGGCAATCTCCTCCCTGGCTTCCCAGAGGATCCTAGGATAAATCCCATCCGGCCCAGGGGACTTATCTATTTTCACACTCTGCAGGATTTCTAATACCTCTTCCTTGTGAACCTCAATCCCACCTAGTCTAGTAGCCTGTATTAATATTGTAGAATCTATTATAATCTCGATGTGTATCCCAAATAATTGTTTCACAGTCCAAGCTAAGGGAAGAATAATCAATGATTTTGTTTCCTAGTTTGTCTGTGAGAATATTTGAATTTCATTGGCGACTTACCCTGCCCAGTAAAACCGTGTTGCTAGCTGCTTGGAGAGCTCCTTGGCTTGGCCCATGTTTCAGCTGATGTTGGGAAAGGACAAACCCAAGCTGTGGAGATGGCGAGATCTTTGTGACTCAGTTGCTTCAAGATCAGAATCTGGATCATAGAGCTGTCTGTCTTTTTCAGACCAATGGAAGAGCCTGTCTAAAGCGATGAAGAATTCAGGACATCATCTTGTGCCTCTGAAAGAAAACCTTGTTGATAAGATTTGGAAGGACCAGCCAAGCCGACCTTGCAAACCATTGTTGATTATGGATCTGAGTTACACTGGTGAGTCTGTTCACCATTAGAAATCACTCTGCTGTCATCTTGAACATCATTGTATACTGAAGTTCAATAGAATTCCAGTTTAATCTGTGCAAAATAATTGAAGATTGAAAGCGTCTGGTGTAATTTTGAAGGTGCTTGAGGCATTAAAATGAAGAGTTTTGTTTTTAGATTAGTTTTAAATATGAATGTGATCTTTTCAAATGGTTTTAATGTTCATCAGACATTAAATTGTTGCTGAAATTTGTGTGTGAAGGATTTTAATTTAAGATTTTACTATTGCCAATTTCACCTGTCAGGACAACTGGCTACCTGAGCATACAGTTTCTTCAGATGTGAAAAGAAAATCTTATGACTCTTCATGCTTCCTTCAGAAGTAAACATAATTCAACATAAAATTTAACATGAAATAAATTGTTTTGAAGTGTGTTTATTGTTTTATTACATCTTAATTGAGCTAATAATTGAAATGAAACTTTTTTTCTGATTCGACGGGATTTTGGCATTGCCGGCTGGCTCAGCATTTATTACCCATCCGTAATTACCCAACTTACCCACATTAGTTCTTAACCTCCACATGAGGATTAGCCATAATCATACCTGCTCACTGTGGTCTCACACACCTTTGCTTCTCTTTCTCCTTCCCTTTCCTTCAACAACCTATTCTTAGAGGTGAATGGAACACTATATTCCTACTTCTTGCTAATTGCTGATCTGGATATTGAGTACTCACATATAAAGTGAACCTCACTCACAATTACCTTTTTATGATGTACTTACAATTTCATTGGGGCCCCGTTAGCTCAGTTGGTTGGATGATGGGTTTGTGATGCAGAATGTCGCCAACAGTGCAGGTTCGATTCCAGCACCAGTTGAAGGTTCCATTTTCTTGACCTTGCCATGCCTGAGGCATAGTGACCCTTGGGTTAAACCACCACCAATCATCTTCTGTCTCTAATGAGAGCAGCCCTATAGTCTGTAGTACTATAACAATTTTTCCTTTATTCCATATGTTTATAATAACGCTTCAAGATTGGTAGTACAGTTGCCATCAGCAGAAAGCCAAAATACTGTTGAAGCATTTCACAAAAGCCAAATAATCTTGATGTTGAAAATCTGAAATTAAATTTGTAGATATTCAGCAGCATCATGCTGAGGCGAGCTGTTAACATTTCAGGTCAATGACATTCATCAGATCTTTACGCATCCGGTGGAACGTTTACTATCAATTTGGGCTAGATTTGAGGGTTCACAGGTGAAAGGAACAGTGTTTGACATCCACCATCTGTTCCCATTAACTCAGTTTTGTTGCCATTTCTGATGAGTTTTCAAAAATGTTTTAAACAGGTAAGATTCAAGAGTTATTTTGGACAAATTTCTTATGGTTATTATGGGGTTTTAATTAAAGTGTATTGTGCCTGACATAAACATGATCAGGAATGAGACAACCCCTTGAGCTAGCATTGTTGTGCAGTAAAACCACAGCTGATCATCTTCCTCAACTTCACCTTCCTGCACTGTCCCCAAATTATTGATTCACTTAAGACAAAGTGCAACATTCTGTTAATCTCGCAATTGAAAATACTGGAAAGCAGAGCATTCACTGGGGCAGGGAATTCACAATCCTCAGTAAAGAAATGTTTCCTCATCTCCGTCTTAAATAGCTGACTCTCCATCCTCAGTCTGTGGGATCAGCCTCTCGGAACCTACACTATCAAGTCCTGTCAGACATTTATACTATTCAATGCCATCCCCATCTTTCTTCTAAACTCCAGGGAACATATGCCCGTTCGATTGAAACTTATCCCAGCATTCAATTCAGTGAACCTTTGTTTCCCAGTCTCTAAGAAAGGTATGTGCTCCCTTTCGGTAAGGTTACAGTGTTGTCCTACTGTTTGTTTGCAGCAAGACTTCCTTATACTCCAACCCCTCCCTCTGAATAAAGGCTATTGTACAATACATGCTGGCCTCTCATCATGTTAACATTCTGTTTTCGACTCATCCTACCGAAATGCATAACTGCTCACTTTCCCATTCAATACTTCATTTCCCACCTCCTTTGCCCACTCACCTTAATTGTCTTTATCTCTTTGCAACATTTCTATGTTCTCACAGCCCCCCAAACTGAATCATGAAAGATTTTGTGGTGCCTCATGTTTTTTGAGGATCCAAAACCATTACTTTCTGGGTTTCCACTCAATATAAGGGACCTTTGCAATCCTCTTCCTAAACAGGTACTGTTTTACAGAACATCAGTTGAGAATTGTTTATGAAGTTGCATTATTGCTAATGCACAATCTATTCTGAGGGGGTCTTGTGGCACAGTGGTAGTGTCTCAACCTCTGGGTCAGAAGGACCAAGTTGAAGCCTCACCTCTGGATGTGATAGCCATGGTGTTGTAGGTGTAACAGATGGTTAAAAAGCTCACATCCATTCTTATCGCCAAGTGCAGGATATCTTATTTGCAGATTTCCAGCAGCTGCTGGTTTTGCGATCTGCTGTAATGATCACTGCCAACATTGTACAATCTAAATGGTGAAATGGAAATCTTCTCTCTCTAATTGATTAGGTTCTTTGTTATTTGCTGTAATAAGAGTGATCTGTGCAGCTAGAGTTGTGTAGGATAGGAGAAACCACTCTTATAAAATCCTAGCAACGTGGGAAGGATGATTCTCTAATGGATTTTCAAACAGCAGCCTATCTGCTGCTTTTGTACAGTAACCAACAACATCTACATCAATCTTCAATCAGGATTTACTGCATAGAACCAGGTGATCTTTAACATCCACCTAAACCTTGAAGACAAAGCTTTGCTGAATCTGGATCACATCTCTGGCAAAAGTTCTCCTCTTTTGCTCTGTACTGGAGTCTAGGGGCAGATTTTTGTACTTTCCCTCAGTGGGCTATCTGATAAATGTGGATTGGAACGTTTGGTTTTTTGACTAAAGAGCTAGACCATGAATGGGAAGAGGTTTTGCTGTAGTTGTTGAAAGCCCTGTTTAGACCACATCTGGAATAACATTAGATTAGTTTCAAATACAAACGTTATCTTTTCAAATGGTTTTAATGTTCCTCACACACTTGCGTTACTGAAATTTGTGTGTAAAGGATTTTAGTTTAAGATTTTACTATTGCCCAACTTCACCTGTCAGGACAACTGGCTACCTGAGCATACAGTTCCTTTAATGATTAATGACTTCAAAGTGAAAGGAAAATCTTGTGACTCGTCATGCTTCCTTCAGAAGTAAACATAATTCAACATAAAATTTGACATGAAATAGATAGTTTTGAAGTTGGCACATGGGGACATCTGGACAAAGAACTATAACCTTAAAATCAGAATCATGTATTTCAATAGAGAAATTAGGAGGTAGTTCAGGCTGAGGGTGACAGAAGTTTGGAACATACTGTCTGACAAAAAACAATAGATCTGAGGTCAGTGAATCGTTTTAAACCCGAGATTGATAAAAGTCCGGCTGTTAAAGGGAATGGAGGCAAGGCAACTGGATGTGAAAAGGACGTCGATGTGCCTTCAATGTAATAAACAGAAAAAGTATGTGAATGGTTCATTCATGGGCTCCTGTACTTAAACATGAATGTAAATCGTTGCTTTGTCATTTACTCTGTAAAAGTCATGTTAGTAGCTTTTAGTAATTGTGTTTAAACTCCATTTCAGGTATATCTTGGCAAGACAAAATTGTACAACAGCGTGCGAAGATGGTGGAGAAAAATGCTAGTTGGCTGGTGATCACAGCCCTCGATGAAATTGCATGTGGGTGCATTTTTTTTTTACTCTTTAAAGAATTTAGCAATTAAAAAATCATGCCCTTTTTAAAAAGAAATTTTCCCGAAAGGGAGGCATTTACTTGATTTAACAACTTTTCTATAGCTTCAGTGGGGTCACTGACTCCCATTGTTTAGGGAAGTTCAGTGACTATGTGAAGGCTGGGTTTGAAGAACTCTCTGTGACTATGCATTAATCCTGAACTTCTTATTGGATATGTTTGTGACTTATATTTATGTCCCCTGACTCTCTAATAAATAGAAACATTATTTTGAAAAATAGTAATGAGATATTTAAAAGGTAAATCTGCTTTGTGCGAGCTAAGGGAGGAATGTTGGCCAGGATAATGACAGACACAATTCTTTCTCTTTGCTATGAAAACTTTAGCACCCATTTGAAAACCTTAGCTTTACGCTTTCTCTGAAGGAAAACATTTGTGATGATGCGACATGCCTGTGTGATTGTGTTGCAGTATTAACTTAGATAGTGTGTATGAGTCAGAATAAATTTGAATCCTCAGTTTTCTGACTTGAAGCTGAGAATGCTCCCAGCTAAGTAACAGTCACAGTAAAGAGAGATGTTATAATGGATGATGTGATTTACTAAAAGTCTTTTTCTTTATGATATCATTGTAATAGTTGGAATTACCCTCCATCCAGAAAAGACTCTGGGGACAAATTAAACAATATTTTCCTTCAGAGTCCACAGTGACATCTGCATTTTCCTCCTGGTTCCCTCCTCTCAGGATCCACTGAACACTTAAAAGAAAGTATTCCCACACACAGCATTAAACAATCTCTTTGTTTACTGTATGTTGTTATACTTCACTGGAAATGGTACTGAAGTGGGAGTTCAATATAGTCAGAATGCAGTTAGATGTAGTCTGCAAGAGGCAATCAGCATACTGAGCTTTAGTAGAGCGCATGAGGACATTGGTTAGACTATTCCCAGAGTACTGCGTCAAGTCTGGCTTTATTTGAGGAGGGGTGCATTTATATTGTAATTGCAAAGATTCACTAGGCTGATACTGGGACAAAGGAGCGATCTTTTGAGGAAACATTATTCAGGTTGGGATGACTTTAGTTGAAGTTTAATAGAATGAAAGGTGATCTTTATATGGCACATTTGCCTTTTTGAGTGGGGTTAACAGCGTGGTGTGCTATTCCTGTTTCTTACGATTTAGTGTTTATCTTGTGATTTTTAAAAACAATTCAGCATTCGTAATGTTTTTAGTTTTGTTTTCTGCTGTTATTGCTGTTTAATCTAGCTTAATTCTTTGAGGAACTCATCCTAGTACTTTATCCCTTTAAAGGGATACTTTAAAAAGGAAACAAAAATCTTGTTAACTATTAGCATTCATTACCAGCCGGCACATTTAGACAGAGAAAATGAGGTCTGCAGATGCTGGAGATCAGAGATGGAAATGTGTTCCTGGAGAAGCGCAGCAGGTCAGGCAGCATCTAGGGAACAGGAGAATCGACGTTTCGGGCATTAGCCCTTCTTCAGGAAACTGAGGAAGGGCTAATGCCCGAAACGTCGATTCTCCTGTTCCCTAGATGCTGCCTGACCTGCTGCGCTTCTCCAGCAACACATTTCCATCACATTTAGACACTTAAACATATTCTTAATAATTTTTTTGGGCCAAGTCACACCCTTGAGTTACAAGAGTCTTGAACTCAGACCTTCTGTCCCAGAGGTAGGGAAGAGCTATATTGCTGTGCTTCACGACGCTAATCTGGATGCTGAGCGTGACGTGCTGTTTGAATGTCTATCATATTTCTTCAATCTTGTTCTCAATTACATGCACTTTCTAACTCCTGTCACAGGAGAGCAGTTGGAAACTGAAGTTTAGTTCAGTGCAATTTACCTCCAAATTCCTGAGTTAAGGAGCAAGTCCATGTGGAAATGTGAGGTCAGTGGTTAGCATGCTACCTCACAGCGCCTGGGAGCCGGGTTCGATTCCACCCTTTGGCAACTGTCTTTGTGAAGTTTGTGCATTTTCCCTGTGTGCGTGGGTTCCTCCAGTTTCCCCTCTCAGTCCAGTGTTTATGATTTATTTTCACATTGGGCTGTACTCTCCCAGCGTGACCTGTGGACTGTGTTATTTGAACTAAGTGTGTGTGACTTCTCAATGCCTCCCACCCACTGTGATTCGTCAGTTGTTAGAGTTAAATTGTGGTAAGTGCTCCATTTGAGATCTGTGGCACACTGGTACTTTAGCAAACAGTGGAACTGAACACAGTAATTACTGCAGCACAGTTTCATGTTGCTGCATGTCTCTTGGAATTGTGTCTCTATTTTCCTCAGTTTTTGTGAAATATTGGTCTTAAGTAAAGATTCTGACTTTGTCAGTTAGATTATTGTAATGAGAACAACAAAAGCTAGAGATCGAATTGGTCAGACAGCATCCAGGGAAAGAACAATCTAACATTTCAAGGCATGTTGTGATGAAGAGCCATCTTACCTCGAAACACCAGCTTTCTCTCTCTCCATGGATGCTGCCTGACCTGCTGTTATCTCCAGCATTTTTTGTTTTCAGTCCAGATTCCAGCAAATGCAACAATTTGTTCCTAGATTATTGTAATAGTCCTGTTTCACTACCAGAAGATGCTGCATATCATTTAACGCTTGGATATGTATGAGTATTTTTTTCAATCTACCTTCCATCTAACAGTGTTTTTTTGTGCTGCATTTATTTAAACTCCAGCAGCACTGAATTCCCTCAGTAAATATCTACATGTTTTGAAAGCTGTTATATAATTGGTTACATAAAATCATAGAGTTATAAAGCACTGAAACAGATCCTTCGGTCCAACTAATCCACACCAACCATGTTCCAAATTAAACTAGTCCCACTTGCATGTGTTTCGTCCATATCCATCCAAACCTTTCCCATTCATGTCCTTGACCAAATGTCATTTAAATGTTGTAACTGTACCTGCATCCAACTGTACCTGGCAGGTCATTCCACATATGAACTACTCTGTGTAAAATAAAAGTTGCGTCTTGGCCTTTTTAACATCTTTCTCCTCTCACTTTAAATACATGCCCACTCGGACTGCAAGCTGAAATCCAATTAGTTGGTTGTAGGATCATTTAACTCTGCCTCTCACTTGCTGCATCTGCTATTTGGCATGCCGTAGTCCAGTTTTGTAGCTTCACCAGGTTGACATCTAATTTTTAGCTAGAGCAAGGCTTGGTGTGCCATTATTGCCCGGTGATTTAGTCAATACCAGGTGGTCCCTCTGGTTTCATTACATTTTAACTTTTGTCAATGGCTTGGCCCAAATGAGGGGCTTGCTAGCCATTTGCGAAGGCCTTTAAGATTAACCAGATCAGGTCAGGCTTGCTATGGCAGGTAAACTATGACAGTCAGCACTGGTTCAATAGAATTTAAGTTCCATGCTATGTCATGGTGGGATTTACATCTGTGTCTCCAGAGCATTACCCTGGACGTCTGCATCATCTAGTGATGTTACCACGATGCAGCAGTGTCACAGAGTGAAGCAAAGGGGCTGATGATGGGATGGGTAAAGAAACGAGAGTCATCTGGATGATCTGTACATGCCAAGAGCAATATCATTGCTGACAGCTGCTGTCCACAGAAATGGGAACAGTGGTTCTGGTCTGAAAGTGTGCATCCCAGTGTTGAATCTGGAAGGTTGTAAATCTTTTAAGATTGATTGTAATGTTTTGATTTTCTTCCCTCCTCCACAGGGCTGTTTAACCTTCGGGGCTCTGACATACAGTATAACCCGGTATTCTTCGCATTCACCATCATTGGCCTAAACTCCATTCGGTAATTTGGGTTCACAACAAACCTTCTGTTTTATGTTATCTCAAACTTTGAAATTTAAATGTTCAAGTAGCAATGGCTTTTAAAATCAATTTTTCGAAGGCTGTGACAAGCTTTTGTTTTGAGACATATTAGATTTTGGATATGCCTGACAATGATTGTTTATAAACTGTACACTCCCAGATTGTCAAGTAATTTAGTTATGTGGAGTGTGTCTGTTTGGAGGGGGGTAGGGGCAGAGTCCTTGTGGGTACTTAAGGTTGAAACAGATTCTTGATCAGTTGGGGAATTGAGGGCTACAGTGAATCGAGGGTAACGGGGAACCGAGGGTAATGGGGAACCGAGGGTAACGGGGAACCGAGGGTAACGGGGAACAGAGGGTAACGGGGAACCGAGGAAATGGGGAATTGAGGGTAATGGGGAACCGAGGTAATGGAGAACCGAGAGTAACGGGGAACTGAGAGTACCGGAGAACAGAGAGTAACGGGGAACTGAGGGTAACGGGGATCCGAGGAAATGGGGAATTGAGGGTAACGGGGAACCGAGGGTAACGGGGAACCGAGGGTAACGGGGAACCGAGAGTACCGGAGAACAGAGAGTAACGGGGAACTGAGGGTAACGGGGATCCGAGGAAATGGGGAACCGAGGGTAACGGGGAACCGAGGGTAACGGGGAACCGAGGGTAACGGGGAACCGAGGGTAACGGGGAACAGAGGGTAACGGGGAACAGAGGGTAACGGGGAACCAAGGAAATGGGGAATTGAGGGTAATGGGGAACCGAGGTAATGGAGAACCGAGAGTAACGGGGAACCGAGGAAATGGGGAACAGAGAGTACCGGAGAACAGAGAGTAACGGGGAACCGAGGAAATGGGGAATCGAGGGTAATGAGGAACCGAGGGTGATGGGGAACTGAGGATAACAAACAAAGGGCAGGAAAGCGAATTGAGGAATGTCGGATCAGTCATGATCCTATTGGATGGTGCAGCAGGCTCGAGGGGCAAAACTAGGAGGAAGTGAGGACTGCAGATGCTAGAGATCAGAGTCAGGAGTGTGGTGCTGGAAAAGCACAGAAGCATCTGAAGAGCAGGAGAATCGATGTTTTGGGCATAAGCCCTTCATCAGGAATGGCTGAGCAGTCTGCTCCTGTTCCTATTTGCTGTGGTGTTATGGTAGGCTAATATTGAATATTTAACTATTTACAAGCTCCATCAATAAGTCTGGGAAAACAGCAGCAATATACTGATGTTTCAGTGTTAGTACCACGAGTATCTGAAATGATAAATCTATTTTCGAATGCTTGCATTCCAACAGTTTTCTCATTGCCTTTCACCGCTGTCGATGCTGTTGTTAACACTGCACACATGCCTCCTTGCATCCTTTCTCCTTTAACTCCACCTTTGTATCTTCTCCTTTTCTCCTTCATGTACCTTATTCTGCTCTTCCTTAAGTGTATCTCAACAATTCACAGCTATCAATCCCAGTGGGACCAAGTGCCAGAGTTTAATTGCTCTTTGGGCAAACATGTTACTTCTGAATATCTTATTGGATTTATTAGTGGCTATTCTATGTTGCTGTCACTGGCTCTGGTTTTAGATAGAAGTAGAAACATCTCTCCTGTCTACCAAATGGAGCCATTTTATAAGCTACACATATCTGTTAGATCATCCCGCCATTTTTTAGTTTCTAAAGAAAAAAGCTCCAAGTTGGGCTTTCCTGATTGGTGGAACCTCTTGGGTTTGGGAAATCTGATTTTGCTCCAGCTCCATTGTGACGATATCATTTTACATCATGAGAACAAACTCTTCAATCTGCTCACGAATGTGACTGAATCACGTTTCAGTACAAATTCAGTGTAATGTCTCAGGACATTAGATTGAGAAGTGAGCCCCTTTTGAACTTGCTCTACCAATCTCTATGATAGCAGCTGACAGAATCCCTACAATGTGGAAACAGTCCATTTGGCCCAACAAGTCCACGCCAACCCTCCGAAGAGTAACCCACCCAGACCCATTCCCCTACTACTTTTCATTTACCCCTGACTAATCACCTAACCCACACATCCCTGAATACTGTGGGTAGTTTAGCATGGCCAATTAACCGAACCTGCACATTGCGGGAGGAAACCCACACAGACATGGAGAGAATGTGCAAACTTCATACAGACATTCGCCTGAGGCTGGAATCGAACCCAGGTCCCTGGTGCTGTGAGGCTGTGGTGCTAATCACTGAGCCGCCGTGCCGCTCGTGGTCTGTTGATAACTTCGTCTCCCTGTCTGTTCTCCATAACATTTGATTCCCTCGTCTCTCAAAAATCAGACTAATTCTACCTTGAATATTTTCAATAACTCAGTCTCTGCTGCTTCCTGGGGAAGATAAATTCATGAACTAATGACCCTCTAAGGGAGAAAGAAATCCTCATTTCAGATTTCAATGGGAGACCACTTGTTTTTAACTGTGTTGTAAGTTTAGTTTCCCATAAGGGGAACATTCTTCCTGTGTCGTGTGCCTCAAGATCTAGTCAGTTTCAATAAGATCATATCTCTTTCCTCCAAATTCTTAATGGCTTCCCCACAATCTGTTTAGCCTTTCTTCATTTGGCTTTCCATCCCATTCATCCATGTCTAAGCTCCAATGCTGGCCTAATGAAAGAGCACTGGTTAGTTCAGATTGTGAGAAATTGAAGTTTCTAACTGCAACATTACTTCACGACTCTTGAATTCAAGAGTCGTGAAGTAATGTTGCAGCTGTACAGGACTTTGGTTAGGCCACAGTTGGAGTACTGTGTGCAGTTCTGGTCGCCTCACTTTAGGAAAGATGTGAAAGCTTTGGAGAGGGTGCAGAGAAGATTTACCAGGATGTTGCCTGGAATGGAGAGGAAGTCGTACGAGGATAGGTTGAGAGTTCTCGGCCTTTTCTCGTTGGAATGGCGAAGGATGAGGGGTGACTTGATAGAGGTTTATAAGATGATCAGAGGAATAGATAGAGTAGACAGTCAGAAACCTTTTCCCCGGGTACAACAGAGTGTTACAAGGGGACATAAATTTAAGGTGAAGGGTGGAAGGTGTAGGGGAGATGTCAGGGGTGGGTTCTTTACCCAGAGAGTGGTGGGGGCATGGAATGCGCTGCCCGTGGGAGTGGTAGAGTCGGAATCATTGGCGACCTTTAAGCGGCATTTGGATAGGTACATGGATGGGTACTTAATCTAGGTTAGAAGTTCGGCACAACATCGTGGGCCGAAGGGCCTGTTCTGTGCTGTATTGTTCTATGTTCTATGAAGTTGTTCAGTATCACAAACATTTTGCAACACTAAATTCAGCTGGCTTGTGACAAGTTAGCTAATCCAGTTCCCTTTTTTTTTGTATATCCCAGCCTGTTGCTAGTGGATAGGAGCTGGATTTAGGTCTATAACTCCACATGGTTCAGTCTGACACCATCTGTGAAATAATGTTAGTGACATATTTTGAAGTCAGGATGATGTGTGGCTTGGAGGAGAGCTTACACACAATGGTATTCCCATGTATCTGCTGCTCTTGGCCTTCAGAATGGTTGTCGTGGGTTTGGCAGACGCTGCCAAAAGAGTTTTGGAAATTTGTTCCAATGCAACTTCTAAGGTGGAAGTTTAGATTAGTAGCAAAGCCTGATCCCAAAACGTTTGTTCAACAGTCCCAACTCTGGGTGGTTTAATTTCAATATTATAGCTGCATTTCTGTTAGCCATGGCTCAATCTCTGATTTATCTCTGAGTTGTGGGTTCAAATCCCACTCCAGAGACTTGAACACGAATGCCTAGACTGGGATTGTTGGATGGTTTTGGGGGAATGCTGCATCATCAGAGGCGCAATGTTCTGGTTGAAATGTTAAACCAGGACCCCATCTTCCCCTTCAGATGTTAAAGATCCAATAGCACGATTTTGTAACAAGCTGAGTTTTATTCCCAGTGTTTGAGCCAAATTTATTTCTCAGTCAACCACAAACAACCAATCATCTGATCGTGTTGCTATTTTTGGAACTTGCTACGTGCAAGTTCATTGCTGTGTTTCTTACATTGCAGCAACAAGTATACGTGTTGTCTGTGAATTGCTTTTCATTGGCCTGGGGATTATGAGCAATCTGTAAAAGTGCAAGTTTAAATTCACACTCTTTACATACAGTGTTAAAGCCAATTGTCTGATGATGATTCCTGCTTTTGCTTTGTTTTTTTGACTTTCTCTTATTTGCTTCAGAAATAAACAATTATGAGACTGCAGTGCAAGAAAAGAATGAGGATTAATCATTGCAAAAGCATTGTGTCTATTTCAAGTGAGCGCAGTTTTAAAACAAAAGCCAATGCCACTAATTCTCAGGAGGGCAGTTTCCATTAATATTTTTAAAGTAATCTTTTTTATTGCAGACTTTTCATCAATGAGACACATATGGAAGACCCTGCTGTGCGAGAACATTTGCAGCTTGACTGTGAGACAGCACCCAGTTTCAAGATAAACATACTCCCCTATGAATCAATTCTGACTGAACTGCAGACAATCTGTTCCAACATGACTTTGAAGGAAAAAGTCTGGATCAGTAGCAAAGCCAGCTACGCTCTTTGTGAAACAATCCCAAAGGTCAGTTGACAGTTGCTACTACAATATTAATTTGTCAAAAAACTTTTCAACCGGCAACCGAGGATGCAGATTGCTGTTTCGTTCATAAAACAGGTCCCCAAAGGGTTCTGCATTTGTTTGCATATAGAGTAAAAATTGTGTTGAGACTGCAAAGCAGCAGAGTCAGGATCTGTGGTGTAGTTTTTTGATTGTCAGTGAGTCTTAGTTTAAATTCCAGGCTGCACTGATATTGGGAATTAATTTGACCATGCTTTGCCAGTATTGGCATGGACATCAGGCACTGTGAGGGAGAGCTCCACTTCAGTGAGCTAGGAAAATGTGGCCATCCAGTCGATATCCCACACAAGGTCACTTTCAAAACACATGGTGAGCTTTGCATTTCATTGTTTCTGGTGGAGATAGGCTGCAGTAGGAGGGTTAATTGGAAAAATAACATACAGAGGCCAGCAGACTACTGATGGATGTTACCAGTGAGCTTCTGATCTTGGAGCACTTACAGACTGCCATCAGGGGTTTGGGTTCCTGCAAGGCAGTGTTTGGTTACTGTTGAAAAATGTGGTGCTGGAAAAGCACAGCCAGTCAGGCAGCATCTGAGGAGCAGGGGAGTCAACGTTTCGAGCATAAGCTCTTCATGAGGAATGCAAGAAACGTCAACTGTCCTGCTCCTTGAAGGCTGCCTGACCGGCTGTGCTTTTCCAGTACCAAACGTTTTGACTCTGATCTCCAGCATCTGCAGTCCTCACTTTCTCCTTTTTTTGGTTATTGCCTGGAACTCTGAACAATTCAAATCAGGAGACCGACTTGATGCACATGTATGTGTAGGGCCTCTCTCCCACAAAATGCTAGTGCTTACAGAACTATCTGGTAAATTCCCTGCTCCCTTACAATTTACGTTGAGGTCACTTTAGTTTTAATAAGGTTCAGAAATTCTCACTCCAGCTGGTGGTGAATAACACCTCTGGGGAAATACCTCTGTTTCACTTGAGAGACAGACCACACTGTGGCTCTACATGTTTAGAGATGGACTCGTTCTGCACCTGACAATACAGTGTCAGCACTGTCTGAGTTTTACTTTGTGCAATTTGCCAAGCTCCATGAGCTCAGAGTGATATATTTTGTAAAATGGAAACTTATTACAAGCTGAAGTTTGTGATGCCGGCAGAATTTAGACTTTTTATAGACAAGCACAAATAGCTGGAAAAGTAAGTTGAACAAACCCTGACAGGGAACACACAATTACAAATGCCTAAAGGCTCTCCCCACTGTGGTTCATCTTTTCATTTTTAGACGCCAGTGATTAAATGTTTTCGAGCCTTTTTCTTTGAAGTTTCGACATCTACAACTGTCAACATTTTTATTTTGGATTTTTTTCGTATTTTGACAGTCCTGTATCTTGATGGTATTTGTGCCAATGCTTAAAATTGCATTTGTTTCAACCAAGGACTGTGTAATCAAGTCTGTTTTTCTTATTGTGAGTACTGACCACAGAAAGTTTCTGCTTCACATTAAATGAATGTATATGTTTAAAGGTAACAGTACACTGATGGCGAGGTGGGAATCTCTAGGTTTGGTCAGCTCCCACATCACTGCACAGTGGATGTGACATTCTGCTGCTGTTACTGCTCAGTATTAGCAATGACAGCAGTTGATTATCTCTTGCCCCCATGGCATAGAAACATAGAAGATAGGAACAACAGTAGTCCATTCAACCCCTCGAGCATGCTTCACCATTCATCGTGATCGTGGCTGTTCATCAAGCTCAATAGCCTAATCCTGCAAGAGTTCATGTCTTTGTTCTTCAACACCGGCATGACATTAACAGCCCAAAACTGAGCACACTTCAAGAACATGAAAATTACAGGAAAACCCAGCAGCTTAGTCAGTAAATAAGGAGATTATATCCGAGTTGCAGGATATTTCAGGTTTGATGTGTTCCAATTTTCAATTTTTGCTACTTCTGTTTAAATCTTTATTGTAGTTGTGCTCTGTGCTAACTTCATATTTAAGAACTGTAGAGTATCCTCCGAGTAATTGCATTTCTGACTGGAAGCACAAAAAGAAAAACTAAAGTAAAGAATTGATTCTTTTTTTCTCTTCCTACTTCTCCCTCAAAAAAAAACCCCAAAACCCATTCAAGCCCATTTTGGGACCTCGGTGACTATTGCCATTTCTTGTTTGAATGAAAGCAGAGCCATGCCAAGCACTCACCATGATACCTTGTGCAAACCTGATTCTCTTTTAAGTACTTAAGATGAAAACAATAATATGACACCTGTAAGTTGGTGCAGTTTTGCTCCTGTTGTATCAGCGTGCCAAGAATCCTAATTACTTTGTAGTTACTGATCCGTGGTGTCATTAATTGGAACTATCGTACAAATAGGGCTATGAGCAAAGTAAGTTCTTGACTTTGATTTTAACAGAGACTCAGACTGCAGACTGTATACACTCCCATTTGCATTGCAAAAGCTCTCAAGAATCCAACAGAAATCCAAGGGATGAGACGCGCTCATGTGAGTAATAATTTTAATCGCTTGCTCTTCCTAACCTCTATCAGCATGAGCAATTTGAGATGATATTTAAATACAAACTGCACACATCAACATCAGCTATTATAGCTATTACCTGGCTACTAATCATATTGTTGTTTATGGGGTTTGATAGGTATAAGCTGTCGTTGGTTTTTACACAAGCTTAGGACCAAATGTGCCCTCTCACATCTTTTAAACTGAACAGTTATTTAAAGAAAAACAGTGACAAGTAAGCTAACAAAAATAAATTATTTGGAAAAATGTGTTTTGTTTATTTGTTTGTTCTACTTAGATTAAAGATGCTGTGGCTCTCTGTGAACTGTTTGCCTGGCTTGAGAAAGAGGTAAGAAAGTTTCTCATTGTTCATATCGGCATCTGTGTTATTTCTGGGATAAACCTCCAAGGTCTTTCACAGTCTTACTGTGGGAGCTCTGGTGAATATCTATCACAAGACACCATGTGGACTAAACCACAATCAAAGAGTTTTAGGTAATTCATATCAACCTACTGTAACTTTACTTTCTCTTTTAACATGCCCATTATTTCTGGAATATTTACTAAGATTGCAATTTTGCAGGTTCCAAAAGGCAACATAACTGAACTGGATGCTTCGGACAAAGCAGCTGAATTCCGCATGTAAGTCTTAATGCTGCACCTATTTTAGTGTAACAGAATCGTTTTACAGAAACCCAAATCCCATATGTTCATGTTTTGCTACTTGGGAGCATTAGGGAATCACCTCATAGTTAGTATTTCTCGCCTTTCCCACTATTGCTGAATTTAGGTTCACTACTTGAATGGAATCATGGTACATTAAAACATACAAAAACTATACAGAGCTCTAGTTAGACCACACAAAGAATACTGTGAGTAGTTTTCATCTCCTAATCTAACTAAAGATATATTGGTTGTGCACATGACAGTCCACAGAAGGGTATGGAGGGATTTTCTTATGCGGTAAGTTTGAGAAGGTTGGGCTTGTATTCGTCAGGGTTTGGTGGACTAAAGGAAGAACTTATTGCAACCTGCAAGATTCTTAAGTCTGCTTTACAGAATAGATGAAGAGGGATTGCTTCCCCATTATGGGAGAGTCTAGGACAAGAGGGCATCATGTAGTTGTGGGTATGTTTGCTGAGCTGGGAAGTTGATTTTCAGACAATTCATCCCCTTTCTAGGTGACATCCTCAGAGCTTTGGAGCTTCCTGTGAAGTGCTGCTGTGCTGTGTCTTCTGGAATTCTGTGTCAACTGGCACCCAAGCAACAAATTTTTATGCAAACCTTGAACATCTACAGGCATCATCTCAGAATTAGGGCCACCCTTTTAAGGCAGGGGTGAGGAGGAATTTCTTCTCTGTAGGTTGTGAATCTGTGGAATTCTATGCCAGAGAGGTCTGTCAAGACTGGGCTGCTTAATATATTCAAGGCTGAGACAGGTTTTTAATCAGGAAGGGAATTGAGTTTTATGGGGAAAGGTTAAGAAGGTGGAGTTGAGGAAAATGAGGTTAGCCGAATAGTGGAACAGACTGAATGAGCCTGAATGGCCAACTTCTGCTTCTCCATCTTGTATTCTTATGGGATCTTGAAATTTGGGATCATAGAAATTTACAACAGTGAGGGAAGCCATTGATCCCATTATACTTTTGCTGGCTTTAAAACAAGAGTGTTTGTCAGCATAATGCTACTTTCTAGCTCTTGGTCCATGGCCCTTTTTGTTATGGTGCATCAACGACACATTCAAGTACCTTTTAAATGTAGTGAGGGTTTCTGCTGACCATGCTTTTAGCTAGTCAGTTCCAGACACACGCGCGCATGCACAGGTAAAAGTTCTCCTCAATGCCTCTCTAATCCTTTTGTCAATTGCTTTAAATCTATGCACACTTAACTGTGCACTAAGGGAAGTAAATCTTTTCTTTAACCTTTTCCAGATCCCTCATTTTATTCAACTCCATTAAACCTCTGCTCAGCTTCCTGAAAAGAAACAACCTCAGCCAGTCAAGATGTTTATTACCATTAAATGTCGAAATAAAAAGTGTGATTTTTTTTTGTTGAAGCAGAAACAAAACACAATTTCAATCATCAGAAACCAACAGAAATGTGATTCTCAAGATGCCAGTAAATAATCTTGCAAATCTCTAGTAATGAAAACCTTAATGTGGCTTAATTGGCCACCAGAAATCAGTACCGCCAGTTAATTAGCCAGTGTGTATTTCAAAGGTCTCTAAATAAAGTGATTCTTCTCTATAAGCATATACAGTTGATATTAGTGTGTACCTACAGTCTTTTTCTCAAATTCATGTTTTCATTTTGTAAACCTGAAGCTTGCCATCAATATCCCTGCGACATTATAGTTACATTTTGATGTTCTGATTTATTTGTATATTGACAAACTAATGGGCTTAAACTGGGTCTGCGGCAGGTGGTGAGGGAATCAACGAGAAGGAAAAACATCATTCTTTCCAGTCTGCTAGCTGCAGATGCATCTGTCCATGACAGTATTGGTAAGAGTGACTACTGCGCAGTCCTTGTGGAGACAAAGACCTGACTTCACATTGAGAATAATCTCCATCAGGTTGTGTGGCACTATCACCGTGCTAAATGGAACAGACTTCGAACAGATCTAGCAACGCAGGACTGAGTACCCTTGAGGCGCTGTGGGCCATCAACAGCAGTAGAATTGGATTCCAGCACAATCTGTAACCTCATGGCCCGACATATCCCCCACTCAAGCATTACCGTCAAGCCACGGGATCAACCCTGGTTCAATGGAGAGTGCAGAAGGGCATGCCAGGAGCAGCACCAGGTATTTTTAAAAATGAGATGTCAACCTGGTGAAGCTGCCAAACAGCATAAGCAGCAAGTGATACACAAAGCTCAGTGAACCCACAACAAACGGATCAGATCTAAACTCTGCAGTCCTGCCATATCCAATAGTAAATGGTATTGGAAAATTAAATAGCTCACTGGAGGAGGAGGCTCCACAAATATCCCTATCCTCAATGATGGAAGAGCCCAGCACATCAGCGCAAAAGATAAGGCTGAAACATTTGCAGCAATCTTCAGTCAGAAGTGCCGAGTGAAGGATCTGTCTTGGCCTCCTGCAGTGGTCCCCAGCATCACAGACACCAGTCCTCAGCCAATTCGATTCACTCTACATGATATAAAGAATTGATTGGAGATTCTGGATATTGCAAAGGCCTTGGGCCCTGACAACATTCTGGCAATAGTATTGAAGACTTGTGCTCCGGAACCTGCTGCTCCCCTAACCAAGCTCTTCCACTACAGTTACAACACTGGCCTCTACCTGACATTGTGGAAAATTGCCCAGGTGTGTCCTGTACACCAAAAGCAGGGCAAACTCAACCCTGTCACTTACTGCTCCATCAGTCTACTCTTGATCATCAGTGAAGTGATGGAAGGTGTCACCAACAGTACTATCAAGCTCAATAACCTGCTTAGTGACGCCCAGTTTGGGTTCCGCTCAGCTCCTGACTTCATTACAACCTTGGTTCAAACATGGATGAAAGAGCTGAATTCCAGAGGGGAGGTGAGAGTGACAGCCCTTGACATCAAGGCTGCAGTCAACTGAGTGTGGCGTCAAGGAACCCGACCAAAACTGAAATCAGTAGGTATCAGGGGGCAAACTCTCTAATATTGGAATCATACCTTGCACGTAGGAATGTGGTTGTGGTTGTTGGAGGTCAGTCATCTCACCTCTCGGACATCTCTGCACGGGTTCCTCAGGATAGTGTCCTAGGTTCAAACATGATTGACTTTCCCTCCATTATAAGGACTGAAGTGGGGATGTTCACCAATGATTGCACAACATTCAGCACTATTCATGATTCCTCAGACATTGAAGCAGTCCATGTTCAAGTGCAACAAGATCTGGACAATATCCAGGCTTGGGCTGACAAGTGAAAAGTAACCGTCACGTCACACAAATGCCAGGCAATGACATTTCCAATAAGAGGCAATCTAACCACTGCCTCTCGGCATTCAATAGTGTTACCATCACTGAATTCACCCACTATCAGCATCCTTGGGCTTAGCATTGACCAGAAACTCAGCTGGACTTGCCACGTAAACAAAGTGGTTACAACAGCAGGTCAGAGACTAGGAATACTGCAGTGAGTAACTCACCGTCTGACTCTCCAAAGTCTGTTTGTCATCCACAAAACCCAAGTCGGGAGTTTGATCAAATACCCTCCATTTGCCTGGATGAGTGCAGCTCTAACAACACTATCCAACACTATCCAGCACTATCAAGAAGCTTGACACTATCCAGGACAAAGCAGCCTGCTTGATTGGCACCACATTCACATGCATCCACTCCCTCCACCATCGACACTCAGACCAGCAGTGTGTGCTACTTACAAGATGCACTGCAGGAACTTACCAAAGACAGAATCTTCCAAACCCATGACCACTTCCATCTAGATGGACAAGGGCAGTAGATACATGAGAACACCACCACCCGCAAGATCCCCTCCAAATCACTATCCTGACTTGGAAATGTATCACCATTCCACTGTTGCTGGGTTACAATTCATGGGCGGCACGGTGGCACAGTGGTTAGCACTGCTGCCTCACAGCACCAGAGACCCGGGTTCAATTCCCGCCTCAGGCGACTCTCTGTGTGGAGTTTGCACATTCTCCCCGTGTCTGGGTGGGTTTCCTCTGGGTGCTCCGGTTTCCTCCCACAATCCAAAAATGTGCAGGTTAGGTGAATTGGCCATGTTAAATTGCCCGTAGTGTTAGGTGAAGGGGTAAATGTAGGGGAACGGGTCCGGGTGGGTTGCGCTTCGGCGGGTCGGTGTGGACTTGTTGGGCTGAAGGGCCTGTTTCCACACTGTAAGTAATCTAATCTAATTCTGGAACTTCCTCTCGAATTATGGGATGGGGAATAGGTGCTGGCCCAGCCAGTGGCCCTTGAATAAAAAAGGGATAAAAGTTTACAATTTCCACTCCCTAAATAAAAAAAGCTTTTTCCTGGATACTTGAGAGCAACAGAATTGTAATCTTGTTCTTCCTAGTTGGCCTACTCAAAGAAATGCTTACATCACTGGGAATTAAAAATATTTGCTGAGTATGGGGTTAACTGAAGCAAAGCAGGAGGTGCTGAAGGATGAGTTAGAACATAAGAACTAGCAACAGCAGTAGGCTGTCCGGTCCTTCGAGCCTGCTCCACCATTCAATATGGCTGATCATTTTATCCGCGTTCTCACCATATCCCTTGTTGTTCAAAAAAATCTATCTTCGTTTTAAATACATTTACTGAAGTAGCGTCAACTACTTCACTGGGCAAGGAATTCCATAGATTTACAATCCTCTGGGTGAAGAAGTTCCTTCTCAGTTCAGTCCTAAATCTGCTCCCTCTAACCTTGAGGCTATGCCCTCTTGTCCTAGCTTCACCCGCCAGTGGAAACCATCCTCTCTACGTCTATCTTATCTATTCCCTTCATAATTTTATATGTTTCCGTAAGATCCCCCTCATTCTTTTAAATTCCAGTGAATATAATCCCAATCTACTCAGTCTCTCCTCATAAGCCAACCCCTCAACTTCGGAATCAACCAAGTGAACCCCCTCTGCACCCCCTCCAGTGCCAGTCCATCCTTTCTCAAGTAAGGAGACCAAATCCGCACACAGTGCTCCAGGGGTGGCCTCACCAGCACCCTGTACAGCTGTAACATCACCTCCCTGCTTTTAAACTCAATCCCGTTGGCAATGAAGGACAAAATTCCATTAGCCTTCCTAATTACCTGTTGTACCTGCAGACCAACCTTCTGTGGTTCATGCACAAGGACACCCAGGTCTCTCTGCATGGCAGCACCCCTGCAACTTGTTACCATGCAAGTAATAATCCTTTTTACTGTTATTCCTACCAAAATGCCAGACCTTTGCTCATTCACTCACTGTATCTATGTTCCTCTGCAAAGTTACACAGTCCTCTGCACACTTTGCTCTGCCACTCATCTTAGTGTCATCTGCAAACTTTGACACCCTACACGTAGTCCCCAACTCCAAATCATCCATATAAATAGTAAATAATTGCAGTCCCAACTCCAACCCCTGAGGCACACCACTAGTCACTGATTACCAACCAGAATATATCTCAGTTATTCCCACTTTTTGCTTTCTGTTAATCAACCAATCCTCTACCCGTGCTAATATTTCACTCACAATGCCATCCATCCTTATCTTATGCAGCAGCATCTTGGCGAAGGCCTTTTGGAAGTCTAGGTACACCACATCCACTGAGTTGAGCCATATTATTTACTGAATTAGAAAGCTGCATGAATGGCAGACAGGGTCAGTACCTGATGCAGAATGTTTAGCATGTGGTACAAGCGAGTAAGCAGCGAATAAATTACATTACGGATCAAGGTTCGGTTGCAAATTCCATCTGCAGTGCCCTCATAATTCAGTTAAAAATCACACAACCCCAGGTTATAGTCCAACAGGCTTATTTGGAAGCACTAGCTTTCAGAGCGCTGCGCCTTGATCAGGTATCTACCTCCTCAGGCACTTCCACCTCATAATTCAACACTTGCTTTGTACCAATCATGCAACTATTCACTAATCTTAAATAAACAACGAAAATAACATGGCATAGTGGGCTTTTTGTAGATTATGAAAGAGAGCAAGAAGTGTTTGTCATAAAAAAGGATAAGATTGAAAGGCACTTCACCCCAAAAGTATGAAGACAATCCATGTTCCACAGTCTGAAGACTTGACCATGTTGTTTCGTTAGAGTTGGAAGTTGCTTGCTTTAAGGCTTTAATTTCTTAAGCATGTAATCCGCAACTAATAGAGAGCGCTGCACGTTTACATTTTTAGATTAGGTAGAGTTGACTGTAAATCTTTATAGCAAGTAGGATTTGAACCTGGCTTTCTGGCTTAGAGGCAGAGACATTATCACTGTACTATAAGAGCCCTTTGGAATTGATAATATCCTGTCTTTCAATGCACAACTTCCTAACTTCTAAAACATCATGTGAGTTTAGAGCTTATTTTGGGAATGTGAAATTGGATAATTAATCACTTTTTAACAGACCTGTATCTTATTCAGTTATTTTTAACATCTTCCAGTGTATTTGGTGTTGAGTTTTTCATTAAAATAAATGACTTCCAAATATAACCAGTTTTAATTCATTCCTTTATGTATATTTTGCAGGCAACAAGAAAAATTTGTAGACTTGAGTTTCACCACGATCTCCAGCAGTGGACCAAACAGTGCAATCATTCACTACAGGTAACAACTGCATGGACTGACCCATTGTGATGTTTCATTGCTGACATTGATGCTGAATCAAGTAAAAAAAACTCTAAAAGCAGAAGGATCCGTCTTTGAATCATTCTTTCTAAAAGCAAACTTGTAGCACTCTCACTATATACAAGTTATGATTTTAAAATTATATTAAAGAAATACACTGGAACAAATATTGGTCATAAAAGTAATGGAATTTAAAAAGTTTGCAAAAGAAATGATAAATGTGAGTACAGAAAAGGATAGGAGAGGGCCATTTGGTCCATTCGAGTCTGACATTATTTTCTGATTGGCTTTCTGATTTATTTCTGAGGCTGATGCTGTGAACATCCTGAACAATCGATCAGAAATTGAACAAGTATGTTATAATGTCCCCTCACTGTATTTTTGGTAATATCAGGTATCGACAAAAAAAACTGTGTTGCTTTAGAAATGAAATGCTGCTGTAACTGTGATCTACTTCACTCATTTAGATTGGAGATGAAAGAGAGTTCTGACCAGGCAGGTTTTGCAGAGGCCTGATGCTTTTCCTGAATGAAAAACAATAGGATCATGTATAAAGCTTCAGTTGATGCTGAAGAGGAAGTTGTGCTCTGTTTAATTACCTGGTTTCTTCACTGGTGTACTGTAGTACACCTTAAAGTTAGATTGTCTGTGCTTTGTAGATGATGGACAGGCATTGGGAAGACAGGAGGTGAGTTACTCACCACAGGATTCTGAACCTTCAACTTTCACTTGTAGCCACTGTGTTTATATGGCGGGTCAGTTACTGTTGCAGGGAAGATCAAAGTGCAGCATTATGAATACTTGTGCTTTGAGGCTTATTTAAATTTCAAACTTGTTTTAACTTTTAGGCCCACCCAACATACCAACAGAACTTTATCAATGAGTGAAATCTATCTTTTGGATTCTGGCGCCCAGTATAGGTAAGACATTGTATCAAATTAGATTGTCTAAGGACTGCACAAAAATGATTTAACAGTGTGATTTATACAAAAGTTATTAATTACTTCCTAAGGGAAAAGAACAACATTCATTTCTATTGCATCTTTTTATGTTATTGAGAAGCACCTTAAATAGAAATGACTTTTGAACTTGTGTTTGTATAAATGACTTGAGTAATTAAGTTTATTTGTGACACAGAAAGATCCCATAAATATCAATACGGCCACTGAGCATTACCTCTTTTTTTTTGGTGAACAGATAAATGCTGACAAAAGGGTGCCTTTCCTTTAAAAACTGCAGTGGTTTTTTTTTAACATTTCCCTGCGCAGCCAGACAATGTCTTATCAAAAGAATGATATATGATCATGGATCATTTCTTTTTGTTTGCATGGAAGTAACATCCTGACTAATGTTCTAAAGTCAGTCAGTGAGACTTGAGTCTATACTTTACATTTCAGGAGAGCCTGACCGAGCAGATGTCCATATTACAACAAATGGAGAATTGCACTGTCTCATGTTGCCCTTGAGGTTATCCTCCTTCAGTTGACTACAGTCCATAAAGTCAAAAACAGAAATTTCTGGAAAAGGTCAGCAGGTCTGGGAGCATATGCACAGAGAAATCGGAAGTTTTGGGTCGAGTGACCCTTCCTCGGAATGTCTTGAAACATTAACTCTGCTTTCTCTCCATAGATGCTGCCAGACCTGCTGAGCTTTTCCAGCCATTTCCGTTTTTGTTTCTGATTCGCAGCATCTGCAGTTCTTTTGGTTATTATTGTCCACAAAGTCAAGATGTTTCATTTGGTGACATTGTTGGCCCATGGAAATGCTGGTGAGGCAACCAACTTTCAATTCTCACCTCAGCATAGTCTTCCCATGCTTTATTGATTGTGGGCTGCCACATAATTGCATTCACTGAAAGGTCCTTAACCAGTTGGAATGGAAACATACTGTGGAGGTGCTGGTGTTGGATTGGGATGGGCAAAGTCAGAGGTCACATGTCACCAGGTTATAGTCCAACAGGCTTATTTGAAATCACAAGCTTTTGGAGCACTGCTCCTTTATCAGGTGAAATGGAAACATGAGAGAGCTCCAGTTTGACACTGTCAATGTGTGGATGCCACCTCTTGGAATGCTGCAGTTCAATGCATGAAAATTACCAATGTTAAGGGTTGTCTCTGTTTGAAAGAGAATTGGCCTTCACGTCCAGATTCTTTCTTGCTGTTGCTAATCTGATCTGCTATACGAAGCTATTTTATTGGTTTAGATATCGAACGTGCTTGCTGCTGTTTGGGGTTTTCTTGTTGCTGCCTTATTAACAAGAGTAAGAAGTGTTTGTCTTGAAAAAAGATAAGGTTGAAAGGTGCTTCACTCCAAAAGCATGATGACAATCCGTGTTCCGCAGTCTGAAGACTTGAGCATGTTGTTGCCTTGGAGCTGGAAGTTGCTTGCTTTAAGGTTTTAATTTTTTGAGCATTTAATCTCCTACTGAGAGAGGGCTGCACTGTCAGCAGTGGTATCTTGGGGAGGAGCTGTTAATCTGAGATGTTGCTCACTAAAATGGACATGAAAGAGACTATTTTAAAGAAGTGGAGTTCTCCCATTGTCATGGTCAATATTTATTTTCAATTAAAATCATCAAAATGGATTTGCTGGTTATTTCCTTTATTACTTTATAGGCTTCAGACAGTGTTTCCTATTTTACGGATGTGTTTTATTGTACATTACCTAATGTTACAACATGCAACTTTAATAAAGTCGCCTTTCATTATAAGTGCAAGTGTAGCATTTGATTTGTTTAGATTGACAGTTTTTCATATGTGTAACCTGCTCTTCTGCTTCACATAGGGATGGCACGACTGATGTCACACGGACAATGCATTTTGGCACTCCATCCGAGTATGAGAAGGTATGTGATCTTGTTGTGAGCACCAGTGTAGCATTGACCAGATAACTGAGCTTCCAAAGAATTGCAAGGTTATACACGTCTGGGAAAGGCTTCTCTTAAAAATTGAAGGCTGAGGCGTGACCTAGTAGAGGTCTTTAAAACTAATAAAAGATTTTGATAGTTGAGATTTGTGGGTTTCAACCAGTGTGCAGTGTCAAGGTGAGAAGAGTGCTGTGTAATTTTCAGGAAGCAGCTCTGCTTTATCTGGTACCGTGTCCGTACCCCAATTTCCTCCAGAGCCTCTGTGTCTAGAAAGTACAGTAGTGGTGAGAGCATGGAATTCACTGCCTGTGAAGGTGTTCAGGTGGATAGCAGGGATGTGTTTATGGGGAAGGCAGATCAACACATGACAAGAGGGGGAGGTGAGGGTTTTCTGAAGAGCTAAGTAAAGAAACATAGGAGAAGGTTTGACGGCATTATAAATGAACTGGTTACTTGAGCCTGTGCTGCACAGTCAAAGTAATTTTGTGTGATGCTATTTTTAACATCAATTTTGATGTTTTGACCAGATTTTGTAACCATCTTGAGAAGCTCAGTGATTAACATTACTATAATTTGGTATTGAAATAGGATAATATTCTCTATCCTGTATGCAATGTAATTGGATGTATGTGATTATTTTTAAAAAGAGCTTTCAGAACTTTCAGCAACTATAACGCATGTTTGTGCTGACGTGTGGTTTATTTGCCCTCTTGTACTCAGGAATGCTTCACTTATGTGTTGAAGGGACATGTCTGTTTGGGTTCAGCGATTTTCCCAAGTGGTACCAAAGGTAAGATAGCTTGGTGCAGATAGCAGTATTATGAAAAAAACTAATCTCTTTTACCTGTGTAAATCTTGGGGCTGAGTGGAATTGGGGGTTGCTGGGGACATGAAGTTAGGATTGACTCGCTGTGTGGTGCAAGGTGCTGTTTTTATGGTTTATTTCCTAATGATTGTTCCTGTTTAAAAATAAGAGTGAGAAGATTAACCCGTGGATAGTGTTGGTTTGGAGACTTATTCAAATACTTGCACTTCTACAAGAAGATGATAGAACATAGAACAATACAGCACAGAACAGGCCCTTCGGCCCACGATGTTGTGCCAAGCATTTGTCCTAGCTTAAGCATCTATCCATGTACCTATCCAATTACCGCTTAAAGGTCACCAATGATTCTGACTCTGCCACTCCCACAGGCAGCGCATTCCATACCCCCACCACTCTCTGGGTAAAGAACCTACCTCTGACATCCCCCCCTATACCTTCCACCCTTCACCTTAAATTTATGTCCCCTTGTAACACTCTCTTGTACCTGAGGAAAAAGTCTCTGACTGACTACCCTATCTATTCCCCTGATTATCTTATAAACCTCTATCAAGTCACCCCTCATCCTTCGCCGTTCCAACGAGAAAAGGCCTAGCACTCTCAATCTATCCTCGTACGACCTATTCTCCATTCCAGGCAACATCCTGGTAAATCTCCTCTGCACCCTCTCCAAAGCTTCCACATCTTTCCTAAAATGAGGCGACCAGAACTACACACAGTACTCCAAATGTGGCCTAACCAAGGTCCTATACAGCTGCAACATCACCTCACGCCTCTTGAATTCAATCCCTCTGCTAATGAACGCGAATACACCATAGGCCTTCTTGCAAGCTCTATCCACCTGAGTGGCAACTTTCAAAGATCTATGAACAAAGACCCCAAGATCCCTCTGCTCCTCCACCTTACTGAGAACCCTACCGTTAACCCTGTATTCCACATTCTTATTTGTCCTTCCAAAATGGACAACCTCTCACTTGACAGGGTTGAACTCCATCTGCCACTCCTCAGCCCAGCTCTGCATCATATCTAAGTCCCTTTGCAGCTGACAACAGCCCTCCTCGCTATCCACAACTCCACCAGTCTTCGTATCATCTGCAAATTTACTGACCCACCCTTCGACTCCCTCTTCCAAGTCATTAATAAAAATTACGAACAGCAGAGGACCCAGATCTGATCCCTGCGGAACTCCACTTGTAACTGGCTCCAGGCTGAATATTTACCATCTACCACCACTCTCTGACTTCGACCGGTTAGCCAGTTCTCTATCCGACTGGTTAGCCAGTTCTCTATCCAACTGGCCAAATTTCCCACTATCCCATGCCTCCTGACTTTCCGCATAAGCCTAACATGGGGAACCTTATCAAATGCCTTACTAAAATCCATGTACACTACATCCACTGCTCTACCCTCATCCACATGCTTGGCTACCTCCTCAAAGAATTCAATAAGACTTGTAAGGCAAGACCTACCCTTCACAAATCCGTGCTGGCTGTCCCTAATCAAGCAGTGTCTTTCCAGATACTCATAAATCCTATCCCTCAGTATCCTTTCCATTGCTTTGCCTATAACTGAAGTAGGACTAACTGGCCTGTAATTCCTGGGGTTATCCCTATTCCCTTTTTTGAACAAGGGCACAACATTCGCCACTCTCCAGTCCCCTGGTACCACCCCCATTGACAGTGAAGACGAAAAGATCATTGCCAACGGTTCTGCAATTTCCTCTCTTGCTTCCCACATAATCCTAGGATATATCCCGTCAGGCCCGGGGGTGCTTGTCTATCCTCAAGTTTTTCAAAATGCCCAACACATCTTCCTTCCTAACAAGTATCTCCTCTAGCTTACCAGTCCGTTTCATACTCTCCTCTTCAACAATACGGTCCCTCTCATTTGTAAATACTGAAGAAAAGTACTCATTGAAGTCGTCTCCTATCTCTTCCGACTCAATACACAGTCTCCCACTACTGTCCTTGATCGGACCTACCCTCGTTCCCGTCATTCTCGTGTTACTCACATACGCATAAAATGCCTTGGGGTTATCCTTGATTCTACCCGCCAAAGATTTTTCATGCCCTCTCTTAGCTCTCCTAATCCCTTTCTTCAGCTCCCTCCTGGCTATCCTGTATCCCTCCAACGCTCTGTCTGAACCTTGTTTCCTCAACCTTATATAAGCCTCCTTCTTCCTCTTTACAAGACAATCAACCTCCCTCGTCAACCAAGGTTCCCTCACACGACCATCTCTTTCCTGCCTGACAGGTACATACATATCAAGGACACGTCATATCTGTTACTTAAAAAAGTTCTACATTTCAACGACATCCTTCCTTGATAGCCTATGCTCCCAATTTAGGCTCCTCAGATCCTGTCTTGCAGCATCGTATTTACCCTTCCCCTCATTGTAAAACCTGCCCTGTTGCATGCACCTATCTCTCTCCATAACCAAGGTGAAAGTCACAGAACTGTGGTCACCATCACCAAAATGCTTACCTACTAACAAGCCCATCACTTGTCCCGGTTCGTTACCAAGTACCAAATCCAATATGGCCTCCCCTCTGGTCGGACAATCTACATACTGAGTTAGAAAAGCTTCCTGGACACACTGCACAAACACCACCAATTCCAATCTACTTGATCTAAAGAGCTTCCAATCAATATTTGGGAAGTTGAAATCGCCCATGACTACTACCCTGTGGCTTCTGCAACTTTCCAAAATCTGTTTCCCAATCAGCCCATACTACCTCCAAAGGCAGATCCCCCTCGAACTGCCTTTCCGCAGCCGTTATACCATTTCTAATTAGCAAAGCCACCCCCCTCCATTTTTACTACCCTCCCCAATCTTACTGAATACGCACTTGAACCCATCTCTGTGTCCGCAAATATTCCCTGTCAGTGCTACCTTCTCCACAGCCTCCCTACATTCTTGGACATCCTGACAAACAGCTAGCCTACTTGCTGGACTACAAGTCCGGATCCCATCCCCCTGCCAAATTAGTTTAAACCCCCCCGAAGATTGCTAGCAAACCTACCTCCCAGGATATTGGTGCCCTTCTGGTTCAGGTGCAACCCGTCCTGCTTGTACAGGTCCCACCTTCCCCAGAATGCAGTCCAATTGTCCAAATACCTGAAGCCCTCCCTCCTACACCATCCTTGCAGCCACGTGTTCAACTGCACTCTCTCCCTATTCCTTGCCTCACTGTCACGTGGCACCGGCAACAACCCAGAGATGACGACTCTGTCCATCCTAACTTTTAGCTTCCAGCCTAACTCCCTGAGCTCCTGAATGACCTCCCCACCCCTCTTCCTACCTATGTCGTTGGTGCCAACGTGCACCACGACTTCTGGCTGCACACCCTCCCCCTTAAGGATTCTGAAGACACAGTCCGAGACGTCTCAGACCCTGGCACCCGGGAGGCAACAAACCATCTGAGAGTCTCGCCCATGTCCACAGAACCGCCTGTCCGTCCCTCTAACTAAAGAGTCTCCTATAACTAGCGCTCTCCTCCTCTCCCCCTTTCCCTTCTGGGCCTTAGAACCGGACCTCGTGCCAGAGACCCGGTCACTGCAGCTTACCCCTGCTAGGCTGTCCCCCCCAACAGTATCCAAAGCGGTATACTTATGATGTTAAAGCTATTTGTTAAAAGCCATATCTAATAAGGAGGAAGGTTTCTTTCAGCTAAACCAAGAAATTTTTAAACTTTTAAAAAATGCTATTGACATAATTGAGATTTCGGCTGAATTTTAATTTGAAATTGTTTGAACTAAAATAATACCCATCAAACTTTGAATTTAAACTGTAGAAATAGATTTTTTTAAAAGAAAAGTATTGTTGCCTTAACTGAGGATTAAATTGGCCTGGTTGGGAAAAGCTGTCAGTAGTTTATAATTGTTTGGGGAGAAGGTTCTTGTGTGTTCAAGTCCCACCTTGTCCAGTGGTATATCACAATGTGTCTAAACAACTCCATTTAAATTTCAGTTAAAATTTTAGATCATCCAGGTTTTAGCGGGGAAGCTATATACTCATGTTACTCGTTTCCAAAATGCAGATAGACGTGTGAGATGGTGGGATTGCAGAGCTGCGAAATAAAGTGGCAAGCCACAAAGACGACAGAGTATTAATGTAGTCACCTGAGTGCAGAGTGCAGTGCATACACGACGTTAGCTTCAGCATAACTGTGTCTTAATGGGAAAGTGGGTTTGGGCAATTCATATCAAAGCAAAATCCTTCAGATACTAGAAATTGGAAACAAAAGTGCAAAATGTTGGAGAAACACAGCAAGTCAGTGAGTTTGGAGAAGAGTTGTAGCTCAGGTTGAGGTTCTGGATACAGATTTGCTCGCTGAGCTGGAAGGTTCGTTTCCAGACATTTCGTCACCATACTAGGTAACATCATCAGTGAGCCTTTGGCGAAGCACTGGTGTCATGACACACTTTCTATTTATGTGTTTAGGTTTTCTTGGGCTGGTGATGTCATTTCCTGTGCTGATGCCAATTCCTTGTTGATGGTGTCATTTCCTGTTCTTATTCTCAGAGGGTGATAGTTGGGATGCAAATTGATGAGTTTGTTGATAGAATTTCGGTTGAAATGCCATGCTTCTAGGAACTCTCATGCAGGAACTGGCATCACCAGCCCAAGGAAACCTAAATGCATAAATACAAAGCATGCCATAACACCAGTGTTTCACCGGAGGCTTATTGCTGATGTGACCTAGTATGCTGATGAAATGTCTGGAAATGAACCTTCCAGCTCAGTGAGCAAACCTACATCCACAGCAAGTCAGGCTCTGGAGAGAGAAAAACAGTTAGCATTTCCACTCCAATACGACTTCATTAGAATGTCTTGATTTTTTGTAAGGATTTTAGTAAAAGATGAAATGTGAATTCTGGTGCATTTTAGCTTGATGTTTACATTTTAGCATCCTTGCTGTTTTAAACAGCTGAATAGCTTCTGTACTCGAAATGGCTAAGCAGCTGACCAACCAGCTACAATGTTCCTGAATACTAACCAGAACTCAGGACTTCAGTATCCTCCAGCAGTATAGCCTGGTCCAGTCTCTCACATCACCTTTCAGTTCTGGTCACGCCTTCCCCCACCTTCCCCAGTCTGTGTATCAAGGTGTTAAGTATTTGCCCCTGCTCATGCACCAGCAACAAACACTGATAACGAGCTCTGAACATGGGGTATATTACACGGTGCTTCGTACGTGGGTATAAGGAAAATGGAAGCTGTAGTAACAAAGGTCTAACAGGTGGGGTGGGGAGATCCAAAGTGTGGCTGTGAAATTTCAGAAGTGTTTGAAGAAAATACTGCACAGAGGATCAGCTGAAGGAGAAAGGAAACTTTTCTGGGGGGAGTAATTTACAGATGTAAACCATGATTTTAAGCTCTGGCCAGCCTGGAGCCCTGTATAAATATAATTGTTGGACAAACAGGGCAGTATGGACCAGAGAGAATGCACAGAAACTATTGCATTGACATCTTTCTGTTTTGTGAGCTCCTAATTTTCTTCATTTATCAGGACTATAAAGCAGATCAATGAAACCTATTTTGAGACCCCATCTACCACCCCCTGAGAAAAAGAACAGGAAATGACATCACCACAGGAAATAACATCACCAACCCAAAGAAACCCAAACATATAAATAGAAGCAGGAATCATGTACACTGCTTCACCAGAGGCTCCCTAAAGATGTTACCTAGTAGGGTGATGAAATGTCTGGAAATGAACCTCTCAGCTCAGCGAGCAAACCTACATCCAGAACCTCAACCTGAGCTACAAATCTTCTCAAAACTCACTAAGATCTATTTTCTTTTCTAAGAAACACCTTATTTAATAGGGCCCCACAATCATACCTGGTTCAAATCCTGTGGAACATCAGTGTTCTGTAATGAATTTCTGTCAAAGGCCAGCAGCCCCCAAATGTCTTTGTAGAGGAGCATCTTTGCCGTATGAGTCGGGTCATTTGGAATGTTCACTTCTGCTGTGCTCTTCTCTGCCAGGACACCTTCTCGACTCTTTTGCAAGAGCAACCCTTTGGGATCATGGATTAGATTACCTGCATGGAACGGGTCATGGAGTTGGATCTTTCCTGAATGTCCATGAGGGGCCATGCAGTATTAGTTACAAAACATTTGCGGATGAGCCTCTTGAGGCTGGAATGATTCTGAGTGATGGTGAGTGACGGTGACACACGAGTTGAATTATTGCCACATCTGATCCAAGCCCAGGTGAAAAGGCTGTTGATGCTCCACAGTTGAGAGAAGTCTGCAAGAGTCTGACACGGGCAAGTGCAACTTGTTTTGCACTTTGCGTTCTTTTGTGAGTGCAATTGTTCGGTCTCCCTGAAAATACACAGTTGACTGTGTATGATGGATGTGAACAATGTATTAACCATCTGTGTGTGTTATACAGTGATACTGCGTAAAAATGAATTTTAAAAAATATCCACAAGAGATTGCAGTATTGGTTTTCTGTCAGCAGATGCCAGTATATCATAATCTTTGAATCACCGATTATAATCAAGATTTGCCTGAGTTCTTTTGTACAGACCCCTTGTTATACAAATAATTTTTGTTTAAAATTTAGTTCTACAACTTGACAGCTATCCTTCAGTCTCTTTCACTCTGTGTTGCACTGACAAAAAACATAGAAATTAGGAACAGGAGTAGGCCATTCGGTCCTGTAACCTGTTCTGCCATACAATATGATTGTGGCTGATCATCTAATTCAGTACCTTACTTCTGCATTCCACCCCCCCCCCCCCACCATATGCCCTTTGATTCCTTTAGCTCTCAGAACTATATTTAAGACCTGCTTGAAAACATTGAATGTTTTGCCCTCAACCAAGGTGTGTTGCAGAGAATTCCACAGACTTACCACACTCAGAGTGTAGAACTTTCTCCTCACCTCAGTCCTATATGCTTATTCTTAAACTGCACATTCTTAAACTGTGATCCCTGGTTCCGAATTCCATGGCCATCAGGAGCATTGTTGCTAAGTTTACCTTGCCTAGCTGTGTTTCAATTTTATTGAGTTCTTTGAGATTCCCCGCCATTCTTCCAAACTCCAGTGAATATAATCCTAATCACTCCAGTCTCTCTTCGTACATCAATCCCACCATCCTAGGAATTAGTCTTTATAGGCCTTCATTTCACTCCCTCTTGGCCAGAACACTCCTCCTCAGAGAAGGAGACCAAAACCGCTGGCAATAATCTAGGTATAGTCTCAACAAGGTCCTGTACTCTTCCTACTCTTTGTTCCTGTCTGCCAACCAGTTTTATATCCATGTCAGTACAATGCACCTAATCCCATACACTTTAATTATACATGCTAATTTCTTATGTGCGACCTTATCAAAAGTCTTCTGAGAGTTCAAGCCCTATCCACAGGCTCCCCCTTATCAAATCTTTGATCTTAGTTACATCTTTGAAAAATTCCAGTTGATTTGTTAAATGTGATTTCCCTTTCATTAGTTCATGCTAATTCACTATTTCAACATATTCACTGCCCAGAGAATTTCTCATAATTCAGTTTTTCAAGCTCTTTGGAATTTGCATCAGTTTTAAAATGCATATATTACTTTTAAAAACAGCAGACAACAGGGCAACTGTGGAGTCAAGGTGCAAATGAGATCATCCATTTGGAGGGGAATGAAGAAACAATCAGAAACATGGATATGCAGATAATTTTGTTGATTAATTTGCTGTCAGATTAATTATAATCTCATTTTCCAAAAATATGATTTAAGTATGAAGTCATGACCCCCCTCTAAGGTGGTTTCTATCTCCAGGATGGACAATACAAGCCCAGTCATCAAGATGGTGACAGAGTAGGGCTCTATTTTTCTCTTGTTTTTTTCTGTTTCCTCTCTTTGCCTTTACTTACCTCTTGGCCTGAGCTCAGGTGGCATCAGCGGCGATGGGTGAGTCCCTACTTACTTATGTGGGACATGTACGGGACCTAGCATTGGAATTGGCGGCTGCTATGTTGGCGGAGGTGACATCAGTGAGGTAGGCCCACTTTTGGAAGATGGCGCCTGAGGATTGACAACTTTGTCATTGATTGACTCTGATGCTGGCGGTGGCAAAGTGGAAGCGGAAGGGCATCATAGCAACATTGACGAGGTTGGCCCAGCAGTGAGAGATCAGACTCTGATGTTGGTCAGTGTGGCAGCAAGACAGCGATCGAGGAGAATCAGCCCAGTGATGAAAGATGGAGCCTGAAGATTGGTGACTTTGATGTTGGTTGGATCCAGTGTAGATGGTGGCGAGGCATTGGAGAAGGGACAACAGTGAAGATGTTGCTGATGATGCGCTGGCTCAATACTGATGGACTGTCTTTAAGCTTTCTCTTTTTATTATTTTTAATCTGTTCAAAATTACACTGGCTCATGGTGACACTGCAAAAGCTTTTCACTGTATTTTACTGTTTTTCTCACTGTAAAATACATGTGACAATAAAATCATTCATTTATTGATTCTGTGCTGGGCGGTAGGAGAGGGTAACTAAAATAGGATGGTATCCAGATCATCACTGTCCCATACCTGCCCACCATGGGTTCACCTCATTAATACAGGAGTGGGTGGGGGCACACAGAAACCAGCAGCCTGTCTGCTATATTTAATAAATAATTAAGCATCAGTTGACTCCAGTATTATCCAGCCCATGCCATCATATAGTGGGTGGGCAGCATGATTTTATTTTTATCAAAGTTTTTAAACAGTGGGGCACTGTCTTTGGAACGTGGCTTTTGCCCATTGGGATCACTCTCTCCCAAGAAGGCATTTACCCTTCTGTTTCATTTAAATTTCATAACCTAGTCACCCCTATTGCCCTCCTCAACTTGGTGGGAAACAAATCCCCCAGCCCATCCCCTGACCTACTCCACTACAGAATCCACTGGCTCCTTCCTGGGCTTGCCTGCAGTACCAGCTGTGCCCAGGAAGGAGCTCTGGCACTATTGAGCTAATTATATTGGCCTGTGCCACCAGAGGATGGGGCAACTCTCCCCTACCGCCCCCCCTCGCCCACCCATCAGTGAGGGGTTAAAGTCCAGCTCTTGCTCCCACTTCCCTTATTACCCCCCTCCCCTCTGTTCCCACACCCCAGTTAAAGTCCAATGTGTCAAACTGTGGAGAGCTTATGCCCTAAATGTCAATTCTCCTGCATCTCGGATGCTGCCTGACCTGCTGTGCTTTTCCAGCACCACACTCTCGACTCTGATCTGCAGTCCTCACTTGTCAATCCACCTGATCCTGTCACTGCTGCAGAGTGGACCTTCTCTTTGCTGATCAATATCTGAGTAATATCTGATCAATATCTTACTTTGGAAAAAAGAATACAAACATGGACTACTTTCTAAACGGTGAGAAAATTTGTAAAGCCAAAGTACAGAGGGATCTGGGAGTGCTAGTTGAGGAGTCTCTAAAGGTAAACATGTAGGTTGAGTCCGTGATTAAGAAAGCGAATGCAATATTGTCAATTATCTCAAGAGGGTTGGAATATAAAAGCACTGTTGTGCTACTGAGACTTAATAAAGCTCTGGTTAGGCCCCATTTGGAGTACTGTGTCCAGTTTTGGACCCCACACCTCAGGAGGGACATACTGGCACTGGAGCATGTCCAGCGGAGATTCACACGGATGATCCCTGGAATGGTAGGTCTAACATATGAGGCACGGCTGAGGATCCTGGGATTGTATTCATTGGAGTTTAAAAGATTAAGGGGAGACCTAATAGAAACTTACAAGATAATACATGGCTTAGAGAGGGTGGACGCTAGGAAATTGTTTCTGTTAGGCGAGGAGACTAGGACCCATGGACGCAGCCTTAGAATTAGAGGGGGTAAATTCAGAACAGAAATGCAGAGACATTTATTCAACCAGAGAGTGGTGGGCCTGTGGAATTCATTGCCGCAGAGTGCAGTGGAGGCCGGGACGCTAAATGTCTTCAAGGCAGAAATTAATAAATTCTTGATGTCACAAGGAATTAAGGGCTACGGGGAGAATGCGGGTAAGTGGAGTTGAAATGCCCATCAGCCATGATTGAATGGCGGAGTGGACTCGATGGGCCGAATGGCCTTACTTCCGCTCCTATGTCTTATGGTCTTAAATATTTACTCATGTGGGTGAGCAGTCTGTTCCCCTCCATCAGTGTCACTCCGTACCCTCAGGGATCTCTCTCTGTCAACTGCCTCTGAACACCAACTGTTTCATATGTGGACCAGCTCATGTTTTCTCTTCTCCTTCTCTGATTAATTGTCATTGGAAGCTGTCCCTTTATTGGTAAGATATCTCAACTACCTTACTCTGATTTTGACCTATCATCATGTCATTTTTCTCCAAGTTCCCTTTTTTATTGCCTTAAGGTTTGCACATTCTGTATTAAAGTATTTATGAAATATTACGCACATCTAAGAAGTGAGGTTCCTCCTGTCAGTAGCTTGACTTATTAAAAAGAAAGTGAGTTTTAAAAATGGAATTTTTCACAGGAGGTATTTTGTTCCCACTGCTCCAACTCCTGCATCAACAAGTCAGAACCAGTCTCTCTGCTCAGTAAAGCAGTAATAATGCAGAGTCAAACTTGATGGTCAGTTCAGCACTTAATAGAAATGTTACTGATCGAGGAATGTGATTGAGATTGTTCTCAGTCAGGAGTTGACTGACTCAGCTTATTGGCATGAATTATTTCAGAATGTCCTTTCCTTCCAACATCCCCAACCCCAGCACAAGTAACTTGAGTTTTCTAAACATAGGAAAAACCTAAGGAGTGGAAATATATCTAGTCATTTTAACACTTATTTTTTGTGGCTGTTTTTAGTATTTGTCATGTTTTTAATATTCCTTTTGTTTGATCTTGCTGGATTTCAGGATATTCCTGGGTTAGTCCTGTCTGACAATCTCCCATGTCTAATGCCATTCATCTCATTGCTATTTTGTGGGGTGTATTTTGCTGGCAAAATATCTGTCTGTTCCTCCGTAATACACTTTGGAAGTAATTGTGATATGTGAAGTGTTTCAGGTTGTCATTAAGTGAAGTGCATAAGTCTGAGACTTAATCTATTTTGATTCTGGGTGTCTGACAGAGCAAAGCAATCAAGTTTGCATTGTGAAGGTGTGAACAGATTCCCAACAGACTAAATAAACGATATCGCACTATTCAACGATCAGCTTTTGAAAATCTACAAAATTCAATTGCATTATTAATCCTTATGAGAAACACGTTCTTTATGTCTGGAAGATACAATAAACATACATGAGACATTAAAATGTATTCTTTGCATGTAAAATTAAGGGTCACTTTTGCAGTGGCACTTATCACTTGTAGTTTTAATGTCAGCCACCTCTGTCATTTCCTGTCCTCCTTGGGTCACATGGTACCTGTTGTGACCTACTGTGAATTATATGTCAGTTGTTTTCATTCTGTGCAAGGAGATCACATTAATGGGGTTTCACCTCAGCATATACAAAGAGACACTGACTGAAACCGTGGTGTGGTTGGGTTAGCTCTTTCACAGAGTCATAGAGCTGTACAGCACGGAACTAGACCCTTTGGTCCAACTCGTCCATGCTGACCAGATATCTTAATCTAATCTGGTCCCATTTGCCAGCATTTGGCTCACATCCCTCCAAACCCTTCCTATTCATATATTCATCCAGATTCCTTTTTAATATTGTAATTGTACCAGCCTCCACCACTAGCTCTGGCAGCTCATTCTATACATGCACCACCCTCTGTGTGAGAAAATTGCCCCTTAGGTCCCTTTTAAATCTTTCCCCTCTGAACCTAAACCTATGCTCCCTATTCCTGGACTCCCCACTCCAGGGAAAAGACCTTGTTTATTTATCCTATCATTGCCCCTCATGATTTTATAAACCTCTATAAGGTCACCCCTCAGCCTGTGATGCTCCAGGGCAAACAGCCCCAGCCTGTTCAGCCTCTCCCTGTAGCTCAAACCCTCCAACCCTGGAAACATCCTTGTAAATCTTTCCTGAACCCTTTCAAGTTTCACAACATCCTTTACTATTTAACATTGTTGTTATTACACACAGTTAACGGTTATTCCTGTTCTATCCTTCAACGTTACTCCCTCGTCCTATTCTGAAATTGCCATTTAATGTGCATACAGCACTACTGGAATTAGTCTGCTAGGTTATTTGTATTCTGTCCTGTCTTTCTTAGCTTCTGTTTTCAATCTTGTCATTCAGACTGATTATCCAGGGCATTCAAATCTGCTTCTGCCAGAGTGACCCTAACTTTCATTTGATGAGATAGTATGGGCATCGGATTGTGCTAATATTGCAAGCCTTGCCTGTTCGAGGAGATGAGGTTGATTCTCTTCTCTGGGTGACCGTTAGAGTGATGGAGCATGGAAACAGACCTTTGGGTCGAGCCAGTCCATGCCGAACATAATCCCAAACTGAACTAGTCCCACCTGCCTGTTCCTGGTCCATATCCCTCCAAACTTTCCCTCATCATGTACCTTTCTGAATGTCTTCTCAATGTTCACTCCACATGTGAACCTCCCTCCGTGTTAAAAATTTGCCCCTTGTGCCTTTTTCTTAATCCCTCTCCTCTTGCCTTAAAATTGTGCCCCCTAATCTTGAAATCCCCAATCATTATTTTATGAACTTGCATAAGATCACCTCTCAAGCTGCTATGCTACAGTGAAAAAAGTCCCAGCCTATCCAGCCTTTCTTAATAACTCAACCTTCCATATTCAGCAACATCCTGGTAAACCTCTTCTGAGCCCTTGCTAGCTTACTAATATCCTTCCTATAAACTGGGTGACCAGAACTGGATTCCAGACATGCTGAGATTCTGGTAGTTGTGGGGATATCATGCCTGATGTATTTCACGTCAAGCTCTAGAGGGCTCAATTGCAGTCAATTGTCGTAATATGTTCCATTTTAGGATATTATGCAATTTTGCAAATTAATAATACATTGCAAAGTAGTGCATTAATGTACCCAAGGCTTTGTGGAAAATTGGAAACAAATGGAGGTGAACTGTTAATGCAGCAGTCATCGAAAACATGTCTTTCAAATTTTTTGCATTTCATTATGTTTCCCAGCTAGGCATCACTGATTGCTTAATTATATGAGCATAGATGATTAAAATTCATGTTACAAAAAGGATTCCTATCATGGACAGGAGTGCTTTGAATAGACCATAATGTATAACTCAGCATGACCTTAAAACAGCTTATTTGTTTCATTGTTATCAAAGCTAATAGTGAGAAAATGAGACAAAACATTAAAACTGAATTAGCAATACCTCTTCTGCTCCTCATGCAGTAATAGCCATCTGACATAACTAATGGGAACAGTGTTTTGATATCTGTAGGACATTAACTATAAATCTCTCTATTTTTAGAGCCTGGCTATTATGAAGATGGCAGTTTTGGAGTGCGTATTGAAAGTATTATGCTTGTAGTTCCTGCACAAACCAAGGTAGATTATCCTTTTTATTTTATTTTCAATTTGAATCATTTAATTTTTCACATGTGGACCATGACTAGAATCCTGCTCAATGCACACGTTGCCCTGTCTTCATGCTTTCAAAGTTCATTTAATCCACTCTGCAGCATCTGCCCAGTTTTGATTTTATAAAGCTCAGAATTTGTTTGCACATGGTCAGTGGTGAAAGAGAGTGTCTTGCTCTGTTGGATAAAGGATTCACATCAGGTAATGCTTGTTCAGTTGCCGCATGGATTGGAACCAGGTCAATTTTCACTGTTTCAAATTCCTATTTCCTGCAGCTGCTCTCTGTATGATTCCTGAAATTGATGGTATATTTAATGCAAGAATTATGACTGGTTTAGTCTTACAGGCTTAATTGATTGGAGGCTGCTCAAACTTTCTCTTGGGAGTATTCAAAGTGAATCTTTTCTCTATTGATGTGGGAATGGTATGAGCTTGAATTTGAGCAGTGCAGGAACACTGATCTCCCAGGTTTTTAAAACAAGGCTATGTTAGCATTGAAGTTAATGAAAAGAACAGGAAGCTCCTTCATGTTTGTCTCTTGTAAAAATGAATTATTTTGCAAAAGACTCAAATTAAATATTTCTACCAGCTTCATTAGATCTATCATGGCTGTTTTTAAACCATTTATCATTTCGGTCAGGTCAATAATGCACCTGAATATAGAAACTCTAGTGCTCCCCATTCCATTAACTGTAGGATGTTTCTGCTTTATATCTAACTTTTCTGCCACTGACCAGTATTTTATATTTGGAGGAAGGTCTATATGAGCAACTTTATCAACGATTAAACAATGAACAGTAGAAACAAAAATGATGCTGTCAGTGCTCACTTTTTTTCAGAATGATGTGGAGTTGCCAGTGTTGGTCTGGGGTGGACAGTCTGAAATCACACGACACCAGGCCATAGTCCAACAGGTTTATTTAAAATCACGTGCTTTCAAGAATGCTGCTCCTTCGTCGGGTGATACTTTACATCATGAACCTCCACATCATGGCTACCTTCCAAATTCTAGAGAGGAAAGACCTAATTTGTCTCATCTCTCTTCATAACTTTAACCCGTAAAGCCCAAGTAGCATCCTTGTCAATTTGTATTGAACTCCATCCAGAGCCAAAGCATTCTGACTAAGGTGTGGTGCCCAGATCTGCTCACTGTATTCTAATTGAGGTTTAACTAGAGTTTTGAGTAATTTTGACATTGTGTCTGCATCCCAGTACTGCAGCCCTTTAGATATGCAGGCCAGCATTCCATTAACCTTCCTCACTGTTTCCTGCACCTGTTTGTTGTATTTTAAAGAGCTGTGCACCTGAACACCCAAATCCCATTGGATATCGACTGTCTTTGACTTTGTGCTTTCTAAAAATACTCTGGTTAATCCTTTTGTGGTCTGAAATGGGTAACCTCACACTTGCTTATATTTAAAATCCATCTGCCACAGCTTTGCCCATTCACCTAATCCGTCAATATCCTGTTGTACACTGTCTACAATATTGCCCAATTTCCAACCATTTACCTTGCCACAGATATTACAGTATTAAAGGCCGCTGACTTTTATATGTTCCACATGGTATACAACACAATAGATTAATTAAGACCATAAGCTATCAGAACAGAATTAGACCATTTGGCCCATTGAGTCTGCTGTGCCATTCGATCATGGCTGACATGTTTCTCAACTCCATTCTCTTTCCTCCTTCCCGTTACCCTTGATCCCCTAACTAATCAAGAACCTATCTGTCTTTGTCTTAAGTACTCTCAGTCACTCAACTTCCAAAGATTAACTATCCCCTGGCTAAAGATGTTCATCCTTATCTCAGTTCCAAAGGTTTGTACCTTCACTCTGATGTTGTTCCCTCAGGTCCTAGTCTCTCCTACTAATGAAAACATCTTTTCCATGTCCACTCTATCTAGACCTCTCAGTATTCTGTAAGCTTGAATAATATCTTCCCCTCATCCTTCTAAACTCCATTAAGCAAACTTCATCTGCACCCCCTCTAATGACAACATATCCTTCCTTAAATACTGGGCCCAAAACTGCTCATAATATTCCAAATATCGTTCTGACCAGATCCTCATAAAGCCTCAGCAGTACATTTCTGCTGTTGTATTCTAGCCCTCTTGAAATGAATGCTAGCATTGCATTTGCCTTCCTAAACAACACTTGAGTCTGCATGTTAATCTTAACTGAATCCTGAACTAGGACTCCCAAATCCCTCTGTGCTTTAAATTTCCAAAGCATTTCCCTGTTCATAAATTAGTCTACGCCTCTGTTCTTCCTACCAAAGTGCAGAACCTCACACTTTCTATCTGCCACTATGCCCACTCTTCAAGCCTGACCAGGTCTTATTGCAGCCTCCCCACTGCCTCAACGCTACCTGTCTCTCTACCTGTCCCTGTGTCATCTGCAAACTTAGTAACAATGCCATTAGTTCTTTTGTCTGGATTGCTAATGTATAATGTACCTGTATTCTAAGAATAATTTGTAAATGTAACCCTACAAATTAGTCAAGAGAGCTATGTTTCCAGAGACATGCTGTTATGGTGAGATAGGAGAGTGGAATTGAGATCTAGAAGTTAAATGATAGGTTTGCTGGACAAAGTTACCTTTAAATTTTAAGGACATGCTCCGAGACATTTTCACAAGTATTATCCTGGCACGTTCCTGTGGTTACTTGTCAGGTGCAACTAAATATGAGCTCGTGTCTGGATTTGATTCAATAGCAAACCAGGCAGTGGCCTCCATTATATTGGATCACTGTCAGTTACAAAATAGTTGAAATAATATTAAGGCTGTAGAGAAAAAAAACATAGAGTAAACAACTTATTTAGGATATTTAAAAAATAGATTTATTTATGGCCCAGTACAAATGTGGAGATTTGACTTTCAAGAATTTGAATGAGAAAAGCTAAAAAAACTATTTCCATGTTGGTTACTTTGTTTTCATTTAAAAGTGAGATGAGAGTGACAGCCATAGAGTCATAGAGATATACAGCACGGAAACAGACCCTTCGGTCCAACCAGCCCATGCCGACCAGATATCCCAACCCAATCTAGTCCCACCTGCTAGCACCTGGCCCATATCTCTCCAAACCCTTCCTGTTCATATACTCATCCAAAGACCTCTTAATTGTTGCAATTGTACCAGCCTCTACCACATCCTCTGGCAGCTCATTCCATACACGTACCACCTTCTGTGTGAAAAAGTTGCCCCATAGGTCTCTTTTATATCTTTCCCCTCTATCCCTAAACCTATGCCCTCTTGTTCTGAACTCCCCGACCCCAGGGAAAAGACTTTGCCTATTTACCCTATTCAAGGCTGCATTCGACCGAGTGTGGCATCAAGGAGTCTGAGCAAAACTGGAATCAATGGGTATCAGGGGGAAAGCTCTCTGGTCGATAGAGATATACCTGGTGCATAGGAAGATGTTTGTGGTTATTGGACGTTAGTCATCTCAGCTCCAGAACATCTCTGCAGGAGTTCCTCAGGGTATTGTCCTAGGCCCAAACATCTTCAGCTGCTTCATCAATGACCTTCCCTCCATCATAAGGTCAGGGTTGAGGTCAGGGTTGAGGTGAGGATGTTCACTGATGATTGCACAATATTCACCACCATTCGCAACTCCTCAGATACTGAAGTGGTCAGTGTTCAAATGCAACAAGATCCGGGTAATATCCGGGCTTGGGCTGACAAGTGGTAAGTGAACCATGGAAATGCCAGGCTATGACCATCATCAATAAGGGACAGTCTAACCAATATGCCTTGACATTCAATGGTATTACCATCACTAAATCCCCCACTATCAACATCTTTGGGGTTACCATTGACCAGAAACTCAACTGGACTAGCTGTATATACGCAATGGCTACACACACAGGTCAGAGACTGGAAATACTGCTATGGGTATCTCACTTCCTGACTCCCCAAAGCCTGCTCACCATCTGCAAGGCACAAGTCCGGAGTGTGATGGAATGCTACCCACTTGCCTGGATGGAGGCAGCCCCAACAACACTGAAGAAGCTTGACACCATCCAGGACAAAGCAGCCGCTTGATTGGCACCACATTCACACACATCCACTCCCTCCACCACTGACACTCAGTAGCAGCAGTGTGTACTTTACAAGATGTGTTGTAGAAATTCACCAAAGATCTTTAGACGGCACCTTCCAAACCACAGTCATTACCATATAGAAGGACAAGGGCAACAGATATATGGGAACAGCAATTTCCTCTCCAAGCCACTCACCATCCTGACTTGGAAATATATTGTTGTTCCTTCACTGTCGCTGCGTCAAAATCCTGGAATTCCGTCCCTAAGGGCGTTGTGCATCTATCATCCTGTGGACTGCAGTGAGTCAAGAAGGCAGCTCACCACCACCTTCTCAAGGGCAGATAGGGACAAACAATAAATGTTAGCCCAGCCAGTGATGTCCACATATCACGTGAAAATTTGAAAAATGCCTACTGACAAAAAACACAGATGTTGGAGTAGGAATGACAATAAGGCTATCAGTCCTCACTGTTATTTAAGAATAAATTTAACAGCAACTTCTAGCAACTGCAGATATGCAACTAAACATAGAATCCTGGAATTTTAGCCCTGAAGGTCCCGACTTGCTAGATTCGTGCGTTGAAGTGAAAATCCACTTTTTTTTTCCTGTAGTTGCATATACTGTTTATCCTCCCTCTCGCAGATGCATGTCGTCCCAGAAAACTCTAAGGCATTTGGCAGCCTCCCACTAACTTGCTCAGTCATGATAGTGTTAACAAATGATCTATTTCACATTGCCTCACCCACATTCAATACCGGGGACTTTAATGGACGACACTGGTTTTAAAAGGGGAACAGCACTGACTTAGTGTAATCTCAGTAACCTCTGACCATACAGCTTCACCAAACTTTGTGAAAACAGTACGAAAATAATGAAACAATCTGAATTGAATTTAATGTTATATTAAAGGGCACTGACACTCTATCAGTGACAAAGTTAAAAATCTCACAACACCAGGTTTTAGTCCAGCAGGTTTACTTGAAAGGACAAACTTTCGGAGCTCTGCTTCTTCATCAGGTAGCTAGTGGGGCAGGATCATAGGACACAGAATTTATAGTAAAAGATCAAAATGTCATACAGCTGATGAGATATATTGAACAAACCTAGATTGCTATTAAGTATTTAATCACTTCAAATGGGAATGCGGGTTTCAATTGATTTATATTTAAATCCCAATACTTCTTTCAAGTTACAGTTCTGAGACAACTTAAGGTTTTATCAGTATAAAAACAGGTGACATCTCAGTTCAGACAATGCATTAAACTTTATCTACCCCAATCCAACATTGGCACCTCTGCATTCTGTCAGGGATTAAGAGCCCTTTCTCCTATTTTAATTCCCACCTGTGTGATAAGCTTTACATGTCGGAGATGAACGGCATTGTCTATGATTATCAAGTTTGGAAACAAGGAACTCTGACATCGGAACACACAAACTATGTTTACTTTTGTGAGCTGGTTTTGGCAGGGGAGACTAGTTTCTAACTGGAACTGATGGGAAAAATGCTTTCTCAGTATCTCGAGATAGAAAGCTCTGAGTTTAAAAAGGATCGTCAGGATACCAAAAATTTAGGATAACTGAAATATTTGTTACTGCTGGTGATACAGGTCCTTGGTTAAACAACTGTGCTCTTGGGGATTGTAGGCCTCAATGACTATAAACTGCATATTCTTTGATCTTCCTTTTGAATTGAATACTAATCCTTCTCAACTTTGTAGCTATGTGCATTTATGTTTGATGTCACATCTTTATCATTATTATTGGAAATACCAGGAATGTTCCCTCTAATTTTCTTTCTGGACGTGCGGGTTTCTGAAGACTGTGAATGGCAGCTACCTCTGGAATTAGAAGTCAGTGTGTGTTGACACCGATCCCTGTTTGCAGCACCTTGGAGCAGTTGCATATGTGCAACTCCAAAGGGAACATTGGGCAGCAGATAATATTGCTTCCTCTTTCACTCAACAAAAAAACCTTGTAATTAGCTCCTCATTGTTCCTGGTCAGCTAGTGAACTGCTGCACATTTAAATTTGATACCACTGTAGCCGCCTGCCAGAAACAACATGACATCTTTGCATCTGATCTCAGAGGGTAGAAAAGAGGGGAGTGGATTGCTCACTACTGTCACCCTGTCATAACAGAACACAGAGTGAGTCAGCTGATGTTTGGTGAACTGCGGAGGTGTGAACAGACAAGCACGCACGGCCCCAGTAAATTTGTGCCGCAAATTTCTAATATGTGCCCAGTGGGTATGAGCCAAAAGTGCAGACCAACACTGTAATCTTTTCCCACGTCCGTCACAGAGCATCCGCCGGACATTCCCACCGGAAGTTTGGTTATTCAGAGTGCACCAGCATGAGCTGCCACCATGAGGAAAGATAAAAAGAGCAGAGAGATAAAGGCTACAGTCCGTCTATTAACCTGGTTATGGCATAATACAATACTGCTGTAATCAACTAGCTCTTTCATGGGATGGGGGCCTTGCTGTCAAGTTGCTATTGAACTGAATGGCTTGCTTGGCCATTTCACAGGGTCATTAAGAGTCAACCATATTGTTGGAGTCTGGAGTCATGTATAGGCCAGACCAGGAAAGGATGGCAGATTTCCTTCGCTACTGGACATTAATGAACCAGCTACATTTTTATAACCATAGCTTTCACAGTCACCATTACTGAACGTGGCTTTGTATTCCAGGTGTATTAATTGAGTTTAGACATTCCAGTGGTGGGATTTGACCTTGTATCTCAAACCCATTGACCTGGGCCTTTGACAGTGACAGATCAGTGGCATAAACATCACACCATGAAGCGACACCTTACATAGGAACACCCCAGTGTGGGGAACGTAGTGAGTATTAAATTCATAGCATCTGTTCCTGCTTAATACATTTACCATATTATGTCTCAAATTACTCATAGACTATATCCAAAATCTTATTTTCTGACAGAAGTCTAACTAATTTTTATTTAAAATAATCAATATTAACTTCATCCAGAGTCTCCTTGGGGAGCCTGTTCCATTGATTGATCTGAGATTTTGTTTTCACAGATTAGTTTTGAATTTACCTCCCATTCACAGAGCAAGTAGAAAACCTAAGAAGAATGCAGTTGGGATGGTCGGTCTTTGTTCAGCATTAACCTGGTCTTCCATTACAGTGTGTTTTTTTTAAATCACGCAGCAATGGTTTGATACCCAGATCCATCAGAAAGGTTACAGATACTGGCTCCAATGTTACAATGAATGACAAATGTCAATCAGTCATTCTAATGATCAGAAGCAAATGCAGCAAAAATGGGCAGTCTCTGAAAACTCTTTCAGTAAAGACACTGATCTCCCATGGAGTTGGGATCAATAAGAAGATGCTAAAGTTTATTCAAAGATCTAGATTTGTGTCTGATCTTGTGAAGGGTGTCTGGTCTCAACAGCATTTGTAGCCATTGTGTTGTATTCTCAGTAAGTAATCTGTGCTGCAAGTCTTTTATGCCTTTTATCTCATGGGTTACCTACTAACAGACACTTTTGCAACTTGTGGGTAATAATGAATAAGAAGTATTGAACCTGATTTGTGTTTTGTTTAGTACCGGTACCTGAACAGAGAGAGCCTTACATTTGAACCGTTGACATTGGTTCCAATTCAAATCAAAATGATCAAAGTTGAGTTGCTGACACAGAAAGAGGTGAGTGTAATGAACAAAACGGTGGATCCATCTCCTATCAATGCATTCTGTAGTGAAAAAACTACTCAGCAAGAGCCAGTGGTTTATGGATGTTAGTTTGTTCGCTCAGCTGGAAGGTTTGTTTTCAGACATTTTGTAACATCTTCAGTGAGCCTCCGGATGAAGCACTAGTGGTACAGCCCGCTTTCTATTTATGTGTTTTGGGTTTCCTTGGGGTGTGACATCATTTCCTATGGTGATGTTATTCCAGTTCTTTTTCTCAGGGAGTGATAAATGGGATCCAAGTCCATGTGTTTGTTGACAGAGTTCCGGTTGGAATGCCATGCTTCTAGGAATTCTCATGCATGTCTCTGTTTGACTTGTACTAGGATGGATGTGTTGTCCTTCCTCATCATATGTAAGCATACTACTGAGAGAGGGTCATGTCGTTTTGTGGCGAGTTGATGTTCATATATTCTGGTAGATAGTTTTCTGCCTGTTTGTCCAATGTAGTGTTTGTTATAGTTCTTGCAAGGTATTTGTAAATGACATTAGTTTTGTTTGGTGTCTGTATAGAGTCTTTCAAGTTCATTAGCTGCTGTGTTAGTGTGTTGGTGGGTTTGTGGACTACCATGATGCCAAGGAGTCTGAGGAGTCTTGTAGTCATTTCTGAGATGTCTTTGAGGTTGGGTGAGTGGGTAAAGTTTCTGGATGTGTTCTGTCTGTTTGTTTGGGTTTGTTGCTGACAAATCAGATTGTGTTCAATGGGTACCCGTTCTTTTGAATACACTGTGTAGGTGATTTTCCGCTGCTCTTCATAGTTCCTCTGTGCTGCAGTGTGTGGTGGCTCGTTGGAATAATGTGCTGATGCAACTTCATTTGTGGATGTTGGGATGATTGCTTCTGTAGTTCAATATTTGGTCCGTGTGTGTTGTTTCCTGTAGACGCTGGTCTGAAGTTCCCCATTGGCTATTCGCTGTACTGCGACATCTAGGAATGGCAGTTTGTTGTTGTTTTCCTCCTCTTTAGTGAATTTTATGCCAGTAAGGGTATTATTGATGGTCTTGAGGGTTTCTTTTATATTGTTTTGTTTAGTGATGACAAAGATGTCATCCACGTAGTGGACCCAAAGTTTGGTTGGATGGTTGGCAGAGCTGTTTGTTCGAGTCTCTGCATTACTGCCTCTGCCTCTGCTCTGATATCAGAGATCCCATGGGTGATCTATTGGTTTGTCTATAGGTTTTGTTATTGAAAGTGAAGTGTGGGGTAAGGCATACATCCACTAGCTTGACAATATTGTCCTTGCTGATGAAGTTGGTGGTGTTTGGTGTATGTGTTTTTGGTTCTTCTAATAGTATAGTCAGTATTTCCTTGGCCATCTTGATGTTGATGGATGTGAACAGGGCTGTTACGTCAAAGGAGACCATTATTTGTGGATGGAGTGACGTGAGTCTTCTATCAAGTATTTTAGTCTTTGGTGTAGTTCCTTGGCCAATCTGTAAGTTGGTGTTCCAGGTAGCGAGACTATGGATTTGAAGGGGGCTCCTGATTTGTGAATTTTGGGTCATCCGTAGAAGCGTGGTGTGTTGGATCCATCTGGTTTCAGTTTTTGGAAGTCAGTCTTATTTATTTTTCCAGATTTCTGAAGTGTTTTGAGTAGGGCTGTGATTCGGTTCTCTAGTTGTGGGGTCGGGTCTATCACCACTTGTTTGTAAGTGTTGGCATCTGCAAGTAGTGTGTTCACTTTCTGAATGTAGTCTCTATGATTTAAAACGACTGGTCAAGCATTGTTTGTCTGCAGGAAGGATAACAATGTTTTTATTTTCTTTTAGTCTTTCTAATGCTTTTCTTTCTTGTGTATTGAGTGTGTTTCCTTCCTGTTTCCTGCTGAATGTTGGTGCGACTATCTGTCTGACAGTTGGCTGGGTTTCTTCTGTAAGTTGGTTGTCTTTCAGTGTTGTTTCTAATGCTGCTAAGAAATCTTTCTTGTCTGCATTCTGGAAGTTGTAATTTAATCCTCTTACTAAGACGGTTTTTCAGTTGGTCAGATTTTTTTTTCCATGTATCTGTGTTGTCAGTGTTGTTATTTTGTGTAAGTTTGTCTAGTTCTTTTCTGCAGGTGTGTTATTTTCATTGTCTGTGTTTGTCTAATGTCTGTGGCTTGTTGTACTGCGTCTGTCCATTCATGGTCTGTTGCATTAGTGAGTTATGATTTTTGGCGCAAAATTTCCCAGTTGTATTTACAGAATCTGTGGTGGGCATCATTAATAATTTCTCTAAGCATTCACCACCGTTTTGCTCTGCTATTCTTTTTGGCTAGTGGGGTGTTAAGGGAAGGTTTGTATTTAAAGGAGGTTTGTCATTTACAAAATACTTTGCAAGAACTGGAACAAACACTACATTGGACAAACAGGCAGAAAGCCAACATCCAGGATACATGAACATCAATTCGCCACGAAAGGACATGACCCTCTCTCACTGGTAACCTTATATACGGATGAGGAAGGACACCACTTCGACTGGGACAACACATTCATCCTAGCACAAGCCAAAGAGAGACATGCATGAGAATTCCTAGAAGCATGGCATTCCAACTGGAACTCTATCAACAAACACATTGACTTGGATCCCATTTATGACCCCTTTAGAAAAAGAACAGGAAATGACATTACCATAGGAAATGACATCACCACAGAAAATGACATCACCAACCCAAGGAAACCCAAAATACATAAATAGAAAGCAGGCTACACCACTAGTGCTTCATCCGGAGGCTCACTGAAGATGTTAAGACCATAAGAAATAGGAGTGGGAGTAAGGCAATTCGGCCCATCGAGTCCACTCCGCCATTTAATCATGGCTGATGGGTATTTCAAAGCCACTTACCTGCACTCTACCAGTATCCCTTAATTCCTTGCAAGGTTAAGAATTTATCAATCTGTGCCTTGAAGACATTTAATGTCCAGCCTCCACTGTGCTCTATGGCCTAGTTACCTAGTATGGTGACGAAATGTCTGAAAACAAACCTTCCAGTTCAGCGAGCAAACCTATATCCAGAAAGTTAGTGAAAATGATGAGGTGACAATGTTGTGCATTTGAATGATCCTTGAAATGCATGTTAAATCATCTGTGGTCTTAAAGCCCAGAGATTATTATCGGAATAATAGTCAATAGAAGGCCATCTCAGATTTCCCATTCAGAGACTTTATTTAGCTGACTAGAATGATGTTTAAAACTAGTTTTCAATCTTTGAAACTCCATTTTTGAATTAGTAGATCTCCCTTCCAAACTGAATTGGTCGGCACGGTGGCACAGTGGCTAGCACTGCTGCCTCACAGCGCCAGAGACCAGGGTTCAATTCCTACCTCAGTCAACTGTCTGTGTGGAGATTGCGCATTCTCCCCATGCCTGCGTGTATTTCCTCCCACAGTCCAAAAATGTGCAGGTCGGTGAATTGGCCATGCTAAATTGCCTGTAGTGTTAGGTGAGGGGGTAAATGTAGAGGAATGGGTCTAGGTGGGTTGTTCTTCGGAGGGTCGGTGCGGACTTGTTGGGTCGAAGGGCCTGTTTCCTCACTAAGTAATCTAATCTGAATGGTGAGAGGTAAAGGTAAAAAAGAATTAAAGTGAATTGCTTTAACTTTCTTCTTTAGGAAGTTGAGGTATTGTATGGAGATATTATACCACTTTTAGAAAATAATCATAGAAAGGTTACAGTGCAGAAGAAGGCCTTTTGGCGCATCAGGTACACACTGGCTCTTTGAGCATTATGCCTCCGTTACAATTTTCTGCTTGCTCTCTGAACACCTGCACATTTTTTCTGCTCAGTCATCATTTCCTACCCACTTGAATGCCTCAGTCAGGAATTGCGAACAGAGAAATAACCAATGCATCTGAAGGGCTTAACCAAGTCATCCGGTTTCCTGAAACATTATTCTAGACTTTGAGGGGAAACAATTAGATTAAAGTTAGATTGCTATTGCTCCCAGCGATGCACTTGAGCAGGAGGAGTGAAAGTTTGCAGTTTCAAATTCATTCCCAGAATGTGTGTTATTATTTGACATGAAAGCATGAAAACTCATGATGCATATGTGATGAGAACAATTAGAGATTCATCAGACACCCATTAGAGTGTGAGAAGCCCATCTGGCCTTGTGAGCACACCCATTGGAATTTTGTGTCTTCAGCACTAAAGTATGAATTTTCATTTCTCAGTTGTCTTAAAAATCAACTTCTTGTTGGTGCTCCCAACGGATCTCCAGTGATGCAATCACTCAACAGCTTTGTTTGTTATGGTTTAATTTTCTGATGAATAATGTCATTTTTATCAATGTCCTTCAGTGTGATTGGATCAACAACTACCATCGGTTATGCAGAGAAGTGATTGGAGCAGAACTGGAGAAGCAGGGGAGACCAGAGGCTTTACAGTGGCTTATAACGGCAACACAACCAATTGCCTGATTGAGAAATAATGTTTACCATGGGAAACCCATTTGTTTATCATGCACAATAATGGCATTATGACTTAACTTAGCAGAGGATGCAACATTCATAATGTATTCCGTGAACATGCAATGATGTCTCTTTCAAATTTAGTATGTAATTTTACAAATAAAATATTTCGTGCTTCTAATTTTCCAGTGCCTCTTTAAGTCTTTGATGTTAAGAATCTTTGTAACAATAACTGTCTTAAAACAAAAAAACCTTAAAAGGTGGTTTTCACATTTTTAGTAAACTGATTTTCTTTCACCCTGAGGGCAATGTTTTGGATAGATATTTTACAAAATCACTGATGGACATTTACCTAACAATTTGGATTTGAATGATGCGGAACGTTTCAGGGAACACCTCTGGGATACCCGCACCAACCAACCCGTGGCTGAACACTTTAACTCCCCCTCCCACTCCACCAAGGACATGCAGGTCCTTAGTCTCCTCCATCGCCAGACCCTGACCACACTACGCCTGGAGGAAAAGTGCCTCATATTCCGCCTAGGAACCCTCCAACCACACGGGATGAATGTAGATTTCTCCAGCTTCCTAATTTCCCCTCCCCACACCTTATCTCAGTCCCAACCGCCAGATTCAGTACCGCCCTCTTGACCTGCAATCTTCTTCCCGACCTCTCCGCCCCCACCCCCTCTCCGGCCTATCACCCTCACCCTCCCCTCCTTCCACCTATCGTATTCCCAGCGCCCCTCCCCCAAATTCCCTCCCCCCACCTTTTATCTCAGCCCGCTTGGCACACCAGCCTCATTCCTGAAGAAGGGCTTATGCCCGAAACGTCGATTCTCCTGCTCCTCGGATGCTGCCTGGTCTGCTGTGTTTTTTCAGCACCACATTTTTCATCTCCATACCTCTCACTCCATTTACAACACTTGGTAAAACCACCTGATAGACTAATCTTTTGTAAACATATATGGAACGTCCCCTTGCATATACAAATGTGACAATTGTTTGTGTAGTGGAAGTGCAATTAACTGTACCCAAACTGTTCTATTACCCCTGAGATCCTTGTAGGAACTACCTGTCTTCTCATTGTTAATCATCAACTTGCCCTACAAGAATTTTGTTAACCTGATCATTTGGTACTATTCTTTTGTCGTGCTAATATATGTGATTTTTGGGTTACCTCTGTTAGTGTCACCCCTGGGTCACCTCTGGTTATCCCACACCAGAGAGCAGGATTTTAGCTGCATCTTCACCATCCTGGCCAGCACTTGACCCTCGTTTGATATCAGTAAAGAAACACATTATCTGGATTATTTATGTCAGTGCTATTTGTGAGATGTTGCACAAAGATCTGCATACCTTCCATAAGTGGCTATACACTTAAAAATATTCACTGTTTTGGGGAACCTTTCTGACTGTGTGTTACCACTGAACAAAGGTTGACACATGACCGAGTGAGAGCTGGAAACAACTACAGCTGGAGTTTCTGCCTTAGAGGGTAGAGCATTGCTATCTCTGCACAGGACTGCCTTTATTGCTTTGCCTGAAGGAGGTTGAAGATGCTGAGTTTTTCATGTTGACAGGGGGGCTCCACTGTGCTTCTGGTAACCATGGAGAGCCCTAACTGCCTCCTGGTGTGTCAGTTTTTTCTTCTGGCTGGTGAAATGTGATTACAAACTGGAAAAGGTGCATTGTTGTGAGAAACAGTTTTTCTTCTGGACTTTAAATGTTTTCATGTGAGTTACACTATCCTCTAGGAACTAGATTCTAAATCAGTGACAGGATTCTTTTCTGTCTTTTCAGAAAAAAAAAGTGACTTTTTAAAAGAAAACTCATTCATTGAAACTCATCATTTATTGCCCAGAATAAGTTATTATTGTGGCTCTGGAGTCATATAAAGGCGGGAGCAGGGAAAGGTACATTTCTTTCCCTAAGGGGTGTTTGTGGACTAGATGGGCCTTTATGTAGATCATTTACATGGTCACCATTAAAACTGGCTTCTTAGCTCAAATTGTTATTGAATTCAAATTTCAGCATTAACATGATTCAACCCTTGTCCAAGGTCATTAGCCTGAAGTTCCAGATTGCTGGTTTAGTGGCATTTCCATTACACCCATAGCTGCCCAATTTATGGCTGATAGTGCCATTTCTGGGTGGCGCAGGTATTTTGACCAAAAGATTTTACCCACCCTGCTTTCTGTTGTACTTACCACTGTAGCCTCAGACAAAGTTGTTTCTGTTTATTTGTAAAAAAATATACAGTACTTGGAGCCATTCCCACCATTCATTCGTTTCCTGCACTGAGCAACCATTGAAAGTTTACATAGAGAAGCAATGTTAGTTGCTTAATGAAGTTTGGAAAGGAGATTGTTGATCCCAGACTGGAATAACAAACAGAAGAGAGGAGATGTTTCAGACAGGCAGTGGTCAGAGGTCGATCCAAACCCACCTTATTGAATAGCCAACTTTAACATAAATATTAGGAGAACAATAGACCAAATCTTAGCAATCCGAAAGCAGCAATTGGATTTGTGACTATATCTGTAAGGGTGTCTTGTTTTAGGAGAGATGGCAAGATGAAAAGTTTCAAATCAGGTATGCCAGCTTCTTCCAACACTTGCTGATCTAAATAGGAGAGTGAAAATGGAGAGTCATTTTCCTTTGGCTATGAATGCAGCTTCTTTCTCAAACTTCCTCATGAGCTTTAAGGCTCAATATCAATACATTGATAGTTGATAATAGGCAATAGGTGCAGGAGTAGGCCATTCGGCCCTTCGAGCCAGCATCACCATTCATTATGATCTTGGCTGATCATTCACAATCAGTATCCTGTTCCTGCTTTATCCCCATATCCCTTGATTCCACGATCTTTAAGAACTCTATCCATCTCTTTCTTGAAAGTATCCAAAGACTTGGCCTCCACTGCCTTCTGGGGCAGAGCATTCCATACACCCACATTCTCTGGGTGAAGGAGTTTCTCCTCAACTCTGTTCTAAATGGCCTACCCCTTATTGTTAAGCTGTGTCCTCTGGTTCTGGACTCACCCATCAGCGGAAACATGCTTCCTGCCTCCAGAGTGTCCAATCCTTTAATAATCTTATACGTCTCAATCAGATCCTCTCACATCCTTCAAAACTCAAGTGTGTACAAGCCCAGTCACTCCAATCTTTCAACACATGATAGTCTCGCCATTCCGGGAATTGACCTCGTGAACCTACACTGCACTCCCTCAATAGCCAGAATGTCTTTCCTCAAACTTGGAGACCAAAACTGCACACAATACTCCAGGTGTGATCTCACCAGGGACCAGTACAGCTGCAGAAGGACCTCTTTGCTCCTATACTCAATTCCTCTTGTAATTGAGTCCAGCTTGACTCCATTTAGATAGTAATCTACCTTCCTTTCTTGCCAAAGTGGATAACCACACATTTATCCACATTAAACTGCATCTGCCAGGCATCTGTCCACTCAGCCTGTCCAGGTCACCCTGTATTCTCATAACATCCTCCTCTCATTTCACCCTGCCACCCAGTTTTGTGTCATTTGCTAATATTACTTTTAATAGCTTCATCTATATCATTAATATATGTTGTAAACAGCTGTGGTCCCAGCATCACACCTTGTGATACCCCACTGGTCACCGCCTGTCATTCCGAAAGGGACCTGTTTCTGACTACTCTTTGCTTCCTGTCAGTCAGCCAGTTTTCAATCCAAGTCGGTATTTTGTCCCCAGTACCATGTACCCTACTTTTGCTCACTAACCTCCTATGTGGGACTTCATCAAAGGCTTTCTGAAAGTTTAGGTACACTACATCCATTGGCTCTCCCTTGTCCATCTTCATAGTTACATCCTCAAAAAATTCCAGAAGATTAGTCAAGAATGATTTCCCCTTCATAAATCCATGCTGACTCTGACTTATCCTGTTACTGCTATCCTAATGAGTTGTAATTTCATCTTTTATAATTGATTCCAGCATCTTTCCCACTACTGATGTCAGGCTAACCGGTCTATAATTCCCTGTTTTCACTCTCCCTCCCTTCTTGAAAAGTGGGACAGCATTAACCACTCTCCAATCCGCAGGTACTGATCCTGAATTGATAGAACATTGGAAAATGATCACCAATGCATCCACGATTTCTGGAGCCACCTCCTTAAGTAACCTGGGATGCAGACCGTCCGGTATCGGAGACTTATCAGCCTTCAGACCTAACAGTCTATCCAACACCATTTCCTGCCTAATATAAATTCCCTTCAGTTCATCCATTACTCTAGGTCCTTCAGCTACTATTACATCTGGGAGATTGCTTGTATCTTCCCCAATGAAGACAGATCCAAAGTACCTACCTATTCAACTCTTCTGCCATTTCTTTGTTTCCCATAATAAATTCACCCATTTCTGTCTTCAAGAGCCCAATTTTAGTCTTAAACATTTTTTCTTCTTTTCACATACCTAAAAAACCTTTTATTATCCTCCTTTTTATTTTTGGCCAGTTTGCCTCCATATCTCATTTTTTCTCTGCGTGTTGCCTTTTTAGTTATCCTCTGTTGCTCTTTAAAAGTTTCCCAGTCCTCTGGCTTCCTGCTCAGCTTTGCTTTGTTATACTTCTCTTTTATCTTTGTACAGTCCTTAACTTACCTCGTCAGCCATGGCTGCCTCTGCCTCCACTTAGGATCTTTCTTCCTCTTTGGAATGAACTGATCCTGCACCTTCTGCATTATATTCAGAAATACCTGCCATTGTTGTTCCCTGCTAGGGTATTGCACCATTGAACTTTGGCCAGCTCCTCCCTTATAGCTCCATAGTTCCCTTTATTCAACTTCAAGACTGACAATAGCTCGAATGTGTTATTGGATGAAACATTATTGATGATAAAAAGCCTTTTATAAATAATTTAAAATTTCTAAAAAGCATAGGCTTCCAAACACTAAATAGAAAAAAATGCTATTCTCATTCAGTGGCTTCACTCCAACTTAACGGGGGAAGTCAATGGCATTTTTGAGGTTGAATTTAAAGGGAACAACATTTTATTGCATCTTCAACCATTATCGAGTTCCTTTTGAAGAATAGGTCTATTGTCCTTGGGGTGAAAGCAGCAGCAGGCAGTTTGGTGCATGGCCTAAACGTGACCAAGGAACAAATACTGCTGAACATCCCGCTGTATGTCCCCAGTTCCATAAATGGTGTGGGATCTTTCATTGGCACCTGCAATAGGATTAGGGCTAGCTTAATTTACCCAAAAGCTTGCATCCTTGACAAGACCTCTATATTCATTGCCTGGAGTGCTGATCACTTTAATAGAATAGGTTAGCTCAGTTGGCTGTGAGGCTGGTTTGTGATTCGGAGTGATGCCAACAGCACAAGCTGAGGGCACCATGGAGATCCCACCTTCTCAACCTCTCTCTCACTCTCTGTAATGAGAGAGCAGCCTTTGGCCTTCTGGTGATCTTTACTATCTGAGCCATGCTGACAATGCATAGGGAGGGACAAGGGAACTTTGTCATGAATACACTGGGGAGGAGAGAACTTCACATTGGCTTAGCTAGGGGCGTTTATGTTTTAGATTAGATTCCTTACAGTGTGGAAACAGGCCCTTCGGCCCAACAAGTCCACACCAATCCTCCGAAGAGTAACCCACCCAGACCAATCTCTCTCTGACTGATGCACCTAACACTACATGGCCAATTCACCTGACCTGCACATCTTTGGACTGTGGGAGGAAACCTGAGCACCCGGAGGAAACCCACGCAGACACAGGGAAAATGTGCAAACTCCACATAGACAGTCACCCGAGGCTGGAATTGAACCTGGGATCCTGGTGCTGTGAGGTAGCAGTGCTAACCATTGAGCTACCGTGCTGCCCCTTGTTTAAAAGAAAAGCTGTTTATTGTGGTGGACTGTTGTAAGTTTATCATTTATTTTCCATTCTTTAACCAGAGAAAGGAAACATGCAAACATTCATCATCTGGAGAGTTTCCAGGTTCATAAAGTAATGATACACTCCTCTGACGAGGCCATTGTCGGGTTTTGGTAACTGCTTATTTGTTTTCCTGAAAATCGATGAGTTGTTGAAGCTGTGTCTCCTTTTTACATTCTTCACATCGATGGTTCTTGACTTGCTGCTGATTTTACTTTCATACAGTCAGCCTTGTTGATGCTTCCTGTGGTGGAAGTGAAAATGTAAGCACATTTCCATTGATGGGAATGAATGAAAATCTGCTATTAATTACTCAAACCATTTTATTCAGGATTGCATGCCTGTGGTCACCTTGGTAATGTTGTTATTGAATGATTTATTGTTGTCACGTGTACCGAGATACACTGCTGCTTAGCTGAACCAGAACACCAATGTCAATTTCCCAAAGGCTAATTATTTCATTTCATTTCCTTTATTTTCCTTCTATGTGGCTTTTTGTGCAATTTGATTAGATTTATTACTGTCACATGTATCTAGGTACAGTGAAAAGTTTTATTTTGTGTGCAGTACAGGTTGACCATACCATGCAAAGTGCATTAGAATAACAGAGTGAGGAATACAGCTGCAGAGAAGGTGTACAGAGAGTGGGATCAAAATTTAAATTTAATATTTGAGGGGTTCATTCAGAAGTTTGATAACAGCAGGGAAGAAGCTGTTCTTGAACCTGTTGGTAGGTGACTAAGCTTTTGTATCTTCTGCCTGATGGAAGGGGTTGGGAGAAATTATAACCGGGATGGAGGGGTCTTTGATTGTGTTGGTTGTTTTCCTGAGGCAGCAGAATGTGTAGAAGGAGTCAGTGGATTGGAGGTTTATTTGTGAGATGGACTCATTAAGTCATACAGCACGGAAATAGACCCTGCAGTCCAACCAGTCCATGTTGAACGTAATCCCAAACTAAACTAGCCCCACCTGCCTGCTCTTTTCCCATATCCCTCCAAACCGTTCCTGTTCATGTATCCACGTAAATGGCTTTTAAACATTGTATTGTACCCACAGCTACCACTTCCTCAGGAAGCTCATTCTACACATGAACCACCCTCTGTGTAAATTCACCTTGTGTCTTTTTTAAATCTCTCCCCTCGCATCTTAAAAATGTGTCTCCTAAGTTTGAAATCCCTCATTGTAGGGAAAAGGCGACTACCATTAACTCTTCCTAAATTGCTGGTCAGTTTCTGATGCTTTTCTCTCCTCCCTGAGGCAAATGTGTGGTCTTCTTGCTGCAGTCATTCAGCGCTCAGTGCAACACTTTTTGACTCATTGATTATCAATCAATCCCTTGCAGTTGATGATGGGAGACACAACCACAAATAGAAATGAAAAGATAGAAAAAACTCATTGGTGTCAGGGGCATAACCCCATTGAAATACAGTCAGTTGGTGAGTGTTTGAAACAGGAGGTACATTAATGTTTTGGATATAATCCCTGAGCAGACTTCCATTCCAATTGAGACTGTGGTTTTTCCACAACTTGTAATTCTAATATTCCTCATTTAGAATCTAGTCTTGAAAGTTTGCCAGTTTCTTCTATAACTTTGAGAAAGTAAAATAATTCATCCAAATGAAGGTCAAAAAAGAGCAGAGTCCTTTCTTTTCCAAGAATATATTTTTCCTAATGGGAGAGTACAGCCGCAATCTTGATTTTGCTATTCTGCCTCTTGTTTTGATGCTGTCATGTGGCATGGGAGAAATGTCTGAAATTGGGCTTTGTTAAGAAATGTATTAAAATTCCAAACACAATTTATCAAAATATTTTTTTGTTTCATTCAATGTGGGGTGTGGGTGTTGCTGGCTGGGTCCAGCATTTACTGCCTGTCCCTAGTTGCTCTGGAGAAGGTGGTGATGAGCTGCCTTCTTGAACCACTGCAGTCCATGTGCTGTGGTTTAACCCACAATGCCCTTAGGGAGGGAATTCCAGGATTTTGATCCAGTGACATTGAAGGTACGGCGATATATTTCCAAGTCAGAATGGTGAGTGGCTTAGAGGGAAACTTGTAGGTGGAGGTGTTCCCATTATATGTGCTGCCCTTGTCTTTCTAATTGGAAGTGATCATGGTGCTGTCTAAGGAACTGTGGAGAATTCTTTGGTGATCAACTTAAATAACTCGATGGCCCCAAGTGTGTAGAATTTTCAGTATTACAATAAAAGTAAAGACACCATAGTCCTCTGGGATCAACAGGTTACTCTCTTAATAGACAAGTTTAACCTGAGGGTCACCATGGCACAGGTGAGGGCAGAGGTTGAGAAGGTGGATCCTGTTTAGTAACCTCAGCCACTGTGGTAGTTGACCCTACACTACATACATTCTTTAAGAATTACATGTAGAATGTATCAGGGTAAATGCTAAAGAATGTTTCCTACCTGATGGGAGAGTTTATGACCAGGGGCATAGTCTCACAATAAAGAGGCCTTCATGTTGAGGATAACCTCCAACATGTTGTGTGGCACTATCACCATGCTAAATGGGACAGACTTTGAACAGATCTACCAACTCAAGACTGGGCATCCATGAGGCGTTGTGGGCCACCAACAGCAGCAGAACTGTATTCCAGCACAATCTGTAACCTCATGGCCCGGCATATCCCCCACTCAACCATTACCATCAAGCCAGGGGATCAACCCTGGTTCAATGGAGAGTGCAGGAGGGTATGACAGGAACAACACCAGGCATACTTGAAGATGAGATTTCAACCTGGTGAAGCTACCAAACAGGACTATTTGAATATCAAACAGCAAGTGGTACACAGAGCTGAATGATCCGACAACCAATACATCAAATAGAACATAGAACAATACAGCACAGAACAGGCCCTTCGGCCCACGATGTTGTGCTGAACATTTATCCTAGCTTAAGCACCCATCCATGTACCTATCCAATTGCCGCTTAAAAGTCACCAATGATTCTGACTCTGCCACTCCCACAGGCAGCGCATTCCATGCCCCCACTACTCTCTGGGTAAAGAACCCACCCCTGACATCCCCCCTATACCGGGGAGAAAGTGAGGTCTGCAGATGCTGGAGATCAAAGTTGAAACTTTATTGCTGGAACAGCACAGCAGGTCAGGCAGCATCCAGGGAACAGGAGATTCGACGTTTCGGGCACAGGCCCTTCTTCAAAGAAGGGCCTGTGCCCGAAACGTCGAATCTCCTGTTCCCTGGATGCTGCCTGACCTGCTGTGCTGTTCGAGCAATAAAGTTTCAACTTTGATCCCCCCTATACCTTCCACCCTTCACCTTAAATTTATGTCCCCTGGTAACACTCTAAGCTCTATAGCCCTAAGACATCCAGTTGTGGGAGGGAGAGGCTCCACAATTATCCCCCTCCTCAATGATGCAAGAGCCCAGCACTTCAGCGCAAAAGAGAAGGCTGAAGCTTTCGCAGTAATCTTCAGCCAGAAGTGCTGAGTGGATAATCCATCTCAGCCTCCCCCAGTGGTCCCCAGCATTACAGACATCACTTCACATGATATCAAGAAATGGTTTGACATACTGGATACTACAAAGACTACAGTCCCTGACAACATTCTGGCATTAATACTGAAGACGTGTGCTCCAGAACTTGCCACTCCCCTCGCCAAGCTGTTCCAGCCCAGTTACAACACTGGCATCTACCTGACAATGTGGAAAATTGCCCGGGTATGTCCTGTATAGAAAAAGCAGGACAAATCCAACCTGGAAAATTACTGCTCCATCAGTCTACTCTTGATCCTCAATAAAGTGATGGAAGGGGTCATTAACAGGGCTATCAAGCAGCACCTGCTCAGCGACGCCCAGTTTGGGGTCCCCCAGGGTCACTCAGCTCCTGACCTCATTACAGCCGTGCTTCAAACATGGACAAAAGAGCTGAATTCCAGAGGGGAGGGGAGAGGGACAGCCCTTGGTATCAAGGCTGCATTTGACCAAGTGTGGTAAGGAACCCTGGCAAAATAGGAATCAATGAGAGGAAAGGTCTCTGCTGGTTAGAGTCACACCTGGCACATAGGAAGATGGTTGTGGTTGTCGGAGGTCAGTCATCTCAGCTCCAGGACTTTTCTGCAGGAATTTCTCAGGATAGTGTGCTCGGCTCAGTCACCTTTAGCTGCTTCATCAATGATCTTCCCTCCATTGTAAGGTCAGAAGTGGGGATGTTCGCTGATGATGGCACAATGTTCATCACCATTTGTGACTCCTCAATCACTGAAGCAGTTCATGTTAAATGTAACAAGTTCTGGGCAATATCTAGGCTTGGGCTGACAAGTGGAAAGCAACGTTTGTGCCACACAAATGCCAGGCAGTGACAATCTAACCTTGGTCTCTTGATATTACTATCACTGAATCCCTCACTATCAACAACCTTGGGGTTTCCATTGACTAGAAACGCAACTAGACTCACCACTTAAACACAGTGACTACAAGAGCAGGTAGAAGCTGTTTATCTACAAGGTATAAGTCAGGAGTATGATGGAATATTCCCTACTTGCCTGGATGGCTGCAACTGCTACAATATTCAAGAATCTTAACACCATCCAGGTCAAAGCAGCCTGCTTGGTTGGCACCACACCCACAAGCATCTAATCCGCTATCACCAGTGCTCAGTAGTAGGGTGTACTATCTACAATGAGCACTGCAAACATTCACCAAAGATCCTCAGACAGCACCTTCCAAACCCACAACCACTTCCATCGAGAAGGACAAGGGCATGATACATGGGAACACCACCCCCTGCAAGTTCCCCTCCAAACCACTCACCATCTTGATTTGGAAAGATATCACCGGTCCTTCACTGTCGTTGGATCAACATCCTGGAATTCCCTCCCTTAGAGCATTGTGGGTCAACCCACAGCATGCGGACTGCAGTGATTCAATAAAGCAGCTTGCCCCACCTTCTGAAGGGCAACTAGGGACGGGCAATAAATACTGGACCCAACCAGTGACATCCATGTCCTATGTGGGTTGAGTTGAGAGTGAGGTGCTGGAAAAGTACAGCAGGTCAGGCAGCATCTGAGGAGCAGGAAAATCAACGTTTCAGCATAAACCCTTCATCAGGAAGGGCTTCATCGGCCTCATTCCTGATGAAGGGCTTTTGCCCGAAACATTGATTCTCCTGCTCTTCGGATGCTGCCTGACCTGCTGTGCTTTTCCAGCACCTCACTCTTGACTCTGATCTCCAGCATCTGCAGTCCTCACTTTCTCCTATGACTCTGTGGAACTCCTTGCTACAGAGAGCTGTGGGGTCAGAGTCCATGTGTAGATTTAAGGCTGAAATCAATAGATTCTTGATCAGTTGGGGAATCCATGATAATGGGGAAAGGGTAGGAAAGTGGACATGAGGAATGTTGGATCAGTCATGATCCTATTGAATGGAGAGAGCAAGCTCGAGGGGCTGAATGGCCTACTCCAATTCCTACTTCTTTGGCCTTATGTTGACATTACTCTGCACTGCAAAATAGCAGTACAGTTAGCTGAACTATCTGAGCCCCACTATTGCTGTGGTTTATCATTATACATCTCTGTGATGGTGCTTTGAGCTGTGGCTTTGATTTCTGTTTTACAACTCGGATGTACCGAGTGTTCACCTTTAATGTTGTAATTTGTAAAGCTAGCTTCACAATGTCAAGTCTTGACATCTAAAGGAGGGAAATTATTCAAATTGGTGAGGACAGGCTGCCAATCAGAGTTATTTCTAAAAGGGTTAAAGTATTTTGAAATAATCTTCAACCTGAATACTTCAAACAGACTGCCTTGAAGGTTTTGCTTTGGAATTTCTGCCTTTGAAATGGTGACCTTTTTAGAAACATAGTTAAGGCCTCTCCACAGCAATCCCTTTGTATATATTTCCTTAACATTCTTTTGTGGGATGTAAGTGCCACTGGCTAGGGCCAGCATTTATTGTCCAGCCCGACTTGCCCTCACCACCTTTCTGAACCACTGCAGCCCTTGAATGACTGTGGGAATTGAATTCATGGTCTTGGTAAATATTCCCACTTTAACTGATGTTTCTAACAGTGCAGTGTTCATTAACTGCTGGATAATGCCCGATGATCCCCGAGACCCGAGTACCATGCACTATAATATAAATCAAACCCAATCCACTGGGGACTGAGGTGTCAGAATAACAACAGGAGATCCTTTACCATCTATATCCCCATTATATTTCACGGTACCTTCTTTGCTTGTGATAAAACAGGCCACATATAATTTCAGACACCACCAGTATACACAATGCTATGGATGCCATGGTGATGTTCATGATTTTAACTTCTGCAAATAGAGAGACACACATTCCCATTACCAGTCGTGAAGACAGATTAGTAAGAGCATGTGTCGAAACATGCAACCGAAGATATGAAAAGGAATAGGCCATTCTGCCCCTTGAGCTTGCTCAGCCATTCAACATGATTGTGGCTGATTATTGCACTCAATACCGTAATCCCGCCCTCCCTCCATATCCCTTGATCCATTGGCCAACAGAGCTACATCTACCTCCTTCTTGAAAACATTGAATATTTTGGCCTCGGTCACTTTATTTGGTGATGAATTCGACAGGCTCCCCGCTCTCTGGGTGGAGAAATCTCTCCACATCTCAATCCTAAAAGATTTACCCCTTATCCCTAAACAATGACCCTTGGTTCTGGACTTCCCCACCATCAGGACCATCCTGCGTTGACCTTGTCTAATCCTACTAGAAAGCTAACCAACATTGATCTAATTGTTAATAAGCACATGGTATTACTTACCAGAAAGGGTACCATCCAGATCCTTTTGATAGTCTAAGGATAACGCAGAAACCCACCAAACCGTGCGTACTGTTCAAAATTACCCTTGACATCAGAATGGACCAAGGGAGCTCAGTCTGAACTGTTTCAACAGTAAAAGCATATGATTAATCATCTGTTACCATGCCAACGGCTACTATCATTTTTTGGTTTCCCCCTACATCCACTTAACTTGTTCGAAGCAAATTTTTAAAAAATTCTGAGCTAGTTTCAACCCAGCACAAAGTGAAATTTCCTGCTTTGTTTACTTTTAAAAGCAAAATGTTTTTGATCTATTCAAGTCATTTGCCCTTTCACAGATCCCAACCGAGACAGGCAACAAATGGTAATGTGAAGGAGACTTGGGTGACAAGAGAAGAGGAGCTTCTCATCAAGAGGAAGAAGAAAGCTTACTTAAGGTTAAGGAAGTAAGGATCTGGCACAGCTTTAGAGGATTACAGGATAATTAGGAAAGAACTCAAAACTGGACTGAGGAGGGCTAGGAGGGGGCACAAAAAGCCTTGGCGGGAAGGATTAGGGAAAACCCAAAGGTGTACTACACCTAGGTGAGGAATAAGAGAATGATCAGAGGGAAGATAGGGCCAATTGGGGATTGAGGAGGGAACTTGTGCCTGGAGTCTGAAGAGATAGGGGAGGTACCTGAATGAGTGTTTTGCTTCAATATTCACTCAGTGAGAGAGACCTTTTTGATAGTGAGAACACCATGGACCAGGTTAATCAACTTGAACAGATTGATATTAATGAAGGGGATGTGCTGGAAATTCTGGGAAGCATCAAGGCAGGTATATCCCCATAGCCAGATATACCCAAGGTTTCTATGGAAAGCGAGGAATGAGATTGCTGTGCCTCTGGTGATGATCTTTTAATCGTCACTCTCCACAGGAGTAGTATCGGCTGAATGGAGGGAGGGGAATGTTTGTTCCTCTGTTCAAGAAAGGGAATAGGGAAATCCCTGGGAATTACAGACCAGTCAGTCTTAGGTCTGTGGTAAGCAAGGTACTGGAAAGGATTCTGAGAGATAGGATTTATGACAATTTGGAAAAACATAGTTTGATTAAAGATAGTCATCATGGCTTTGTGAGAGGCAGGTCATGCCTCACAAGCCTTATTGAGTTCTTTGAGGATGTGACGAGACAAGTTAATGAAGGTCGAACAATGGATGTGGTATAAATGGAATTCAGCAAGGCATTTGATAAGGTTCCCCACAGTAGGCTCATTCAGAAAGTTAGGAGGTATGGGATACAGGGAAATCTGGCTGTCTGGATACAGAATTGGCTGGCTGAAAGAAGGCAGCGAGTGGTAGAGGATGGTAAATATTCCACCAGGAGGTCGGTGACCCACAGGGATCTGTTCTTGGACCTCTGCTCTTTGTAGTTTTTATAAATGACTTGGATGAAGCAGTGGAAGGGTGGGTTAGTAAGTTTGCCGATGAGACAAAGGTCAGTGGTGTTGTAGATTGTGTGGAGGGCTGTTGCAGGCTACAACAAGACATTGACAGGGTGCAGAGCTGGGCTGAGAAGTGGCAGATGGAGTTCAACCTGGATAAATGTGAAGTGATTCATTTTGGAAGGTTGAATTTGAATGATGAATACAGGATTAAAAACAGGATTCTTGACAGTGTGGAGGAACAGAGGAATCTTGGGGTCCATGTGCATAGATCCCTCAAAGTTGCCACCCAGGTTGACAGAAGGCATATGGTGTTTTGACTTTTGATAATGGGGAATTGAGTTTAGGAGCTGTGAGGTTTTGCTGCAGTTCTATAAAAGGAGAAAGTGAGGACTGCAGATGCTGGAGATCAGAGCTGAAAATGTGTTGCTGGAAAAGCGCAGCAGGTCAGGCAGCATCCAAGGAACAGGAGAATCGACATTTCGGGCATAAGCCTGAAGAAGGGCTTATGCCCGAAACGTCGATTCTCCTGTTCCTTGGATGCTGCCTGACCTGCTGCGCTTTTCCAGCAACACATTTTCAGCGCAGCTCTATAAAACCCTGGTTAAACCACACTTGGAATATTGTGTCCAGTTCTGGTCACCTTATGATAGGAAGGATGCAGATGCTTTAGAGAGGGTGCAGAGGAGATTTACCAGGATGCTGCCTGGATTGGAGGGTTTGTCTTATGAAGAGAGGTTGAGGGAGATTTGAATCTAGGTCCTGAAGATGATGGTCAGTAGATTAACCCTCTGTGGTACCAAGGTGACCCTGCACTGAATGGATATGATGGAAACTAACATGGTTTCTCCTAAAAAAACAAATGTCACAATCTGAATAGAATATTGTAAAACTCAGCGGGCAGTTGCCAAATATACGTTCATTTGGAATAATCTTTGGAATATGAGCAGGAGTAGATTTTTCAGCCCATTGAGTCTGCTGTACCATTCAACAAACATGATTGATCAACTCTCTCAACACCATTTCCCTGCACCTTCCTAATATCCTTGTATGTCTTTAATTTCAAGTGATTTGTTGATCCCAGGCTTGAACATACTCAATTACTGAGCTTCTGCAGCTCTCAAGGATAGCACGTTTCAGCAACTTACCATCCTCTGTGTGAAGAAATTCTATATCTTGCTCTCAGTTAATCCCCCTCTGATTGTGAAATTGTATCCCATGGTTCTAGAGTCCCTGAGCAGGCAAAGGAGCATCTTGTATTTGTCTTGTTAAACTCAATGCAAAGTTTGTACACTTCAATGAGACCAGCCACATCCATCTAAAGTTGAGGGAATATAGGCCCAATCTTCTTGTGATTAAAAAAAAAACAGAAAGTGTTGGAGAAACTCAGTAGGTCCGGCTGATGTTACAGAGGGAGAAACAGAGTGAACATTCCGAGTTCACTGACCGTTCTTCAGAATGGTTCTGAACTGAGATCTCACAACAGGCCACCAACCTTGAAATATGAACTCTGTTTCTCTCTGCGTAACTGCTGCCAGACCTGCTGAGTTTCTCCAGCACTTTCAGATCTCCAGTGTACTTTGTTTTATTCACCTATAAGGACCTAGCAATCAGTCTGTTACATAATGGTGTCACATACATAAAATGCACAGGACAATTTAAAATCACGCCTCACAGCGCCAGAGACTCAGATTCGATTCCACCCTCAGGTGTGTGGAGTTTGCACATTCTCCCTGTGTCTGTGTGGGTTTCCCCTGGGTGCTCCGGTTTCCTCCCACAGTCCAAAGCTGTGCAAGTTAGGTGAACTGACCAGTGCTAAATTGCTGGCTAGGTGGATTAACCATGGGAACGCAGGGTTACAGGGTAGGGGGGTAGGTTTGGAGGGTTGGTGTGTAACTCAATGGCCAAATGGCCTACTTCCACTCTGTAGGGATTCTTCAATTATATGAGGATATGCTCTTGTGGGGCTGTAACTGACAGGATTGTGGATTAATGTCTGCAAGGTGAGATACACAGGACAGCTTTCTCAGCCAGCATGGAAATGATGTGCCAAATGATGACTTTGTGTCTTGTAAACCTTTTGATGTTTCTACTCTGGAAGTAAATGTTGTTGACATAGCTTCAATAATGCTACATTGTAGCTAACTTCTGGCTTCTTCATGACAAAGCCAACATTTCTAGCATTCTGCCATTAGTGAATGAAATATCCTGCATGTGTATGTTCCAATGGGTTATCCCTGATATTGCCTGTGATCAATTTAGCATCAATAGCTTGAAGGGAATTTGTTAGTGTGTTAGAATATTATGAATAAAATTAGACAACATATTAAAATCCCCTTTGCCAGGTAGACTGGTGTTCACTTAGGGCAACAATGTGAGGGTGAATGAAGTGGCAGGACACAGGTTTCTGTGCAAAGGTTTCTGGGCTATTACTGAGGAGAGATGCAGAGACTCGGGGTGAACGAACAGCGCTAGGGATGAAGATGCTGCTGCAGTTTCTGACAGTGTGGAGACAAATGATCTCAAGATGCAAATCTGCAGGGAATCGGGGAAACAGAGACTCCTTTATTGAGCAGATTGCGTTAATAAACTCCAAAGGCTGTCTCTATTTCAGATAATAACTCTCAGATCAGTCACTGACTGTTTCTTAATATAGAGCTATTCAGTAAATGAGACTTGACTCTGAAAACGTCACTTTTATTACTTTGATAGGAAAGAGTCCCCACAGTGATTATTGACATCGAATATCGACAGCTGACTGTGAGCAGTGAATCTAAGTAAACTGGTATTATTCTGTCTTCAAGAATGTGCATCATCCCTTTGGCAACTCTGTTCAATATCTGTAACTGATTTTGTTGATAGCCATTGTAAAGGATCCTCTTAAACAAACACAGATAATGCTGGAGAAACTCAGAGGTCTGGCAGCATCTGTGGATAGAGAAACAGAGTTAACATTTCAGGTCTGATATGATTCTTCTTCAGAACTAAAAGGTGTTGGAACTGTTTTTTATAGACTTCTGACAGAGGAGTCACAGAGTCATAGGGTCATAGCAATGTACAGCACAGAAACAGACCCTTCAGTCCACCTTGTCCATGCTGATCAGATATATAACCTAATTTAGACCCATTTGCCAACATTTTGCTCATATCCCTCTAAACCCTTCCCATTCATATACCCATTAGATGCCTTGTAAATATTGTAATTGTACCAACCTCCACCACTTCCTGTGGTAGCTCATTCCATACACACACACCACACTCTGTGAAAAAGTTGTCCCTTTCAAATCTTTTCCCTCTCACCTTAAACCAATGCCCTCTAGTTTTGGACTCCCCTACCCTGGGGAAAAGACCTTGGCTATTACCCTATCCATGCCCCTCATGACCTTTATAAGATCATCTCTCAGCCTCTGATGCTCCAGGGAAAACAGCCCCAGCCTATTCAGCCTCTCCCTATAGCTCAAATCCTCCAACCCTGGCAACCAGTAATATGCTTCCTGAATGACAACTGTTCAAATGCAACACGCAGTTTTATTTTACTGATCAAGTGATAAATGATCCCAAAAAAAACCTCTAAATATCTTACTTGCCATTGTTACCTGGAAAATTTTGTTTTTCCCAGGATGATCGGAAAGATGCAGACAAGATATGGAAGGTTCTTAAAGACCAGTTCAAGGTAAGTATTAACTTCAAGATTAGTAACTCCAACTCATGTCATTATTTATCTGAGGACAAGGAGTTTCCTAGTCAATGCATTAATATACCTTTAAGACCCATTGCTGCATCAAGGCATCTGACCTGAGGGGATAACGATCTCAGTCTCTGTTTTCCCTCGGATCACATGGGCCATGATGCTGTGTAGAAGCAGGCAGCTGATAGCTAATAACTATGTGACCTCATGGCTTAATATTCACCCAGACACATACCTAGGTGTGAAATGTACTCTACATAATAGTTATAAATATGGGGTCCCTGATTTATGAACATTTGCTTTATGAATGCTTGTATTTATGAAAGTGTTCCCACACTAGGGTGTAATTTTAAAGACAGGGCATATGACCATTTCCTGTCCTTATGAATAGCTCCTTTACAATTTCCTGCATTGCATTCTGACTGGTGTCCAAAGTGACTTGTCAACGGACTGCAGAATGGAACTTTTTTGCAATCTGGGGACCGCCTGAAACAATATCGATTGGATTCTTCAATGCCACAATATCCCACTAAGTTTCTCATGCTACATTCTCAATGTCAGCATTGCAACACCTTATTGGAGGCAAATGCATGGCACAGGTTCTGGTGAACAAATGAGAAAGAGTTCATAGATATTTATCTCTTTGTATTGACTGGGAGTCAATAAGCAGGAGCCCTGGCTGGTAAGGAATAAAACCCAAGACCCCATCCTTCAGCCCAAGGGTTCAGTGATTGATGGAGTTCATTTCCAGGCTCTGGGGGAGAATGTAAGTTTTGTTTAAGATGTATGATGTGACGCCTGTTAAACATCTTTCCTGATCCCATTCTGCTCAAATGACATTGTTAGTGAAAGCCAACACAAGTCCGTCTACCTCATTACCAATGGAGGCAATGTTGGGGATTTTAATAACATGGTTGTGCTTTGATGCTATTTCTAGTCGTAATGAGCAAACAGAGCAAAAATGTAAATTACCTCCACAGCACGTTTTTGAGCCTATGATTAAGATAATTGCATAGACTTGAGACAAAAATAGCAAAGCAATTTTTGTCTTCACTGCTGAATAAGCAATGCAAATACAACAACTGAATGCTAAAATAAAATACATTCAGTGATTTTCAATCCCAACACTGATACGAACATACTTTACTGAGGGGGCAAAATGCTAAATTCAGAGTGGACTCCATGAATTGAAGGTGAGAGTGAGTGACCACTAATTGTATGGGATCCCATCAGATGTGGGGAACATCAGTGTTCAATGGATTGACATTGTTATTTCAATTATCCAACAGAGTAAATATCTCTTGATTTAGAAGAACTGTTTCAACAAAGGTGTTTGACGGTCGCTGTCAGAACAAAGATAGCTTTATTCCAGTGAAGGGGAAAGACATACATTTGTATTGAGCGCTAGCTATCTCCAACAAGCACTTTACAGCTAATGCTGCACCTTTATAAAGTGCAATCACTGTTTTACTATAGGACATGCAGTAGCAAATCTGCTCACACCAGACTCCCACACACAGTTCAAAAACAGAAGTTGCTGGAAAAGCTCAGCATGTCTGGCAGCATCTGTGGAGAGAAACCAGAGTTAACATTTCAGGTACAGTGACCTTTTCTCAGATTTGCTGAGTTTTTCCAGCAATTTGTTTTTGTTTCTGATTTACAGCATCCACACTTCTTCTGGTTATTATTCCCACAGACAGTTATTTTCTAATGATCAGGTAATCTGTTTTTGTGGTATTGGTTGTGGACAAGATAATGAGTTTGAAGTAGTGTCCAGGATGGAGACACGGCCCTGGTACAATGTCCTAATTGAAAGATGGCTTTCCCAATAGTGCAGTTCACCACAGGCTCTGCACTGCAGCATCAATGCAGAGTCCTGCAGTCGGAGCTGAGCCACAGCCTGGGGGTACGTGGGGCAGCTCTCCCAATGAGGCCAAGGTGGAGATTCTGGTGCAGAAAATGTCCCAGAGAGCAATAAAATAAAATAGTTCAATCAGAAGCAGAAAATGCTGGAAGTACCCAACAGATCAGGCAGCATCAATGGAGAGAGAAGTAGAATTCGGTAAGTTGGATTCATGATGCCTCAACAGACTGAGGAAGGATAGAAATGTAATGAGCTTTCAGCAAGTGAAAAGGGAAGAGGGGAATGGTAAAATCCAAAGGGAGGTTTTGTCATAGACTCGAGGGCCGGGAAGACTGAATTATAAAAGGTATTGTGTCCTACAGCCACAGGCAGTGATACGAGTTTAGTGAAGAAACAAAAGACAAAATAACTTTTGTAAATGTGGGATGTGTGTGGCATATGCTGTGCCTGAGGAATAAAGAATTTCAGGCTTCTTGTTCTGCATGAGTGTTTGTTTTTAATGAAACCATATATTAAGAAAGTGTTTTTTGAAAGTGAGTACATTTATTGAACTTTGTGAATAGTCTGATGATACACTTGAAAGTTATTCAATACAGACAGAAATGTTTAAAGGGGACAAAGAAAGGCAACTGAACACATACTTTAGTTCTGTTTTCACAAGGCAAGGACTGACGAGGGATAGTCAACATGGCTTTAAGCATGGGAAATCATGTCTCACAAACTTGATTGAGTTTTTGAAAAGTAACAAAGAGGATTGATGAGGGCAGAGCAGTAGACATGATGTAGATGAACTGCAGTAAGGCATTCAACAAGGTTCCACATGGGAGACTGGTTAGCAAGGTCAGATCTCACAGAATAAAGGGACAACTAGCCATTTGGATACAGAACTGGCTCAAAGGTAGAAGACTGAGGGTGGTGGTGGAGGGTTATTTTTCAGACTGGAGGCCTGTGACCAATGGAGTACCACAAGGATCGGTGCTGGGTCCTCTACTTTTTGTCACTTACATAAATGATTTGGATGCGAGCATAAGAGGTACATATAGTAAGTTTGCAGCCGACACCAAAATTGGAGGTGTAGTGGACAGCGAAGAAGGTTATCTCAGATTACAACAGGATCTGGACCAGATGGGCCAATGGGTTGAGAAGTGGCAGATGGAGTTTAATTCAGATAAATGTGAAGTGCTGCATTTTGGGAAAGCAAGTCTTAGGAGGACTTATACACTTAATGGTAAGGTCCTAGGGTGTGTTGCTGAACAAAGAGACCTTGGAGTGCAGGTTCATAGCTCTTTGAGAGTGGAGTCACAGGTAGATAGGATAGTGAAGGCAGCATTTGGTATGCTTTCCTTTATTGGTCAGAGTATTGAGTACAGGAGTTGGGAGGTCATGTTGCGGCTGTACAGGACATTGGTTAGACCACTATTGGAATATTGTGCAATTCTGGTCTCCTTCCTATCGGAAAGATGTTGTGAAACTTGAAAGGGTTCAGAAAAGATTTACAAGGAAGTTGCCAGGGTTGGAGGATCTGAGCTACAGGGAGAGGCTGAACAGGTTGGGGCTGTTTTCCCTGGAGCGTCGGAGGCTGAGGGGTGACCTTATGGAGGTTTACAATATTATGAGGGGCATGGATGGGGTAAATAGACAAAGTCTTTTTCCTGGGGTTGGGGAGTCCAGAACTAGAGGGCATAGGTTTAGGGTGAGAGGGGAAAGATATAAAAGAGACCTAAGGGGCAACTTTTTCACCCAGAGGGTGGTACGTGTATGGAATGAGCTGCCAGAGGATGTGGTGGAGGCTGATACAATTGCAACATTTAAGAGGCATTTGGATGGGTATATGAATAGGAAGGGTTTGGAGGGATATGGGCCTGGTGCTGGCAGGTGGGACTAGATTGGGTTGGGATATCTGGTTGGCATGGACGGGTTGGACCGAAGGGTCTGTTTCCATGCTGTACATCTCTATGACTTTAAATCAGATACCAGAAATGTTGGAGAATGCAAGATTTAGTCAGAGGGAGATCAATATTAGTAGGGAAATGGTGCTGGGGAATTGATGGGATTGAAGGCAGATAAATCCCCGGGTCTGATAATCTAGAGGAAGTTGCTCTAGAATTAGTGAATGCATTGGTGGTCATCTTCCAAGATTCTAAAGACACTGGCACAATCCATGCAGATTGGAGGGTAGCTAATGTCACTCTAATATTCAAAAAGGGAGGTAGAGAGATACCAGGGAATTATAGAGCAGTAAGCCTAATGTCGGGTGGGAGGGTAAACTGTGAAGAGGATGCAGAGATGCTTCAGCATGATCTGGACAGGTTGGGGAGTGTGTAAACCAATGGCAGATGCAGTATAATTTGGATAAGTGTGAAGTTATTCACTTTGGTAGCAAAAACAAGATGGCAGATTGTTACCTGAATGGCTGTAAATTGGGAGAGGGGAGTGGACAGTGGGACCTGGGTGTCCTTGTGCACCAGGCACTGAAGGTGAACATGCAGCTGCAGCAGGTGGTGAAGAAGGTAAATGGTACGTTGGCTTTCAGTGAGAGAGGTTTCGAGTACAGGAACAGGGCTGTTGCAGTTATGCAGGGTCTTAGTGAGGCCACTCATAGAATATTGTGTGCAGTTTTGGTCTTCACTTCTGAGGAAGGAAGCTCTTGCTCTCGAGGGAGTGCAGTGAAGGTTTACCAGGCTGGTTCCGGGATGAAGGAAATGACGTAGGGGAGAGATTCCTAGGTTGGGATTGTTCTCACTGGAGTTCAGGCAAATGAGGGGGGAATCTCAGAGGGATTTACAAAATTCTAACAGGATTAGACAGGATAAATGCAGGGAGGATCTTCCCGATGGTGGGAGAGCCCAGAAAACAGAGATCACAGTCTGAGGATCGGGACTGGACCATTTAACTCAGAGATGAGGAGACATTTCTTCACCCAGAGTGATTAGCCTGTGGAATTTATGACCACAGGAAGTAGTTGATACCAAAACATTGAATGTACTCAAGAGACGGCTGGATCTCACACTTGGGGCGAATGGGATCAAAGGTTACAGGGAGAAAGCAGGATTAGGCTAATGAGTTGGATGATCTGCCATGATTGTGTTGACTGGCAGAGCAGGCCCAAAGGGCTGAATGGCCTTCTCCTGCTCCTATCTTCCATGTTTCAATGTCTCCATATTTCTTTTACTGAGTGCTGCACATTACTCCTCAGCATTGCCCAGTCATCATCGAGTCATAGAATCCTACAGCATGGAGATAGGCCATTTCACCCAAACTGGTCCATGCTGGCCAAAATGTCCAACTATGCTAACCCCATTTCCCTGCACTTGGCTCATTATCACTCTAAACCTTTCCTATCCATGTATTATTCCAGATCCTTTTGAAATATTGTTAAGGTACTTGCCTCAACCACTTCCACTGGCAGCTCATTCCATAGAGTTGATGGAATGCTCTTTACCACATATTCATGAGTTTTGTTGCTAACTTTCTGATTTTCTTCAGGATGCATGATTGAAGCATTAAAATCAGGAGTAAAACATGGAAATTACACTCCATATTTATGTTACCCATAAGTGCAAAAGAAAATTTGAAAGAGCAAATAGAAATTGAAAATGTAAATGATAAAGAATAATTCTGGCTTCAGTGAATTCAAGTACAATGATGTTGTGTGTCAGCCCAGATCTATTTCATAACACTATGTGTTCAATTATTAGAATATGCTGTGGTGTCATGTAATTATTGAACTCAGCACACTGTCAATGTGATACATCTCAATATGTTATAATAAAAATACGTGTTCCCACGCATTGTTAAAATATTGTGGTTCAGAGACTTTTAGATGTAAATTAGAGTAAATGTTTTAAGGAGGTCACAAAAACAATTTCAATTGAAAGCGGACTTTGAGAGTTTAATACACACATCATGATTGTTGACTGAGTAAATTTTCAGAATGTTGCCAAATTACAAGAATCCATTATTTCGATAAAAGCACAGATGTATTATATGTTTTGTGTCCTACGACTGTCTCTGCCTGTTCTGTAAATTATCCTCTCATATTTTCTGCTTGTCTGTCAGTCTCTGCAGATTTATCTTCCATTTACTCATGCTCTCTTCACTGTTTTTCACCAACTTGGTATTTAGTTTGTTCACTCAGAAATCTTTTCACTAAGATCCTGTTCTGTTCCTCTCCACGATATTGCTTTATAAGATCAGTTATTACAAGCTGTATTTCTGTGATCTCTATAAGGTTTCAATAATCGTGTGCAATTCCAGAAATATATCTTTTGCAAACACATTTACATATCCTATAATATTAACGTATTTGAATTAATTCTTATATATGTGGAGGGGACAGAAATAGTCCGGTCAGACAAGCAAAAATATAAAGTTATAAGTGTGTAAATGTTGGCAGTTCGGACATAAGGCACCATTAAATATAGTAATCTATTAGCTTTTCAAATGCAGATTGATTCCAGCATTTTCTCTACAAAAGCATTGTGTTTCCAGTGCTTGGATGTATCACAAAGTGAACTGTGGGGTTTTGATGTTTTAGATAATAAATATGGTGTGAGAGGAAACATCCTGCTTAGAATTATCTGTCATCTTTGGATCAATGTCAGTATCTGTGTCAAACAGAGACCAGAGCAGGTCAGTGCATTGGTGAGGGATTGCTGCATTGTCAGTGACATTCACTTTAGGTCATTCATTTCATTGCTTTTTATGAGTCTGTGCTAGACTATATAGATGAAGTGAATAGCCAATATATTTTCCCCAGGGAGGGGCAGCCCAAAACTAGAGGACATAGGTTTAAGGTGAGAGGGGAAAGATTTGAAAGGGACCTGAGGGGCAACATTTTCATGCAGTGGGTGGTGAGTATATGGAGCAAACTGCCAGTGGAAGTAGTGGAGGCAGGTATAGTTACAACATTTAAAAGCTATTTGGACAGGTACATGGATAGGAAGGGTTTTGGGGTATAGGGGCCAAATGATGGTAAATGAGGCTAGTTTAGTTTGGGAAATTTGGTTTGCATGGACCAATTGGACTGAACAGAGTGCTGTGTGACTCTATGACTCTATCAGGAAGATATCAGTTATGAAGAGAGGCTGGATAAGCTCAGGTTATTTCCTTCGGAGCAGAGAAAGATGAGGGGGCCCTGATCGATCAGGGGCAGCAACAGGATGGAGAGAAAGCAGCTGCTCCTCTTTGTGGAAGGGTCAAGAACAAGTGTAACACTTTTACAGTGAAAGGCAGGAGGATTAGAGGGGATTTGAGGAAAATGGTTTCACCAAGAGGGTGGTGTGGGTCTGGAATGCACTACCAGGAGGGGAGTTGAGCCAGGATACTTCATAATCTTCAAAAATATTCTGAAAATGTATCATAAGATTCAAGGCAATGAGACTAGTGCAGGAAAGTCAGAGCAGTGCAGATAGCAGTATGTTTGTGGTAGTGCAGACTTGAATGGGCTAAAGGGCCTCTTCTATAGTGTATGGTTCCATGATTCTACACAATAAGAAAAACCAAAGAGATTGTTCTACTCGTGACCACTGAAGTACAAAGGTGGAAAATGACAAAGGTTTAGAATGTCTTTGTACTAAAGAAGGAGTCCAAACGTCCATGGTGTGTATTAACAGACTGGAGATCCTTTGTGAGCGTAGGTGGTTGGCTGGCCAGCAGCTCAGGAGTGTAGGCAGTTTTGACTCCTTAAAAATCTCTTCAAAAGTCAGATGAGGAAAGTTTGCCAAAATGCAACTTCTCCTTCATTGTTTTGATTAAAAGAGAGTGTGGTTGGTGAGATACAGGTTCTTTGATCATAGGCCTGGGGTTCAGGATGTTGACATTCAGTCTCTATTGTATGGATCAGTGTCGATCGCTCAAAACAATGGGAGTTATATGAAAAATAAATCCCCAAGCTGTACTGTCCAGTGTTCTCCTGAATGTACTGCCTTATACAGTGTCAAATATCACAGGCTGAACTTTGAGGTGCATTCAATCTTTGTCTTCCTGGTCATGAGTCCCTGTAGATTATGTCGTTGAGTGGATATTTTGGATCATAGTCAAGGCCAAAGTACACTCAATATGGCCCCATTAATCCTGTCACTCAAACAGTATTAGGGTCAGAAGTCCAGGATCTTTGAAGTGGTTTCATAGTCTGCAAACTGATAGAGGCAAATTCAGCAACTGAAACTTTAACCTTCCAGATCTGCATGACCCAGCGAATTAAAGGGCTGGAGTTGTTGATAATTTTCTGACCAGTTCAATGGCTTTCTGATGATATGGTACTTACGTTTTGAAAATTATAACAGACATTTCTGGTGACAAACTGTTACCATGGTTCAAAGACTTTGAAACTTTTCTCTCAGACATAACAAAATGCAATTTACAACTTGTACAGTTCATTAGATTTAAAACCCATCTGCAGGACTTTGCAAGTCCCTAACTCCCCAAGCCGTTAGAATTTGATGTCTCCCTTTATAGTTGAGTAAACACATGTTGAAAATCATGGGGCCAAGGGCAAGAGCAACACGATCTGATTGACTAATCGGTATCTGACAAGTGACGCTAAAGAATCTGTGAAGGAGAAGGTAAAATTATGAAATATGGGTCAAATGAAATTCATTTCAAATGTAATTGTATTTTATCTTTGGTTAGGACATTGGGAGAGACGGTGAGAGAAATGAAGTTGATGTTTGTAATAACCGGGATTTGAGTAAGTTACTCAAAAAAGGATTATGACATTGATGTATCACTTATTTGCCACTTTTTAAAAACTGTCTCTCAGAATAGAACATTATAATTTCGGCATGCCATACTCTGAACCGACGGTACAAGTTGGGAGTTTATAAGTAGCATTCCTATAAATAACTATGCATTATCGTTAGGCATAAGATATCAGTTAAGAAAACTATACTGAGCAATAACCTGCTCAGTAACGCTTAGTTTTGTTCCACCAGGACCACTCAGCTCCTGACCACATGACAGCCTTGGTTCAAACATGGACAAAGAGCTGAATTCCAGAGAGGAGGGGAGAGGGACAGCCCTTGGTATCAAGGCTGCATTCGACCGAGTGTGGCATCAAGGAGCCCTGGCAAAACTGGAATCAACGGGTATCAGGGTGCAAACTCCCTGCTGGTTGGACTCATACCTGGCGCAAAGGAAGATGGTTGTGGTAGTTGGAGGTCAGTCATCTCAGCTCCAGGACATCTCTGCAGGAGTTCCTCAGGATAGTGTCTTCGGTCCAACCATCTTCAGCTGCTTCAACAATGACCTTCCCTGCATCAGGTTAGAACTGGGGATGTTCCCCAAGGATTGCACAATATTCAGCACCGTTCACGACTTCTCAGATACTGAAGCAGTTCATGTCCAAATGCAGCAAGATCTGGACAATATCCAGTTGACAAGTGGCAAGTAACATTAATGACATATAAAAGCTAACCAATGACCATCTTCAACAAGCGACCATCTAATTATCACCTGCTGACATTCAGTTGAATCCCCTATCAACTCCCTGGGGGTTGCCATTGACCAGAAGCTCATTTGGGCTTGCCACATAAACACAGTGATTACAAGAGCATGTCAGAGGATGGGAATGCTGTGGTGAGTAACTCACCTCCTGACTCCCCAGAGTCTGTCCATCATCTACAAAGCACAAGTTAGGAGTGTGTTGGAATACTCCTCACTTTCCTGGATGACTACAGCTTACAAGAAGAACACTATTAAGACAAAGCAACTTGTCTGGACGTCGATAGCAAAATTCTTCAAATGCTGGAAGCACAAAATAAAAACAGAAACCTTTGGAAATACTCGGCAGGTCTAGAGGCACCTGACGAGAGAGAAAGAAAGCTAATGTTTCAGGCTGACCACTTACCTTGTTGCAATCTCTTGATTGATACAGTTGGTTAATTCAGACCAAATGAAAGATGTAGTTCTCTCACAGCACGTGAAGACTTTCTGGGTTTTGAATCTGCTAAGCTGGAACAGCCTGCTCCTCAATATTTGCACTAATTTCTCTGAATGATGCCTTGATCCTGTTATGATCACTGTCGATGATAGTACTGGGCAACTCTGAACTCAGAATGAAACCTGGCTTGAGAGACAATATCTTTAGTGGTTATAATTGGTTAATGAAGTGCTTAGTCACTGAAGATTAGCCACATGAAGCTATAGGTGTTCTTTAACAACAGAACACAGTTTATTACACTGAAACAAAAACAAATGCAGTACATATGCTGACAACATTTAGAAAGATCTTTTCACATATGTCAAAACCAAGTTTCAATCTGTTTCATAACATTGCAATCCCAGAAAACTATCACTTCTAGCTCAGCTTTTTCAATCTTCACTTATCTGACACTTTGCAATTTCTTTCCTTTGGATTGTTGAGTTTTTTTTTGTAATCCCTTTCTGAGTTAGCTGATATCAAACTTACAATTCTGAATGCCTAAGCATTTTCAATTCCAATAATTCAAAAACTTTGATCTAAAATTTTCCTGTTTGGAAGCTTCTCAGAATACAAACTTCTTCAAAGTGACTGGTACCTCTGAACTGAACTGGAAAAACAATTGGTTCTGCTCTGAGGAAACACCGTTCCATGTTCTGAACTGAACTCTGGATTGTTCTGAGTAAATCTTGAAATTTCTGTTCTGAATGCAAAACTGAACTAATTGCCATATGTGTTGGCTTTTTCTGTCCGAAACCCAGCAGCATAAACATTTCCACATTAACACCACAGGGGACTGCTCGGTAGTTGGCAGAAATTATAGACTTCTTGGAATTGATGTGCTTAGGTCACTTTTCACTCCCAAAACTGCATCCATCTGTCCTGAGAACACATCAATAGGATGCAGAGACTGTTTTGATAGCACAAAATCATTTGTGCTTCCACATGTGCCTCTTTCAGCTCTCCTTAAGCATTCTATTGTGGGAGGTGCATTTTGAAAGACACAGGGAACTAATTAAATATATTGCAAGAACACAATATTCCAACTTTGTGTTTGATGCATTTTCTTGAGATCTTGTCACAATTGCAATTGTGAAAAGTATTTGGCATTGGTTTTGAGGATGTACAGCTATCTGGTAAAAACAATGACTGCAGATGCTGGAAACCAGATTCTGGATTAGTGGTGCTGGAAAAGCACAGCAGATCAGGAAGCATCCGAGGAGCTTTGAAATCGATGTTTCGGGCAAAAGCCCCTCATCAGGAATAAAGGCAGAGAGCCTGAAGCATGGAGATTCAGGCTCCCAATTCCTCCGCCTCTGCCGTATCTGCTCCCAGGAGGACCAGTTCCACCATAGAACATACCAGATGGCCTCCTTCTTTAGAGACCACAATTTCCCTTCCCACGAGGTTAAAGATGCCCTCCAATGCATCTCGTCTACATCCCGCACCTCCGCCCTCAGACCCCACGCCTCCAACCGTAACAAGGACAGAACGCCCCGGTGCTCACCTTCCACCCTACCAACCTTCGCATAAACCAAATCATCCGCCGACCTTTCCGCCACCTCCAAACAGACCCCACCAACAGGGATATATTTCCCTCCCAACCCCTTTCCACCTTCCGCAAAGACCGTTCCCTCCGTGACTACCTGGTCAGGTCCACGCCCCCCTACGACCCACCCTCCCATCCTGGCACTTTCCCCTGCCACCACAGGAACTGTAAAACCTGCGCCCACACCTCCTCCCTCACCTCTATCCAAGGCCCTAAAGGAGCCTTCCACATCCATCAAAGTTTTACCTGCACATCCACTAATATAATTTATTGTATCCATTGCTCCCGATGCGGTCTCCTCTACATTGGGGAGACTGGGCGCCTCCTAGCAGAGCGCTTTAGGGAACATCTCCGGGACACCCGCACCAATCAACCACACCGCCCTGTGGCCCAACATTCCAACTCCCCATCCCACTCTGCCGAGGACATGGAAGTGCTGGGCCTCCTTCACCGCCACTCCCTCACCACCAGACGCCTGGAGGAAAACGCGTCATCTTCTGCCTCGGAACACTTCAACCCCAGGGCATCAATGTGGACTTCACCAGTTTCCTCATTTCCCCTTCCCCCAGCTCACCCCAGCTCCAATCTTCCAGCTCAGCACTGTCCCCATGACCTGTCCTACCTGTCTATCTTCTTTTCCATCTATCCACTCCACCCTCTCCTCCCTGACCTATCACCTTCATCCCCTCCCCCACTCACCTATTGTACTCTATGCTACTTTCTCCCCACCCCCACCCTCCTCTGGCTTATCTCTCCACGCTTCAGGCTCTCTGCCTTTATTCCTGATAAAGGGCTTTTGCCCGAAATGTCGATTTCGAAGCTCCTTGGATGCTGCCTGAACTGCTGTACAGCTATCTACTGAGCGCTTGTGCATCAGAAAGTGTTTTTTATCAAATACAATGCAAACCCGTTTAACTCTCACCTCAGAAATGGTAACGTTTGTTTATTTCTCCGTGTATTTTATTGCCTGTGCTGAATCGAATCGATTGATGGTGACGGGGGCAGTATTCTACTGTACAACTGGGTGCTTCCATTAAAAGCTGGACCATCAAAAAGAAATGTAGTTTGAATTCTGTGTCACAAGTGTGACTGAACTACAACATCTGAATCTTTTTTGATGTAATGAAAATTCACGTCATCAAAAGAAAAAGAATGAAAATATGAAAACAGGTTAAAAATATTCCTAAAGATTTCTCCTAAATGTTGACCTGAACATTGACCTCTTGCTGTTTCTAGCATTTTCTGCTGACTCTTTCTGAAGTGTATTAGGCTATTGCTAAATATTGTGCAGTTAATGCATACCATCTTCCTATTATGCACAAGCCTTCAAAGCCACTATAAATCTATAACTGCAGGCTACAAAAATATTAAATTGATTTAAGTTTCAAATATTGGAATCCCTTGTTTTCTGGAAGAGCTCCTCACTGTGAAAACAAACGTCTTTTGGATTGTTTGCATTATAAAAATGGACAATGTGACTCCTTTATTGTCAATTTCATGCTCTGTCAGGTGAGGAATGATAATGTTGAGGAAAGCAATACCTCTCCCCTTTGAATCCAGTAAATAGTATTAATAAGAACAGCAAGGTTCTTGTATTGAAAACATTAACAAAGCAAAATGGCTTCTTTTTACTACCTTTGCTACCTTTGAAACCAACACTTTCCTCATAAGTTGTTGCAGCCTGCTAACCTTCTATTGTAATTTGGACAATATGAGCCCTGTTACATTATATGTTTCTAGATGTTATTGGAGCTGCACTTAACAAGGCAAAGAAAGACAGAGTTCCACTACACTCCCTACTTGTGCTGTGCAGATTACTGCGATGTATGAATAGCTCCAGCTAATCAGTCATTGAATCATACAGTTGTACAGCACAGAAAGATACCCTTTGGTTCAACCGGTCCATACTGACCAGATATCCTAAATTAATTTAGTCCCATTTACTAGCATTTGGCCCATGTCCCTCTAGACCCTTCCTATTCATATACCCATCCAGATGCCTTTTAAATGTAGCTGTACCAGCCTCCACCACTTCCTCTGGCAGCTCATTCCATACACACACCACTCTGCATGAGAAAGTTGCCCTTTAGGTCTCTTTTAAATTTTTCCCCTCTCACTTTAAACTAATGCCCTCTAGTTCTGGTCTCCCCCACCCCAGGGAAAAGCCCTTGTCTATTTACCCTATCCATACCCCTCATGATTTTATAAACCTCTATAAGGTCACCCCATAGCCTCCAATGCTCCAGGGAAAACAGCCCCAGCCTACCCAGCCTCTCCCTATAGCTCAAATCCAACCCTGGCAACATCTTGTAAACCCTTTCAAGTTTAACAACATCTCTCCTGTGGCTGGGAGACCAGAACTGAACACAGTATTCCAAAAGTGGTCTAGCCAATGCCCTGTGCAGCCACAGTATGACCTCCTAACTCCTATACTCAATGCTCTGACCAATAAAGGCAAGCATATCTAACACCTTCTTCATTACCCTGTTTTTGTGGAACTCCACTTTCAAGGAACTATGAACTTGCACCCCAGGGTCTGTTTGATCAGCAACATTCCCCAGGACCCTGCCATTAAGTGTATAAGTCCTGCCCTGATTTGCCTTTCCAAAATGTAGCACCTCACATTTACCTAAATTAAGCTCCATTCCCAAATACAGTTATTCACCTTCAGCACATTCATAATGGTTTGTCACCTTTCATCATGGGCATGATCTGAGGTACTAGAGTTTGTGTGGAGAAGCTATTGAATATTAACTGTAATCCTAGCAAGAGAAATGGAGACCAAGTCAATTAACACTTGTTGTAAAATTTGAGTTTTCTCATTTTCACAGGTCACAATTATAAACACTGTGATGAAAAAGAAGCATTGTCTTTTCTTTCGTCATGTCCTGATGATTGAATATATAACACATTTTACTCAAAGGACATTGTCTGCCAACAAAGACAAAGGTCTTCACAACTTTATATTCCTGTCGCAGTATCTTGCAATCATTTCGAGCAAAACGATGAATGATATTTTAATGGAGTAAACTGGGTGTAAAAATGTAAAGTTGATGAGAAGTGAGAGAGACTGATATTTTATATGTTTTAATTGATTCAGACACTGAGGAAGCGTAGGAGATAAGTTAGGTCAGTTTAATTAATTATGGAGTGCTTTGTGCATGGAATTAAACAATGAAGTGCATCAGATTCCATCTTTGGCTTTATTAAAGATTCCTATTGGATTGTTTAAGGACAGTTGGAATTCATTCAACAAACCAATTTACTTTAATTTGAGAATAACATGGTCAAGAATTATAATTATGAAAGGTCATTATATGTATGAAAAACTTGAATTAATAAAGAAGGGGAATTCGGGGTGGCACAGTGGCTCAGTGGTTAGCACTGCTGCCTCACGGCACCTAGGACCCGGGTTTGATGACTCTGTGTGGAGTTTGCACATTCTCCCTGTGTCTGCATGGGTTTTCTCTGGGTGCTCCAGTTTCCTCCCGCAGTCCAAAGATGTGCACATAGCTGAATTGGCCATGCTAAATTGCCCATAGTGTCAGGGGTAAATGTGGGGTAGGGGAATGGGTCTGGGTGGGTTGCTCATCAGAGGGTCGGTGTGGACTTGTAGGGCTGAAGGGCCTGTTTCCATACTGTAGGGAATCTAATCTAATTTTAAAGGATAAAAAAGTAACTTCAGGAAGATTCATGTGCTACTCCAAGCTATTTTTGCAAAAAATTGCAGCCTGATGTAATAAATGTTCACAGATCAATATCAGTAACAAAGAGGATTGATGAGGGCAGAGCAGTAGATGTGATCTATATGGACTTCAATAAGGCGTTCGACAAGGTTCCCCATGGGAGACTGATTAGCAAGGTTAGATCTCACGGAATACAGGGAGAACTAGCCATTTGGATACAGAACTGGCTCAAAGGTAGAAGACAGAGGGTGGTGGAGGAGGGTTGTTTTTCAGACTGGAGGCCTGTGACCAGTGGAGTGCCACAAGGATCGATACTGGGTCCACTAAATTTTGACATTTATATAAATGATTTGGATGTGAGCATAAGAGGTACAGTTAGTAAGTTTGCAGATGGCACTAAAATTGGAGGTGTAGTGGATAGTGAAGAAGGTTACCTCAGATTACAACAGGATCTGGACCAGATGGGCCAATGGGCTGAGAAGTGGCAGATGGAGTTTAATTCAGATAAATGTGAGGTGCTGCATTTTGGGAAAGCAAATCTTAGCAGGACTTATACACTTAATGGTAAGGTCCTAGGGAGTGTTGCTGAACAAAGAGACCTTGGAGTGCAGGTTCATAGGTCCTTGAAAGTGGAGTCACAGGTAGATAGGATAGTGAAGAAGGCGTTTGGTATGCTTTCCTTTATTGGTCACAGCTTTGAGTACAGGAGTTGGGAGGTCATGTTGCAGCTGTACAGGACATTGGTTAGGCCACTGTTGGAATATTACGTGCAATTCTAGTCTCCTTCCTATCGGAAAGATGTTGTGAAACTTGAAAGGGTTCAGAAAAGATTTACAAGGATGTTGCCAGGGTTGGAGGATCTGAGCTACAGGGAGAGGCTGAACAGGCTGGGGCTGTTTTCCCTGGAGTGTTAGGACCTTTCCCCATGTCCTAACCCCCACCACCACACCCCAGGCCTTGTTATCACATTGTCTACTATTATGCAGAACCCATTGTTAGCCACCAGTAGTCCCTGTTGGCAGCTATTCATTCTCCAAGGCTGATTGTTATCCTCTCCTTTGTCCAACTGTTCTTCTCTCTCCCTGGGCTCTACCCCCACATATTGTTTATCCTTAGCTGTTCCCTTCACTCCTGCATAAAAATCAAACATTTCCCTCACTACAACTTTCTCTCTCTGAGGAAGGGTCAGTGGACCCAAAACCTTAACTCTGATTTCTCTCCACAGATGCTGCCAAACCTGCTGAGCTTTTCCAGTAATTTCGGTTTTTGTTACTGAGTAACAGCATCCACAGTCCTTTTGGTTATTATTTTTGATGGTGACGGGCTCCATTATGCTTTTACTAACATTACTTGATTGTGACTTGTTTATGCTTTGTCTAATTGTCTATTAATGTTTTGCTTAATAATATAAATATGTTTCTTTCACAGAAAGATGACTAATTTATTCCTTGTAACAAAGTAAAATACACATATATAGCAAAAAATCTTCTGGTTACATTTCTGTGAATTTTATAACGACGTGTTTGTGCAATCACATCCCTGTTGTGAGAGATGTATATGGTCACGTATAATATTTTGAATGTTTTCTGAACAACCTGCTCAGAGATGCAGTTACACACCTCTAGAGCAGGTCAGACTTGAACCTGTGCCTCAGAGGGAGAGACACTGTGCTACAAGAGCTCTCAAATTCATACTAAAGTTCATTCTTGCAGTCACCTCCTGTTGGCTAATACTTTCTTACTACAATTTCATTCACATTTCGTTTTAATTCTTCAGTGCAGTTTGAGGAGAATGATCTTTGACCCCAGAATAATAGAATCACAGAATTGTTATGGTGCAGCAGAAGGCTGTTTGGTTATTTGTGTCTTTACCAGATTGTTGAATCAGCATTATGACTTATTGTCATTCTTCAGACTTTTCTCGAAACTGTGAAGATTGTTTGTAACCATTTAATATCCCCCTGAAGACCTCAGTTGAATCTGCTTCCACCACATAATGTGTTCCAGACTATTCACTGCGTGAAAGTATTATTTCTTGCGTGCATTTGTTTCTTTTGCAGATGGTTTTATATCTGTACCTTTTCAATCTCAATTTTTTAATGGGATGGAGCAGATTTTCCCTTGCCTTTCTGTCTAGCCCGGTCACTATTTTGAAATTTTCCATCAAATCCCCTTTTAGACTTCTGCTCTCCAGGGAAAACAGTCACAACTTTTTCAATCTCTTTTCCTTATTGAAGTTTTTAATCCCTGGAGCCATTCTCTTAAACCGCTTTTGCATGCCCTCAAATACACTCACATCCTCCCTAAAGTCTGCTGTCCAAAATTGTACACTATACTCCAGCTGTGGTCTAATTAGTATCTTGTACAAGTTCAGCACAATCTTCTTGCTTCCATATTTTATGTCCCTATTAATAAATTACAGGTTACTCTATGCTTCATAATTGCTTGCTCTACCTGTCCTGCCATCTCTACTGACTACTGCTACTGTCAGGTCTCTGTCCTCTTGTGCAGTCTTTATTTTTCCTTCATCTGTCTCATACTTCTCTGCATCAAACATCCTGTCACCTCTCATAGAGTCACAGAGCCTTACAGCACGGAAACAGATCCTTTGGTCCAACCTAACCTAGCCCCACCTGCCTGCTCACTCTATCAACTTGTCAATGTCCTTTGTAGTTACAATAGTCTCTGCGCAGTTTATAATGCTTCTAAGTTTTGTATCAACAAATAAAATTGTCCCCTGCACCCAAAATCTAGATCACAAGTCTGAATCATGAAAAGCAAAGATACCAATGCACACAGCACACTGACTCAGTGGTTAGTATTGCTACCTCACAGCACCATAGTTTCTGATTCAATTCCACCTTCATTCAACTGTCTGTGTGGGGGTTGCACATTTTCCCCGTGTCTGTGTGGGGGTTGCCCGTTTTCCCCGTGTCTGTGTGGAGGTTGCACGTTTTCCCCATGTCTGTGTGGAGGTTGCCCGTTTTTCCCCATGTCTGTGTGGGGGTTGCCCGTTTTCCCCATGTCTGTGTGGAGGTTGCCCGTTTTCCCCGTGTCTGTGTGGAGGTTGCCCGTTTTCCCCGTGTCTGTGTGGGGGTTGCCCGTTTTCCCCGTGTCTGTGTGGGGGTTGCCCGTTTACCCCATGTCTGTGTGGAGGTTGCCCGTTTTCCCCGTGTCTGTGTGGAGGTTGCCCGTTTTCCCCGTGTCTGTGTGGAGGTTGCCCATTTTCCCCATGTCTGTGTGGGGGTTGCACGTTTTCCCCATGTCTGTGTGGGGGTTGCACGTTTTCCCCGTGTCTGTGTGGAGGTTGCCCGTTTTCCCCATGTCTGTGTGGGGGTGGCCCGTTTTCCCCGTGTCTGTGTGGGGGTTGCACGTTTTCCCCATGTCTGTGTGGGGGTGGCCCGTTTTCCCCATGTCTGTGTGGGGGTGGCCCGTTTTCCCCATGTCTGTGTGGAGGTTGCCCGTTTTCCCCGTGTCTGTGTGGGGGTTGCCCGTTTTCCCCGTGTCTGTGTGGGGGTTGCCCGTTTTCCCCGTGTCTGTGTGGAGGTTGCCCGTTTTCCCCATGTCTGTGTGGAGGTTGCCCGTTTTCCCCGTGTCTGTGTGGGGGTTGCCCATTTTCCCCGTGTCTGTGTGGAGGTTGCCCGTTTTCCCCGTGTCTGTGTGGAGGTTGCCCGTTTTCCCCATGTCTGTGTGGAGGTTGCCCGTTTTCCCCGTGTCTGTGTGGGGGTTGCCCATTTTCCCCGTGTCTGTGTGGGGGTTGCCCGTTTTCCCCGTGTCTGTGTGGAGGTTGCCCGTTTTCCCCGTGTCTGTGTGGAGGTTGCCCGTTTTCCCCATGTCTGTGTGGAGGTTGCCCGTTTTCCCCATGTCTGTGTGGAGGTTGCCCGTTTTCCCCGTGTCTGTGTGGGGGTTGCCCATTTTCCCCGTGTCTGTGTGGGGGTTGCCCGTTTTCCCCGTGTCTGTGTGGAGGTTGCCCGTTTTCCCCGTGTCTGTGTGGAGGTTGCCCGTTTTCCCCATGTCTGTGTGGAGGTTGCCCGTTTTCCCCGTGTCTGTGTGGAGGTTGCCCGTTTTCCCCGTGTCTGTGTGGGGGTTGCACGTTTTCCCCATGTCTGTGTGGAGGTTGCACGTTTTCCCCGTGTCTGTGTGGAGGTTGCCCGTTTTCCCCGTGTCTGTGTGGGGGTTGCCCGTTTTCCCCGTGTCTGTGTGGAGGTTGCCCGTTTTCCCCATGTCTGTGTGGGGGTTGCACGTTTTCCCCGTGTCTGTGTGGGTTTCCTCCAGGTGCTCTGGTTTTCTCCTCCAATCCAAAGAATTACAGGTTAGGGGGGATTGGCCATGGGAAATGCAGGGTTACAGGGATGGAGTGGGTCTGTGTGGGATGCTCTTTAGAGGGTCAGTATGGACCTGATGGGCTGAATGGCTTGCTTCCATACTGTAGGGATTCCACAAAATCCCTAGAGAACTCTACCACCAATCTTTCTCTTGCCCAATGAAGCAATTCACCATTACTATTTCTTTTCTATCCTTCAGCCAATTGTGAATCTGTATTGCTTCTGTCTGTTGTGTAACAGTGTACAGACCTCCTTCTGGAAGTCCAGATACAATACATCAACAGCATTATCCACACCAACTCTGTCATTACCGCTCCAAAAAATGCTAATTTATTTAATCATAATCTTCTCAGATTACATGCTGAAAAGTAATTTCAAAACATTTCCCCACCAATGACCAGTCTCCATTTGCTGGGCTTATCCTCACAACCTTACATGAACAAGTGTGCTTCCTCTGGAGTTTTCCAGTTGTTCAGCTTGAACCCTGAATCTGGGGAAGATTGTGGCCAGTGCCTTTGTACTTTGATACAAACACACGAATGAGGAGCAGGAGGAGACCATTATTCTGTTGTTCAATAAGATCATAGCTGACCTGACCATAACCCACCCCAGTAACCTTTCAATCCTATCTATCTACCTCTGCTTGGAGGAGACGATGGCCTCGTGATAATAAAGCTGACCTGTTCATCCAGAGTCCCAGGTAATATCCTGGGGACCCAGGTTTGGATCCTGCCATGCCAGATGGTAGAATTTGAATTCAATTAAAAGTAAAATCTGCTATTAAGAATCTAACAATGACTATGTACCGATGGTTAGAAAAACCCATCTGGCTCACGAATGACCTTCCATTCTTAACTGGTCTGGCCTACATGTGACTCCAGACGCACAGAGATGAATCACAGAATATCTTCAGTGTATAAGGAGGCCATTCAGCCCAATAAGTTTGCACTGGCCCTCCAAGAAGCATCCCACCCTCTTGTAATGCTACATTTCCCATGGTTAATCCACACCCAACCAATACTTCCCTGGACACTATGGACAACTTAGCACAGCCAATTCACCTAACCTACACATCTTTGGACAGTAGGAGGAAACCCACACAGACACAGGGAGAATGTGCAAACTCCACACAGACAGTCATCCAAGGCTGGAATCGAACCTGGGTCCCTGGTGCTATGAGGGAGCAGTGCTAATGACTAAGCCACTGTGCTAGCTGTGTGGCTGACTCTTAAGTACCTTCTGGGCAATTAAGGGTGGGTGATAAACACTGGCCAAGCCAGTGACACCCTCATCCCATGAATGAATTTAAAACAAGAACTCCAGCCTGCTCAGATTCTCCTGGTTTTGGTAAGATTCTTCTATGTCCTGTTGTCTTCATATCCCTTTTATAAGGAGGTGTCCACAGTACTCTGAGAGTGTCTGACCAAGGTTAGGCTGAGAGGGGATAACAGAGGGAGGGGTGAAGATTCTTACACTTGGAGGGTCTGGAGAAGTATGAATTAAATTGGATACCAGTATGGGATATGTGTATGTGGTAGCTACAGCTTAGGAGAGGCGAGACAGGGAAATCCCATGGAATAATGACCATTGGAACGTTTCTCAAGCCAATATTCCCACACTCTCCCAATGTAAATACAGTTGTGAATGGGTTCTTGTACCAGTGTCTGTTCACAACTCCATTTGTACACAAGTCAGAACACAATGCAGGGCAAGATAAAAAGCTGTTCTGTAAATCTGAGGAAATGTTCGCATGTTGGATCTTTAAAATTATCATTCATCCACCCCAGTATGTGATCACCTTCATAAGTACGAGATTTCTTCATCACATATTAGGGAACTGGAGCTGGAGTTGGATGAATTGAGAATTATTCGAGAGGCTGAGAGGGTGATAGATGGAAGCTACAGGGACATAGCTACGCCAGAGAACAGAGGTAGCTGGGTAACAGTTAGAGGTGGGAGGGGAGGAAGCAGGCAGTGCAGGGATCCCCTGTGATCGTTCCCCTCAACAATAAGTATACTGCTTTGGATACTGTTGGGGGGGCCAGCCTAGCAGGAGTAAGCTGCAGTGACCGGGTCACTGGCACGAGGTCCAGCTCTGAGGCTCAGAAGGGAAAGGGGGAGAGGAGGAGAGCGCTAGTTATAAGAGACTCTTTAGTTAGAGAGACAGACAGGCGGTTCTGTGGACATGGGCGAGACTCTCGGATGGTTTGTTGCCTCCCGGGTGCCAGGGTCCGAGACGTCTCGGACCGTATCTTCAGAATCCTTAAGGGGGAGGGTGTGCAGCCAGAAGTCGTGGTGCACGTTGGCACCAACGACATAGGTAGGAAGAGGGGTGGGGAGGTCATTCAGGAGCTCAGGGAGTTAGGCTGGAAGCTAAAAGCTAGGACAGACAGAGTCGTCATCTCTGGGTTGTTGCCGGTGCCACGTGACAGTGAGGCAAGGAATAGGGAGAGAGTGCAGTTGAACACGTGGCTGCAAGGATGGTGTAGGAGGGAGGGCTTCAGGTATTTGGACAATTGGACTGCATTCTGGGGAAGGTGGGACCTGTACAAGCAGGACGGGTTGCACCTGAACCAGAAGGGCACCAATATCCTGGGAGGTAGGTTTGCTAGCACTCTTCGGGGGGGGTTAAACTAATTTGGCAGGGGGGTGGGATCCGGACTTGTAGTCCAGCAAGTAGGTTAGCTGTTTTTTAGCTGGAAATGTGTTGCTGGAAAAGCGCAGCAGGTCAGGCAGCATCCAGGGAACAGGAGAATCGACGTTTCGGGCATAAGCCCTTCTTCAGGAATGAAGCTGTTTTTTAGGACGTCCAAAAATGTAGGGAGGCTGTGGAGAAGGGAATACTTGCGGACACAGAGATGGGTTCAAGTGTGTATACTTCAACGCAAGGAGTATCAGAAATAAGGTGGGTGAACTTAAGGCGTGGATTGGTACTAGGGACTATGATGTTGTGGCCATCACAGAAACGTGGATAGAAGAGGGACAGGAATGGTTGCTGGAGGTTCCTGGTTACAGATGTTTCAGTAAGATTAGGGAGGGTGGTAAAAAAGGAGGGGGTGTGGCGTTGCTAATTAGAAATGGAATGATGGCTGCAGAAAGGCAGTTCGAGAGGGATCTGCCTTTGGAGGTAGTATGGGCTGAAGTCAGAAATAGGAAAGGTGCAGTCACCTTGTTGGGTGTTTACTATAGGCCCCCCAATAGCAGCAGAGATGTGGAGAAACAGATTGGGAAACAGATTTTGGAAAGGTGCAGAAGCCACAGGGTAGTAGTCATGAGTGATTTCAACTTCCCAAATATTGATTGGAAGCTCTTTAAATCAAGTAGATTCGATGGGGTGGTGTTTGTGCAGTGTGTCCAGGAAGCTTTTCTAACTCAGTATGTAGATTGTCCGATCAGAGGGGAGGCCATATTGGATTTGGTACTTGGTAACGAACCGGGACAAGTGATGGGCTTGTTAGTGGGTGAGCATTTTGGTGATGGTGACCACAATTCTGTGACTTTCACCTTGGTTATGGAGAGAGATAGGTGCGTGCAACAGGGTAGGTTTTACAATTGGGGGAAGGGTAAATACGATGCTGCAAGACAGGATCTGAGGAGCATAATTTGGGAGCATAGGCTGTCAGGGAAGGATGTCGTGGAAATGTGGAACTTTTTCAAGAAACAGACATGTCCTTGATATGTATGTACCTGTCAGGCAGGAAAGAGATGGTCGTGTAAGGGAACCTTGGTTGACGAGGGAGATTGAATGTCTTGTAAGGAGGAAGAAGGAGGCTTACATAATGTTGAGGAAACAAGGTTCTGACAGAGCTTTGGAGGGATACAGGATAGCCAGGAGGGAGCTGAAGAAAGGGATTAGGAGAGCTAAGAGAGGGCATGAAAAATCTTTGGCGGGTAGGATCAAGGATAACCCCAAGGCATTTTACGCGTATGTGAGAAACATGAGAATGACGAGAATGAGGGTAGGTCCGATCAAGGACAGTAGTGGGAGACTGTGTATTGAGTCAGAAGAGATAGGAGAGGTCTTGAATGAATTCTTGTTTTCAGTATTTACAAATGAGAGGGACCGTATTGTTGAAGAGGAGAGTATAAAACGGACTGGTAAGCTAGAGGAGATACTTGTTAGGAAGGAAGATGTGTTGGGCATTTTGAAAAACTTGAGGATAGACAAGTCCCCCGGGCCTGTCGGGATATTTCCTAGGATTATGTGGGAAGCAAGAGAGGAAATTGCAGAACCGTTGGCAATGATCTTTTCGTCTTCACTGTCAATGGGGGTGGTGCCAGGGGACTGGAGAGTGGCGAATGTTGTGCCCCTGTTCAAAAAAGGGAATAGGGAAATCCCGGGAATTACAGGCCACATGGTCTTACTTCGGTGGTAGGTAAAGTAATGGAAAGGGTACAGAGGGATAGGATTTATGAGTATCTGGAAAGACACTGCTTGATGAGGGACAGCCAGCACGGATTTGTGAGGGGTAGGTCTTGCCTTACAAGTCTTATTGAATTCTTTGAGGAGGTGACCAAGCATGTGGATGAGGGTAGAGCAGTGGATGTAGTGTACATGGATTTTAGTAAGGCATTTGATAAGGTTCCCCATGTTAGGCTTATGCGGAAAGTCAGGAGGCATGGGATAGTGGGGAAATTTGGCCAGTTGAATAGAGAACTGGCTAACTGGTTGAAGTCAGAGAGTGGTGATAGATGGTAAATATTCAGCCTGGAGCCCAGTTACAAGTGGAGTTCCGCAGGGATCAGTTCTGGGTCCTCTGCTGTTTGTAATTTTTATTAATGACTTGGAAGAGGGAGTCGAAGGGTGGGTCAGTAAATTTGCAGATGATACGAAGATTGGTGGAGTTGTGGATAGTGAGGAGGGCAGTTGTCGGCTGCAAAGGGACTTAGATATGATGCAGAGCTGGGCTGAGGAGTGGCAGATGGAGTTCAACCCTGTCAAGTGTGAGGTTGTCCATTTTGAAAGGACAAATAAGAATGCAGAATACAGGGTTAACGGTAGGGTTCTTAGTAAGGTGGAGGAGCAGAGGGATCTTGGGGTCTATGTTCATAGATCTTTGAAAGTTGCCACTCAGGTGGATAGAGCTTGTAAGAAGGCCTATGGTGTATTAGCGTTCATTAGCAGAGGGATTGAATTCAAGAGTCGTGAAGTGATGTTGCAGCTGAATAGGACCTTGGTAAGGCCACATTTGGAGTACTGTGTGCAGTTCTGGTCGCCTCACTTTAGGGAAGATGTGGAAGCTTTGGAGAGGGTGCAGAGGAGATTTACCAGGATGTTGCCTGGAATGGAGAATAGGTCGTACGAGGATAGGTTGAGAGTGCTTGGCCTTTTCTCATTGGAACGGCGAAGGATGAGGGGTGACTTGATAGAGGTTTATAAGATGATCAGGGGAATAGATAGAGTAGACAGTCAGAGACTTTTTCCCCACGTACAAGAGAGCGTTACAAGGGGACATAAATTTAAGATGAAGGGTGGAAGGTATAGGGGGGATGTCAGGGGTAGGTTCTTTACCCAGAGAGTGGTGGGGGCATGGAATGCGCTGTCTGTGGGAGTGGTAGAGTCAGAATCATTGGTGACCTTTAAGCGGCAATTGGATAGGTACATGGATGGGTGCTTAAGCTAGGACAAATGTTCGGCACAACATCGTGGGCCGAAGGGCCTGTTCTGTGCTGTATTGTTCTATGTTCTATGTCTATAATTCAGGGACCATCCTTACACACTACTCTTAAAGGACTAGATTGATTCCATAGAAGGCTGTTTCTGAGTTTCTAAACAAAGAAAAAGTTATTTGTTAGACTATGACTTGACTTTGGGAAATACGCTGTTGAGGTTACACGGAGTGTAAATCTGGCACATTCTGATACGTGGCTGATTGTCAGGATTTTTGTGATCAGATTAGATGAATCAAAGATATATTTTTAATCAGAACGCTGTGCCGAAAAGATAAGGAATGAAAATAATCTTTTGCTGAATAAAATTTGCCTTTGGACTCTTTGCACAACCCTTAAGTTGATCAGTACTTCATGCAGCAAAGGTTCAGAACTAGTGAGCAAGGTCTCTGCCTCATTAAACTGAAGAGGGAAACGTTTAATCTTCTCCAGAATCCTTTCATGCAAATATTTGAATCCTAAAGCAGTCACATGAAGATGTACAGCTGTTTTGTAGTAAACAGCACAATCTAAGTGTAATTTTACTCAGTTGTAACTGAATGCACTCTATCTTTATAAAGCAGATTGTACAGTCTTTTTGAATTTTATGTTACATTAGATTTTGAAGTCATCCTTTATTTTAGGATGTGGAATTAACCTACAGTCTACGACAGTGTGAAATGGATTATTAAAGCACACTTGATTAAGACATAGCACCGACCATCTCCCTTACCCAGGATATATAATATGTGGAATGCTTTCTCAAAATATCATCCATACTGACTCACAGCTGGATGATTATCTGGAGGAAGGGTTTCTCTGGCTGCACATTGCACATACATTCATGATGACTTTCTTCAGTTGCCACTTCTAATGAAATGTTAACTTGAACATTGTCATAGAATCATAGAGATATACAGCAAGGAAACAAATGCTTCAGCCCAACTTGTCCACGCTGACCAGATATCTTAACCTAATTTAGCCCCATTTGCCTGTATTTGACCTATATCCCTCGAATCCCTTCCTATGCATATATCCATCCAGATGCCTTTTAAATACAGTAACTGTACCAGCCTCCACCACTTCCTCTGGAAGCTCATTCCATACACGCACCACCATCTGTGTGAAAAAGTAACCCTTAGGTCGCTATTATATCTTTCCCTTCTCACCCTAAAGCTATGCCCTCTAGTTCTGGACTCTGCTGCCCTGGGGAAAAGATGTTGGTTCTTCACCTATCCATGCCCCTCATGATTGTATAAACCTTGATAAGGTCACCTCTCAGCCTCTGACGCTCCAGGTGCTTATGAATCCAAAGAAAATATATTCAAGATGCATTTGCAAATGTTGAGTGACATTGTAGTCTTTGAATTCGAAGCTTATGGGTTCATCTTCAGCTCCCGATGTCTATCCATTCAGTTCTGCTGTCATGCGCATGTCTCCAATTGGCTTTAATGTGATTGAAAAATTTATACCATTATTTGAAAAATGCGAATATTTCCGACTTATTTTGGGTGTAATGTGATTCTGACCCCATTTGTTTAAATGGTGCTGCTAATATGTGATTTTCTTATAACATGGGATCGCACGGGAACGTAACTATCTTGTTGTATCAGTACTGACTGAATGTTATTTAAAGACATGATCTCCAGTACAGTTCTGAGGCACTATCTTTGGGATGAGATGTTAAACTGAGGATCCTTTTGCTCTCACGTAAAAAGATTTTGAAAAGGACCCAGAGTGACCCCTGATGTCTTGACCATAGCTGGGTATTAGAAAACAGACATTTAATCTGATCTAGTGATATTGAGTTGCTAATTGTGGGAAGTTATACATTGACTGCTACATTTGCTCCTTTCCAACAGTGACTCCACATCAGAAGGAGAGAACTGGCTGCAAAAGGGTTTTGGGTCATTATCGAGATGTTTCAGTGTTGCTCGATATTGAATATTTCTCAGTGAGGACTGAGATAGGGATCAGTAAAGACTGAAACATGATCATGGACCTTCTTCCTTCTTGTTAACTTCCCACTGTTTTTGCCTCTACACTTGCTTGAAAACTGTTGTATATCAGTAAGAGATCACCAATCTAAAAAGCTAACTTTGGGGCAACACGGTGGCTCAGTGGTTAACACTGCTGCTTCACAGCACCAGGAACCCGGGTTTGATTCCCACCTCAGGTGACTGTGTGAAGTTTGCACATTCTCCCTGTGTCTGTGTAGGTTTCCTCCCACAATCCAGCGATGTGTAGGTTGGGTGAATTAGCCATGCTAAATTGCCAAGTCAAGGGTAAGGAAATGGGTTTGGGTGGGTTCCTCTTTGGAGGGTTGGTGTGCTTGTTGGGCTGAAGGGCCTGTTTCCATACTGTTGGGAATCTAATCTATCTCTCTCCACACATGGTGGTTGAGCATTCACAGCGCTTTCTGATTTCCAGCACTATTTTGGGTTTGCGAATTCTCCTTGGAGCTGTTGAAATCAGGCATGTTGCAGAAACCAACTGGTTAAGAGAGAAAATGTACATTGCAAAACTAGATCAATCTTGTGGAAACTATAATGTCTTCGGCTGTTTGGATATGTTCAGTAATGTCCATATTTGCACCTGGAAAATGTTGTAGAATGGGCCAAAATATATTTACACAATCCTGTCCACTTTGTCATTAATATAGATCACAACAACTGTGAGCCTATCCTGATGGAGTTAGACAACAAAGGACTCCAGGAGGTTTGTGGGGAACATAAATGTCCCATGGAGAGGTCTGAGTGGACAGTCTGTGTGTAGTCTATTCAATAAGAAAATGTCTGTGTGGAAATTTGACACTGTCAAGAAGAGTCAAGAAGACTGTCAGCTCACTGATTTGTCAGAAAGTGCAACTTCTAATTGGGAATGAGAAGCTTACATCAAAGATAGAGTTGATGTGATTGAGTTGATTTTAATTTGCCTGGCAGAATGAAATACTGTACATTTAAACATCTGCTTTCAACCTGGACAATGGGAGCAAAAAGCAGGATGATTGAAATGTCCCCAGATGAATATATGTGAAACATTCACTTTTAACTACTAGCTTAATGGAGCAAGCTGAGGTTGATGATGATAACATTGATTCTGATACTTCAGCAACTTTAGTTAATGTCTTGGTGGTGATGCTCATTTTCACTTTGGGATCGACTGCATCCTTTGTACATCCATTGCCTGATGTTCAATCCTATTGCAATCAACAGCAAGGCATATCCTTGTGATGGGAAGGATGCTAAATGGATCACTGATCCTCTCCTCTGAAGGAGATTAACTCCAGAATTTTAACATCATGATGCTGGAGTTGAAAATATAGGAGATTAGGAACAGGTGAGAGCTACTCAGCCCCATGAGTCTGTCCCACCATCCAATTGGATCATAAAACAATATAAATCACAATATTAATAAAAATATAACAATACTGTCTTCTCAGGGAGATACAAGTGCCTCTGATTCAGCAGGAGTCTAGATATGACAAAATCCCAAAAAATGACAATTTATCTACCTTGCTGCTGCCAGAAAAAATATTTACAAATGAATTGACAGAATTAAGGTGGTGAAATGGAATGTCAAGCATGGAATTTTCATTTGTCACAATAATTCTGGATCATGATAGAATTAATCATTAAATACCTCCCTTCAATAGTCCCTTCACATTTTAACATACATGTCTATTGTTTGCAATGTGAATAACTCTCAACTGACTGTGCAAATAATTTGGTTGTTGGATCCAGTTAAATTATAATCTCCTATTTATATGGATATAAATTTTATTTTATCAAGATATGAATATTTATTCTATTAAAGACTGTTATGAATCCAACTGTCAAGTGTGACTGTGTCACAATGGAACACTATCTCAAGCAGAGAATGAAGACATTAATAATTCTTCAACACTGGTTCCAGATTTCTGTGAGTTATCGTTAAAAATGTCACCTCCACATAATTCTGTGAGCATTTACTTTCAGTGTCAGCAATCTGACATTTCATTACGATGGAATTAATAAGCTGCTCATATGCTGTGTTACCGTTGAAAGCTGAGCCAACGCAGGCAAATATAATTCATTACCTGATGGAATTGATGAAGCACGAGGTTATAAAGCACACCCAAACTGCTCATTACTTGTTCGCTCAATAACATTTTAACAGCTCCAGATGTGTTTTGTCTGTAATGTTACACCATAATAGAATCAAAATAGCATAGGTTCTAATTTTACCAATTTGTTGTAAGAACATAAGATCCTAAGATATAGAAACAGAAGTAGGCCGTTCAGCCCATCGACTACTCTACCATTCAATGAGATCATGTCTGATCTGATGATCCACAACACCACTTTCCTGCCTTTGCCCCAGCACCTTTAATTCCCTCACTGAATGTATCTCAGCCTTGATTATATTTAATGACCCAGCCTCAACACCTCTCTGTGGTGAATTCCGCAGATTCACTCCTCTCTGAGAGAAGACATTCCTCCTCATCTCTGTCTTCAATGTATGACCCCTTATTCTGAGATGATGCCCTCTTGTCCTAGACTCGCCCATAGGTGAAACACCCTCTCCACGTCTACACTGTCAAGTCTCCTAGAAATCTTGTGTGTTTCAAGAAGGTGGCCTCTTTTTCTTCTAAATTCAAATGAATACAAGCCCAGCCCACTCAACCTCCCCTCAGGAGGCAATAAGACAGTTCCTCCATACCTGGGTTCTGCTTCCACTGCTAATATATCTCTCCTTAGAAATGGAGCTCAAATTATTGACAGTATTTCATCTGTGGTCTGACTGGCACCTTGTACAGTTGTAGTGAAACCTCATTACCTTCATTATTTCACTCCCTTTGAAATAAAGACCAACATTCCATTTACCTTCTCAGTTACCCATTGAACTTAGCTGCTAACTCTTTGTGAGTCATGCCTAAGAAATGCCTCTGCTGTAATTTCCTGCTGTGTTTCTCCATTTAAATAATATTCAACTCATCTATTCTTCCTGCAAAAGTGCATAATCTCAGATTTTCCCACGTTATATTCCACCTGCCAAGTTTTTACCCATACACTTAAGCTGTCTGTATCCCTCTGAAACCTCTTTGTGTTGACCTCACCACTTCCTTCCCAGTTATTATTGTGTCATCCATAAACCGGATGATACTTTCCTCATCCAAGTCATTAATATATATCATAAATAATTGTGGCCTCAGCACTGATCCCTGTGGCATTCTATTAGCTACAGGTTGCCAGCCTAAACATGCTCCTGTTATCCCAACTTTCTGTGAGTTAGCCAATTTTCCATCCATACTAATTATGGACCAGCCCAGACCCCATCAATATATGTTAAGAAGGTAGCCTAGACCCTAACATTTTCTTATTTGAAAGGTAAATGTGAGGTACTGTGTTCCAGATGCAATTCAAAAGGTCAAACTACTTGATGGTATGCAAAACACAGTTTATTCAACACTATAATTCAAACACTATAGTTAAAATATGACAAAAGAAATAACTTGGGACAACTTAACTCTATTTGAAAGCTTAACTCAATAATAGATACAGCAATTATTATTAACTAACTGTTCCAGTACAGCATCATCCCAAAACACACATTAGAAAATGGCAAATTCAGAAAAAAACAGATTGTTCCTTTGCAATCCTTTCAGCAAAAAAGAAATACATGCAGCAGCTCCTCAGAGAGAGAGAGAGAGATGGATAGAGAGAGATGGACAGAGACACACTGAGAGTGTAGCAACTGGGAGAGGTTCACTGCTTTCCACTCTTACTGAGACCCTAGCAACAACTGCTGAATCTAAAAGTTAAAAAAAATCTAGAAATTCTGGTCTGTGAGTGGTAGCCAAACCCATTCAGGCTGCTTCTATTATTCCAACTTTAAAAAAAAGTCCTCCCAAGTTGGTTATGTTACTGCAGACTGCTCAGTGCCTCTCCTTCAATCTCTCTCTTAGAATAAACCAGGATAAAAGATACTTCTTAAAGCCAAAGCATCATCATATAATAAAATAGCTCCAAAATCAGAGAAGGAGGTATCAATACTTGGATGAGATGCTAATTAGTGTCCCTTCCTAGGCCAATGAAGCTATTTTGAAGAACAGAAGAGCGCCCTCCCTCCCAGGTGTCCTAGTCAACGCTTAACTATTCATACTGTGGTAGATTATCTGTCATTATCACATTACTGTTTGTGGAATCGTGCTATGTTCCAACAGGCTGCAGTGTTCCCTACATTACTTTGGTAACCTCAGTTAAAAGTATTTAATTAGCTGTAAAGCACTTTAAACCTAAGCTTTAGAAGGCTTCTATTGTTGTTCACAAAATGTTGATATGCACAGATATTCAATCCTAAACATCATGACCAGGGGCAACAAGAAACTTTCCATCTTGATCTTGAAGCCAAATGTAATGATCATATTGAACGAGGTAAAAACCAGATTCTGGGATTAGTGGTGCTGGAAGAGCACAGCAGTTCAGGCAGCATCCAAGGAGCTTCGAAATCGATGTTTCGGGCAAAAGCTCTTCATCAGGATCATATTGAACCCCCAGCCAAGAAATGTGAGTTCCTTTACAGAAAGACTATTATAAATGTGCCACTACATCTGTACTCAAGTATTGGAAACAGCGTGTTCATGACCAGATGTGTACTAGAACCTGAATCCATTGCGATCATAGAAACCTTACAGCATGGAAACAGGCCATTCGGACCAACAGGTCCACACTGACTCTCTGAAGAGCACCCCACCCATACTCACCCCCTCTACACTATCCCGGTAACCCTGCATTTCCCATGACTAATCCACACACCCCTGAGCACTATGAGTAATTTAGCATGGCCAATTCACCTAACCTGCACAGCTTTGGGCTGTGGGAGGAAACTGGAGCACCCGGAGGAAACCCACGCAGACACAGGGAGGATGTACAAACTCCACACAGACAGTCATCCGAGGGTGGAATCGAACCCAGGTCCCTGGTGCTGTGAGACAGCAGTGCTAACTGCTGAGCAATGTGAAATTCTATGCTGGAGTGTGGTTAAATCTGCAAATTGCAGAAGGTTAACTAGGGTGATCCTTGATACGGAGATATTGTCTTATAAGCAAAGAGTGAACAGTTGGGACTGTACGTGCTGGAGTTTAGAAGAATGAGATCTTAATGAAACATACCAGATTTTGAAGGGGTTTGACAGGATCAATGCTGAGAGGTTGATTCTCCTTATGGGAAGGTCTAGGACAGTGGGCATTGTCTCAGATTTCAGGGGCACCAATTTTAAACTGAGTCAAGGAGGAATGTCTCCGTGAGTCTTTGGAACTCCTTGCCACAGAGAGCTGTGGGGTCAGAGACCTTGTGTATATTTCATGCTGAGACAGATTCATGATCAGTCAGGGAATCAAGGGTTACAAGGAAAACCACAGAAAAGTGGATGTGAGGGACGTCTGATCAGCCATCATACTATTGAATAGCAGAGCAGCTGTGAGGGACTGAATGGCCTACTTCTGTTCCTATTTCTTATCCAGGTCTCATCATGTTAAGAATGGCATTAGCACAGTGGATCCTGTTCATAATCATAGTTTCAGGTAATAGATGACCATGGGGTTAGGTACATAGATGTTATCTAGCTGCATGTAAGGTCTATAGTTTATTTTTGCAATCAGGGAAGTAGCTGCAAGGTGACATTTACATTAATAGATTCCAACTGAGTTGGTGAGATAGAGGTCATGCATATTTTTTCTTTGAGAAGAGAGTTTACTGATGTGCTCAGTCTTACCCCTCTCATCCTAGCCCCAGTTGCTGTCTATTTAGGAGCAAGTTACTGCAGGTGCTGGAATCTGTACTGAAAACAACAAATGCTGGAGATCACAGCCGGTCAGGCAGCATCCACGGAGAAAGAGCAAGCTAGCGTTACAAGTCTAGACTCAAAACATTACGTTGCTCTCTCTTGCTCCCTCTCCATGGATGCTGCCTGACACATTGTGATCTCCTGTAGTTTTTGTTCTCAGTGCTGCCTATTTACATTTGTTCAGGCAGTTATTAGCCACTGTTTGTCTTAATCTTAATTAAGATATTAACAAATCTTCACATTATTATTGACAAACATTGTCAGATACCTCTCCTATCTTTAAAGTCAAACTTACATTGTAATAAAGAGACTATGGACTCGTACAAACACTAACAGGAGTGTGAACAATTAGCTATCATCATCCTGATTCAAAAGGTACTTGAATCTTTTTTTCTGTTTGATTTCAGGCCACGTCCTTTGTTTTAAATTGCAAAAGGACTTTGTAATTTCATGGCTTTTCATTGTTTATGGTTTGTGAGCAGCCAAATTTTCTGAATCTGTCAATTACCCATTTATTGGAAGTCTCCATTTATACAGATTTCACTGAATATCATATATTCCAATCTAACTGCTTTAGTAACCTCAGTTTTGGTATTGCTTGCTTGTTTGGGAAATAAAATAGAAACCTCACACTAGTGCTACAAAACACGATCTTCAATGGTTGGGTATCTGATCGATTGCAGACCTTCCCAGAGTGTATTTGATGCTGGAGTATGAATTTGGAATTATTCTGTCTTCTCAAATGCCACATTAGAGATAAAACCGCAATGACAAAATAAACACACAAAAGTCTGATTATCAACTACACCATGCTTGGGTAAGCTACATCCTAGTTATCTATTATTTACATAGTTAAAGAAAACAGTACTTGCTTCAGATAAAGTGCTGGTGTGCATGTATACTAAGGCTTAGAGACTACCCATAATAATCAAACACTTTTTTTGAGAATGATAAAGTGGCAGACATATGTTTTATTCAAACCATGGGTATGATTAATACTGCATGGGCTTGATTGCTTACTTAGATCGACAGTGATGGTAGATGCTGCAATGTCAATTGTGGATGCATTTAATTATTCCTAGGGCGGTCCTAGGTGTCACTTTAGCTCATGGATAAGACCTCATTATTACAAAGTCTTTGGTATTATAAGTATCATGCTTCATTACATTCCTCACTCTCTGAAACTGCAGGATCACTGGTTATTTGAATAAATATTCAGGTGGAATTGCAACATTAGTTTCTTCAGCGAGGCAAGTGTTTTTGAAATGGTTTATTCAATTTGCATCTTGCTAAGTGCAATAGTCAAACAAAAGGAAGGCTAACAGTGATGTAGCGTTTTTACAAACACAGCGCCTCCAAAAGCACTTTTCGGCCAATTAAATACTTTGGAAGTGATGGTGTGTGGTCTCCCTGGTGCCAACGTCAAAAGTATCTCTGAGTGCGTACAGGATATTCTGAAAGGAGAGGGTGAGCTGCCACAGGTCCATAATGACGCGAACAATATCAGCAGGAAGAGGGATGAGGTCCTGCAAAGGGTATTTAGGGGGTTAGGTAGGAATTTGAAAAGCAGGACATCCAGGATTATACTTTCGGGATTGAGTCCTATGCCTATTTCCAGTGAGACTAGAAATAGGAAGAAAGTACAGTTAAATACATGGCTAAAGACCTGGTGCAGGAGGAGAGCTTCAGATACCTGCATGATTGGGATCTCATCTGTGGCAGAAGAGACCCCAACAAGAAGGACAGGTTGCACCTAAACTGGTGGGGGAATTAATACCCTGACAGAGAGGTTTACTCATGTTACTCAGGTCAGCATGCAGAGTGATTGAGGAGAAGGTAGAGGTTACGTCAAGCAAGTCTGAGGGGAAGAACAAGCAGGGTCAGGTTGATAAACATGGTGGGACTGGCAGTCTAAAGTGTATTTACTTCAATACAAAGAGGCAAAGCAGATGAACTCAGAGCCTAGATTAGTATATGGGAGTATGATGCAAGAGCTATAACAGAAACTTGGTTGGGAGAAGGGCAGAACTGGCAGCTCAATGTTCCAGGGTTTAGATGTTTCAGGTGAGATAGAAAAGGGTGGAGGGATAGATAGAAAGGATTGGAGTAGTTGCATTACTGAATAAGGAGAACGCCATAGCTGTACTAAGTGAGGACATCTTCTTGGCTCATCCAACAAGGCCATATGGGTAGAACTCAGGAATAAGAAAGGCTATACTAAAGGTCTCCCAATAGCCAGAGGGAGAAAGGGGAACCGATATGTAAGCAGACCATGGAAAGATGCAAAGACAATCAGGTTGGTGTAGTGGGTGAATTTAATTCCCCATTATTGACTGGGACTCCCTCAGTGCCAGGGGCTTAGATGGGGCAGAATATGTTAGGTGTATCCAGGAGGGGTTTCTGAAACAATATGTAGATAGTCCAACTAGAGGAGGGGCTGTATAAGGCCTTGTATTAGAGAATGATCTGTTCAGGCGATCAAAGTTTTGATTGGGCGAGCATTTTGGGTACAGAGATCATAATTCTGTAACTTTTAAGGTAGTTATGGATAAGAATAAGACTGGTTCTTGGGTAAAAGTGCCAAACTGGGGGAAAGATAATTCCAACTGTGTTAGGCAGGAACTGAAGAAATTAGTTGGAAGACCGCTGTTTGAGGGTAAATCCACATTTGACATGTGGGAGTCTTTTAAAGGCAAGCTGGTCAGAGTTCAGGACCAGGATGTTCCTGTGAGGATGAAAGATAAGGATGGCAACATTCAGGAACCCTGGATGATGAGATATTGAAGGTTTAGTCAAAAAGGAAAAGGAAGCACATGTAAGGTTTAAGAAACTGAATTCATACAAGTCCCTTGAGGAATATACTGGAAGCAAGAAAGAGCTTAAACAAGGAATGAGGGATGAGTAAAAAGGGCCACAAAATGTCCTTGAAAAGTAGGATTAAGGAGAACCTCAAGGCATTCTATATGTATATTAGGAGCAAAAGGAAAGGAAGGGTTCACTTAAGGACAAAGGAGGGAATTTTTGCGTGGAATCAGAGGAAGTGGGTGAGCACTTCATGAGTAGCTTGCATTGGCATTCACTGACGAGCAGGACAAGGATGATGGTAAGGTTAGAGATGAGTATATTGATATTCCATGACATGGCAATATTAAGAAGGAAGAGGTGTTGGGTGACTTGAAAAAAAATTAAGGTAAATTATTCTCCAGTGCCTGATGGGGTCAATCCCAGGATAATGAGGGAGACGAGGGAGAAGGTTTCTGGTATCGTGTCAGGGATGTTTGTATCCATTTTAGCTACAGACAAGATCCCCAATGCCTGGAGGATAACCAGTGTTTGTTTGAGGAGGGCAACAGATAGCATGCAATACATTAAAGAATGGTGAGCCTTACCTAATGGTAGAGAATTCATTGGAGAAGATTTATTTGCATTTGCAAAAGGATGACTTTATAGAGATAATAAGCATGGTGTTGTGCAGAAGGTTCTGTCTCACAAATTTGATTCTATTTTTTTGAAGGAGTGATTAAGATAATTGATGAGGGTAGGACCATAAGACCATACGATATAGGAGCAGAATTAGGCTATTTAGCCATTGAATCTGCTCCGCTATTCAGTCAAATGTAATATGTTTCTCAATCCCATTCTCCTGCCTTCTCCCTGTACCCCTTGATTAACCCTTGATCCTCTTACTGATCAAGAGCCTATCTATCTCTTGACCTCCACAGTGCTCTGCATCAATGAGTTCCACAGATTAACTACACTCTGGCTGAAGAAATTCCACCTCAAAGCATTTCTAAAGGGTTGTCCTGTCATTCTGAGGCTGTGCCCTCGAGTTCTAGTCTCTCCTGCTAGAGGAAAGATCTTTGCCAATTCCCCTTAATCCAAGCCTCTCAGTAATCTGTCAGCAGTGGATGTTGTCTCCATGGACTTTACTGAAACATTTGACAGGGTCCCTCATGATAGGCTGATCTAGAAGATTAGGTCATATGGGATCCCTGGTAATTTGGATACAAAATTGGTTTGGTCGTAGAAGACAGAGGGGAGTTATGAAAATATATTTTTCTGACTGAAAGTATGTGATCAGCGACAGTCCATATATTGTCTGCAATGTAGATAAATGGTTTGGATGAAAATGTAGTGGTCTGATTAGTAAGTTTGCAGACAACATGAAAATTGGTGAAGTTGTGAATAGTGAGGAAGATTGTCAAAGTATAAAGCAGGATACAGATCAGTTGAAAAGTTGGGCAGTGGAATGGTAGATGGAGTTTAATCTGGAGTGTGAGGGTTTTGCATTTTGGAAGGTCAAATGCAAGAGGAAAGTATACAGGAAACAGCAGGATCCTGAGGAGCATTGATGTACAGAGGGATCTTAGGGTGCAAGTCCACAGTTCCCTGAAAGCAGCAACATAAATAGAAAAGATAGTAAAGAAGGTGTATGGCATGCTTCCCTTCATTGGTCAGCATATTGAGTGTGAAAGTTGTAAAGTCATGTTTCAGCTGTGTAAAACTTTAGTGAGGTCACATTTGGAAATTTGTGTGCAGTTCTGGTCACCCCACTATAGGAAAGCTTTGGAGATTCATTAGTAGGATGTGGGAATCACTGGCTGGTCAGCATTTTTTGCCCATCCCTAGTTGCCCCTTGAGAAAAGTCGGGGTGAACTGCCTTCTTGAACCATTGTAGTCCATGTGCTGTGGGTTCACCCACAATGCCCTGAGGGAGGGAATTCCAGGATTTGACCCAGCGACAGTGAAGGAACGACAATATATTTCCAAGTCAAGATAGCCAGTGGCTTACAGGGGAACTTGTAGGGGTGATATTCCCATGTGTTTGCTGTCTTTGTCCTTCTAGATGGAAGTGGTCATGGGTTTGGAAATTGTTGTCTGAAGACCTTCAGTGAATTTCTGCAGAACATCTTGTAGATAGTACACCCTGCTGCTACTGAGCATCAGTGGTGGAGGGAGTGGATGTTTGTGGATGTGGTGCCAATCAAGCGGGCTGCTTTGTCCTGGATGGTGTCAAGTTTCTTGAGTGTTGTTAGAGCTGCCCCCATCCAGGCAAGTGGGGAGTATTCCATCACACTCCGGATTTGTGGCTTGTGGATGGTGAACAGATTTTGGGAGTCAGGAGGTGAGTTACTTGCTGCAGGATTCCCAGCCTCTGTGCCTACGTTGCAAGTCCATTTGAGCTTCTGATCAATGGTAACCCCCAGGATGTTGATAGTTGGGGGTTCATTGATAGTAACAACATTGAATGTCAAGGGGATGACAGATTGACTCTTATTGATGACGGTCATTGCCTGGCATTTCCCTGGTGCTAATGTTACTTGCCACTTGTCAGCCCAAGCCTAGATATTATCCAGATCTTGTTGCATTTGAACATGGACTGCTCCAGTATCTGAGGTGTTGTGAATGGTACTGAACATTGTATAATTATCAGCGAGCATCTCCACTTCTGACCTTATGATGGAGGGAAGGTCATTGACAAAACAGCTGAAGGTAGTTGATGGTTAAAAAGGCATTTGGCATGCTTGCCTTCATTGTGCAGTCCTTTGAGTATAGGAGTTGGGAAGTCATGTTGAGGTTCCACAGGACATTGGTGAGGCCTCTTCTGGAAAACTGTGTCCAGCTCTGGTCACCCAGTTATAGGAAGGATATTGCTAAGCTGGTGAGGGTTCAGAAGAGGTTTACCAGGATGTTGCCCAACGTGAAGGGTTGAGTTATAAAGAAAGGCTGGATAGGCTGGGACCTTTTTTACTGGAGCGTAAAAGGATGAGAGGCGACCTTATCGAGGTTTATAATATAATGAACGGTATGGATAGAGTTAATGGTAGGTGTCTTTTCCTGAGGATAGGAGATTTCAAGACAAGGGGGCACATTTTAAAGGTGGGAGGAGAGAGATTTAAAAAAAAATAAAAGGCAAACTTTTAACACAGAGGGTGGTTTGTGTGAGGAATAAACTGCCACAGAAAGTGATAGATGCAGAAACCATTACAACATTTAAAAAACATTTGGATAAGCTAATGAAAAGGAAATATCTGGAGGGATATGGGCCAGGAACTGGCAGGTGAGACTAGTTTTGTTTGGGATTATGTTCAGCATGGACTGGGATTATGTTCAGCATGAAGGGTCTGTTTCCATGTTGTATGACCCTATGACTATGACTCCATGACATATCCAGGGATGGTGATGGTGGTATCTGGGACATTGCCTGTAAGGTATGATTCCGTGAGTATGTCAGGCTGTTGCATGACTAATCTGTGGAGACAGCTCTCCCAATGTTGGCACTAACCCCTAGATGTTAGTGAGGAGGACTGTGCAGAGTCGACAGGACTGTTTCTGCCGTTGTGTTTTCCAGTGCCTGGGTTATTACCAGTGGATCTGTCCAGTTTCATTTTTGTTGAGCCTACGTTAGAGATTGATGCAACTGAACAGCTTTCTAGACTTTTCCAGAGAGCAGTTGAGAATCAGCAACATTGATGTGGGTGTGGAGTCACGTGTAGGCCAGACCGGATGAGGATGGCCGATTCCCTTCCCTGAAGGACATTAGTGAGCCAGACAGCTTTTCTGACAATCGGGTTCCTGAGCCATACTGTTCCATGTTCCATGTGACTGGTGTGTTATACATTGGGCTGAGCAGCTTCTGTTCCTTCACAATTTACACATTGATTAGCCATGGTTTTGTATGATCTGAGCAGGTTACATGTATTAGAACATTTTGCTGGTGTCCAAGCATTTGTATTCCTAACTCGCACACTGTGCTTCGTGTGCAGTTTTGTTCATTCTCCACTCACTTGTTTGATGATCTTCTCATTCATCTTCCTCTGTCTTTGAAAAAGAATGTTCCCCTCTCAGGTGGTGAGACAATTGGTCCCTGGGCAAGATGCTATGCACTTGCCTTCCAGTCATAAGCTGCTCTGGGGATGGTCATCCCTTCCTCATTGCTCCATTGAAAATACCATCAAGCAAAGTAAAAATCTTGCGTTGTTGCTCAACTCTTATTGGTGATTGATTTTCTAATATGGACCATATGTTCTGTTGAAGGCTGGATTGACAATGTGGGTGGTGCACATTTTTAATATATTACATGTGTATTGTCTGTCCCTAGTCACCCCTTGAGAAGGTGGTGGTGAGCTGTCTTCTTGAACCTCTGCAGTCCATGTGCTGTTGATAGACCCGAAATGCTTCAGGATTTTGACCCGGTGTCAGTGAAGGAACAGCGCTGTGTCTCTGAGTCAGAATGGTTTGGAGGGGAGCTTGTAGGTGGTGATGTTCCCATGTATCTGCCACACTTGTCCATCTAGAAATTGTGGGTTTAGAAGGTGCTGTCTAAGGATATTTGATAAATCTCTGCAGTGCATCTTGTAGATAGTACACCCTGCTGCTACTAATGGTTTGTCAGTCAATTATGGTCCATTGTTGAACATTATCTGATCCAGGACAATGAATGAACTGAAAATGTAATTATGTGAACAATAGTCCCACTCATTATATTATAATCCTAACCAATTCAATCTCTTCCTTTGTGTCAATCCTGCTAGCCCAAGATACAGTCTGGTAAACCTTTACTACACACCCTCCATAGCCAGTACATCTTTCCTCAGATAAGGAGACCAAAACTGCATGCAATAACTTAGGTGTGGTCTCACCAAGGCCTGTACAGGCAGTAATATCAAATCAGCTCCCCTGTTTCTTTATTTGCAACAGAGTAAAATTAAAATACTCAATGACCGTCAAAATTGATTTACGTAAATGAAACTCCGTGTGCAATTCCTGAGCCCACTGGTTTTTGTGAACAGTATTGCTAGATACCAGGTTTAAAACAAACAAAAGAATTAACAATTTATCATTAATACAGTAGCTTTAGGAGAGCAAAGTTAAAGCACAAGATAATCTAATTGATGTTAATCTTCTTTGATTAACCTTTGATAATCAATTTTCTTTAATTCTAGCCCCCTCCCCCCACCCCACTCACACAGAACAGATAGAAACCAGACAAACGTAAGGAACAAATCAAAAGCAAAATTAAATGAAGTGTAACTGGTCAGTTCACTTAAATAGGCTCCATGATATATAATCTCACAGGCACATGGGATTGTATTGTGCTTGGTTTCTGAAAACACTGATACTTGCAAGTAGCTTCCAGGAGATTCCAAGAAAAAAAATCACTTAATATTTATAACTGAGGTTCACATCTCTGAACCTACAACAAGTTGACAATGGGAGAATAAGCAGGGAGCAATCAAATGTCCATCCTGTAGTTTTTGAAATCACAATCTTTCTGACAAAAAAACTACAGTTCAAAACCAGTGGAAACTTTGTTTATCACTCTGTTTCATCCAATATTTTCTTTATAGACAATGGCACCATAACGCCCTGTAAGGTCCCAGCTAACATTCAAACATCTGCCATCTGTCTGAGCATCATTCCTGATTGAAAGGCTTTTGCCTGAAACATCGATTTTCCTGCTCCTCGGATGCTGCCTGGCCTGTTGTGCTTTTCCAGCACCACTCTAATCTAGACTCTGAGCATAATGTCTGTCCAGGCCAGAAAGTTTTATAGAGCTCATGAGAGAGAAAAAAAAAATCAACTTGCAATTAACTTCCAGTCCTGGCCTCATAATCAAATTTTGTTTGTTCTCTTTTTTTGAAAAAAAGCTGCTGCTCACAGCCAAAAGGCCACCTTCAAGCTCTCAGCTCACAGTTCACAGCTCCAAACCAAAACACTGAAAAAGAAACAATAATGAAGGTCTCAACACTGTCTAATAGTGGAGCACTCTCTCAGTCCCAAGGTACAGTGCTCACCTTGGTTTTGTTTGCTCCAGTTCTGTGAGAAGGTTAATCTTTTCTATTTAGAATTAATTTGTGTTGCTCCTAGAACTCTGTTTCACTCACCATCTGAGTGGCGAGAGTCAGAACTTCTTTGTTACTGTAATAAATCTGATAAAGACTCATCAGCAATTCCTAGAAACATTCTGTCTTTTATGAACTGTCTCTTAGGTGGTATGGCTTGTAAGTTTGAGAATGGCACCAAAACTGGAGCTACAGTGGACAGTGAAGAAGGTTATCTGGGAATGCATTGAGATCTTGATCAACTGGGCCAGTGGGCTGAGGAATGGCAGGTGGGGTTTAATTTAGATAAATGCAAGGTGTTGCATTTTGGTGAAGCAACCCATGGCTGGACCGACACAGTCAATGATCGGGCCCTAGGGAGTGTTATAGAATGAAGAGACCTAGGGTTACAACTTCATAGCTCCTTGAAAGTAGAGTCACAGGTAGATAGGGCAGTGATGATGGCTTTCGGCATGCTAGCTTTCATCGGTCACAGCATGCAGTATAGGAGATGGGACATCTCGCTGCAGCTGTACAAGACGATGGTGAGGCCACGTTTGGAATACTGTGTGCAGTTCTGGTCACCTGATTATAGAAAGGATATTATTAAACTAGAGAAAGCGCAGAAAAGGTTTACTAGGATACTACCTGGCCTGGAAGCTTTGGGTTATAAGGAGAGGTTGGATAGTCTGGGACCTTATTCGCTGGAGTTTTGGAGGCTAAGAGGTGATCTTATAGAGGTTTATAAAACCATGAGGAGCATAGATAAAGAAGATAACCAACAGCTTTTCCCCATGGAAAGGGTGTTTAAAACTAGAGGGCATAGGTTTACGGTGAGGGGGAGAGATTCAAAAGAGTCCAGAAGGGCAATATTTTCAGACAGAGGGTGATGAGTCTCTGGAACGGGCTGCCACATGTAGTAGTGGAAGCAAATCCAATTTTGTCAATTAAGAAACATTTACACAAGTACATGGATCAGATAGGTGTGGAGGGATATAGATCAAATGCAGGAAAATGGGACTAGTTTAAATTGTGAAAACTGGGCGGTATGGGAACGTTGGGTCGAAGAGCCTGCTTGCATGCTGTAGACCTCTATATAACTCTCTAACTTTGACTTAAAGCTATATTTCTCCACCAATCTGTAGAGATCATTGACAAAATTATACGGATTCCTGTGGATGTTCTTTGAAGAATTATTTGATTTCTGAGGTTGATGTAATTGTCAAAAGCTTTCAGTTTATCTTCAAAAGCATTTTTAAAAAATCCTTTGATAAACTATGACATAAATTATATTTGTCATTGATTATAGACATCTATATCCTTGTTCAGCTTCTGATTCAGTATCTAATTGAGAAACTATTCTGTAGCTCAGAAATTGTTTTCTTCATGATGTCCAACTCTGTGTTCTGGTTGGTCTATCTCTGAAATGCAGTCTTCCTGGCAATACTGCTTTGATGCCATGTCTTCTTAATTTATGTCACAGGAAAATAAGAACCTAAGAGTAACAATAGGCCATTCAATATAACATGGATGATTATCTACTTCAATATCTTTTTCTCCATACTACCTCCACATCCAATCCCACCATTGCTGCTTAGAAATCTGCCAATCTCTACTTTAAATATATTGAGTTTCCATGTCCCTGTGGGGTAGGGAATTTCATTGATTCACAACCCTTTGAGTAAAAAGGAAAGTTTTCATCTCAATGCTACCCCTTATTTTTAAGTTGTGCTCCTGATTTTAGAGTCCCCAACCAGAGGAAACATCTTTCTGCATCCCCCTACTCTGTCCCTTTAAGCAAGTTTTAGGTTTTAGTGAGATCACTCCTCGTTCTTTGAGACAATAGATAATGCAGGCTCAGTTTGCCCAGTCTCTCTTTATGGGGCAGTCCCATCTTCCCAGGAACAGAGCTCTGATGAAGAGTTATCTAGACTTAAAACATTAGTTTGCTCTCTCTCCTTGGGTGCTGCCTGACCCATTGTGATTCCCAGCATTTGTTTTCAGGTCAGATTCCAGCAGCTGCAGTAATTTGCTCCTATATGTCTGGTGGAGCTTTGTAATAATAACCATTCTGTTGCTCTTTGTTACTTTACTGGACAGTTGGCTCATTCTTTGCAGCTAAAATGTGGAGATTCCCCTGTCTTGTTTGCAGCTTCAGCATATGAATCCTACTCTTTGCAGTTTTCATAACAATTTCTGCTTTAGTTGGTGTGCTAGTGGGTAAGAGACACTGCGATGTAGTCGATTGATGGTCAGTTAGCACATGGAGCAGACATATAAAGTGGCCTCCAGTACAGACCTGTGTTCAATTTTCAGAGCTGTGACTTTAAGTGACATTCTTTCAGCCTGAGATATGGCAGCCCTTCTTTATGGATTATGTTTCATTATAAGATTAACCTTTATATTACATTCCAATTACCTTTCACAGTGCGCAAACTTTAAATAAAAACAGACAATGCTAGAGAAACTCAGTAAGTCTGGGAACATCCATGGAGAAAGAAACAAAGTTAACACTTAGCGCCTTAATATGAGGAGCCACTGGATTTGAAATGGTCACTTTGTTTCTGTCTGCAGAGATCTGCTGAGTTCTGCAACATTCCCTGCTTATATATCAGATTTCCAGCATCTGCATTATTTTGCTTTTACAAACTTTTAATTCCTGACTTCAACAATCCGTTCTACAACAACATTATCTCAGCTCCTAACATCCTCGGTGGGTCATTACAATCCAGGCTAATGTTTCTGTTTTACATCTAACAGACTTGGTGCTCCTGGGAAAATCTGCCTTGTTACTTCCTGTTCCTTAGAGGCCATTGCCACTCGCTGTATCACCTTTTGAGAAAGAAGTGATGAAGGAGAGAAAGAAGTAGCGAAGGAGAAGTGGTTATAAAGTCATAGGGTCATACGGCACGAAAACAGGCCCTTTAGTCCAACCAGTCCGTGCCGAACATAACCCCAAACTAGACTAGTCCCACCTGCCTGCACTTGGCCCTGTCCCTCTAAACATTTCCTATTCATGTAGTTATCCAAATGCCTTTTAAATGTTTTAACTGTAGCAGTATCCACTACTTCCTCTGGAAATTCATTCCACAATTGAACCACTAAATGTAAAACAAAATTGCCTCCCATGTCTTTTTTAAATCTTTCTCCTTAAAAATATGCCTACTAGTCTTGAAATCCCCCACCTTAGGGAAAACACACCTGCCATTCACCTTAAGTATCACCTTCTTATTATTATAAATCTCTATAAGGTCAACTCTCAAGCTCCGACGCTCTAGTGAAAAAAGCCCCAGCCTATCCAGCCGCTGCTTATAATCCAAACCCTCCATTCCCCACAACATCCTGGTAAATCTCTTCTGAAACTTCTCCAGTTTAATAATATCCTTCCTCTCACAGGGATCCCAGAACTGAACACAATCCTCCAGTAGAGGCCTCACCAATATCCTGTACAACCTCAACAGGACATCGCACTGATGGCAAGCCTGCTAAATGACTTCTTAACCACCTTATTTTTACTTAATGGAAACTTCAAAGAATTATGTAATGGAATCCCTCGATGTCTCTCTGTTCTATAACACTGCCCAAGGTCCTATTTTTAATTGTATAAGTCTTGTCTTTTTCTGTTTTACTAAAATATAATACCTAGCATTTATCCAAACTAAACTTAATTTGCCAATCTTTAGCCCATTGACCCAATTGATCAAGATCTCTGTATTCTTGGATAATTTTCTTCACGCTCCAGTATACCACTAATCTTGGTATCATCCGCAAACGTACTAGCCACGTTTTCTATATTCACATCTAAGTCATTTATATAAATGACAAACAAAATTGGGCCCAGTACCGATCCCTGTGGAACACTGCTGGTCACAGGCCTCCAGTCCGAAAAATAACCCTCCACCATCATCCTCTGTCTCCTGCCGTTAAGCCAATTTTGTATCCAATTGGTAAGCTCACACTGAACCCCATGTGACCTAACTTTACTACTCAGTCTACTATACAGATCCTTGTCAAAGGTATTACTAAAGTCCAAGTAAACATTGGCTGCCGCTCTGCCCTCATCAATTTTCATGGTTACTTCCTCAAAAAGCTCAATCAAGTTTGAGAAACACTATTTCCCTTGCACAAAGCCATGCTGCTAATCCCTAATCATTTCTTGTCCCTCCAAATACATGTAAATCCTATCTTGCAGAATTACCTCGAACAATTTGCTCACCACTGACGTCAGACCCAGAAGTCTATAGTTCCCAGGCTTATCCTCCTTAAACAAAGGCACAACATTAACCACTGTCCGGTCATCAGGCACCTCACCTGTGGTTAGAGGTGATAGAAATATTTCTGCCAGAGGCCCCACAATTCCCTCCCTAGTCGCCCACAGCATCCTGCGATACACTATATCAAGTCCCAGTGACTTATCCATCTTCATATTTTCTAAGACCTCTAGCACTTCCTCTACTGTAAAATGAACTGTTTTCAAAACATTAATATTTATTTCCCTGAGTTCTCTAGCCTCCACTTCTTTCTCCACAGTAAAAACTGATGTGAAATATTCATTTACTACCTCTCCCTTCTCCTGAGGTTCAATGTAAAGACAACCTCTTTGAACATTAAGGCCTCCTACTCTCTCTGTAGTTGTTCCCTTGTTCTTAATGTAATTCTAGAACCTCTTGGATTATCCTCAGCCTTATTTGCCAAGTCTATCTCATACCCCCTCTTTGCCTGACCTCCCTCTTAGGAAAGCCCCTAAGTTCTTTATAATGTTCAAGAGATTTATTTGAACAGTTATTTATATCTAATATATGATTCTTTTTTATTCTTGACTAGATGCTTAATATCTTTATTCATCCATTGGAGGAATGGACAGAATGAAATAAAGGAGGATGGGAAAAGAAATGAAGCAGATGAGTAAAGGACAGAAATAGTGGAATAACAAGTTGGAGAGAGAGATATAAAAGTGAGGGTAAATTGGACTGAATCTTCAAAGAGGAAGCTGAATGAAGAAAGACGGGATTACAAAGGGGAAGAGAAGTAGCTGAAGATATGACCCAGGCATGGAACAGAACATGAGTAAAGGAGCAACAGAATTAAGAGAGATGAATGATACCGCAAAGATTCCTCGTTATAATCTGCAAGCTCACTGTCTGTCACTAGGGGTCCATGTTGTACCTTATATAGTATTCAGCCTATCTTGGCCACATTGACTTCTACCACATCAATTAAAACTGCAGCAGATTTTTGGTGAATACATTATTACAGAACCTGTCGAATGGGTTTTGTAGAGCTAAGTTAATGGCATGTGGCAAATTATGCACTTTATAGCAAAAACTACATTGAAAAACAATTGACGAATGTAAATTGAAGAGACCGGGGTTAGAAGAGCAGGTAGTAATTTTGTACCAATTCATTTTTTTCCAGGGTATCTCATTTATCTATCATCCTGTAAGTATAGGAAAGTCACAGACACATCACACTCTTGATAATCCAAGTGCTCTCCCGGGGTCTGTGGGTACTTGACATGGGTCACATTGCAGTAATTGATATCAGTAAACCTCACTGTTATAATCCTGGACAGGAGAGAATGAAGCTCAGAAGACAAAATCTACATCAGTATGCTTGGTGCTCGATAAAATTAATATTCTGCAATCAGCTTTGATTGAAATGACAACTTAATTTCAATCATTTATTGAGTGTGAGACAGATATTGGCTTTAATAAAATGTAGATGAGATATAGTTCACAAACAGAGGGAATCACAGAGCCAGCAGATTTTCAGTGAGTGATGTTTTAAAGCTGCATTATTAGAATTTTGAAGATGGTGAAAACATTGCAACACCAATCTCTTTCCTCCAAAAGATTTGAAAAATTATCCATGAGCAAAGCCAGAGGTGAAAGGTGTAACATTTAAAATGGGAAAGGCTGGCTTGATATTGAAGGAACATCACTAAAAAGCCAATAAAGAGCCTTCACTATCCATTAAGAAAACTGTTTAATTTTGATACAAATCCAAACAAAGTACCATTATATTTGACTGCAGGAACATAGAGAATTTAAGCATTATGAATAGGATGAGCCCATTTGGCCTTTTGAGCCCTCTCTGCCTTTCAATACAATCAGAGCTCATTGGTTATTTACCACTTATTAGTTCTCTGACTGCAGTTTGGTCTTAACAGGAGTCTATCACACACATCAAGAGCTGCATTGAGCTATCTTTCTTAGTACAAAATTCCTCTCAAAGTTTCATCCTTCACACTGTGACACTTTTCTCCTTTTACCAACCCTACTGTTACTTCACCCTTACATTCCCCTCGATGAGCCACCTCCTGAACTCTTGACATGCTGACCCTTTCCCATTGCTTTGCCTTCCAATACAAACAGGTTCCACTTGGACTGAAATCTAAAAAGATTGCAATCAGTGTCACAGGAAATCAAATTGTAATAAATAGATCCAAATGTCAGTGCATAGTGTGAGGAACAACCTAACAAAAGTACAGGTCTTTGAGCAGTTATGGTAATTGAATTTAGAGAACTGTCAATTTGTAAACTGCCATGGATAATAATGGAGTTTGCTGCAGGAATGTGATAATTTAATGAGTTCCCTGTATGTGAAAATATAATTGAAGAATTATTGAGAAGGTCAGCGCAGTACAACTTCCACTCTGCATTTCACAGACCTTTCATATAACTGTCCTCAATCCTAATACAATTAGGAATGAATCCTAATGCAATTGTCCTTATTCTTCCCCTCCTTGCTTCTTTACTTCATGCTGCTCTATTCCTATGCTCCTGGATTCCTGGTACTCTCCTGATGCTTCTACATGGTTTATTCTCTCCTCCCCTCGCACTCCTGCTCTCTCTGGGCTCCTGCCAAGAGTAGGCAAGATCTGCAGGGAAACACGCACGCAACACACACCGCCAATACCTCCAGGTAAACATTGATTTACCTAAGAAGCACATTATGACTATTGTTCAGTGTTTTGATGTCACTGCAATGGGTCCATTGAAAACCTAAGGACTTTTCAACAAAAATGATCTGGGACCATTGTTCTATGACAAGGTGACATATCCTTGAAATCAGAGCAAGACCATTCTGGGGAGATCTTCACACAAAGGGGACAGAAATGTGATTTTAAAAAAGCAGCAAATGCTAGCTTAATAAATGCTTTTACATGTGGAATTGATCAGATTAGATTCCCTACAATGTGGAAACAGGTCCACACCGACCCTCTGAAGAGTAACCCACCCAGACCCATTTCCCTCTGACTAATGCACCTAACACTATGGACAGTTTAACATGGCCAATTCATCTGACTTGCACATCTTTGGACTGTGGGAAGAAACCCACACAGACATGGGGAGAATGTGCAAACCCCCAGTTACCCAAGACTAGAATCAAACCTGGGACCTTGGTGCTGTGAGGCAGCAGTGCTAACCACTGAGCCACCATGCCACCCCTACTGAATAAAGGTATAAAAGGATATTGAGCCAAAGCTGTTGGATAAGTTACAAAATAGATCTTCCATTAACTCCATCTGCACATCCCACCACCTTAGGCAAGCAGCCAACGTAATTACAGATCCCGCCCCCCCCCCACCCTGGTTATACTTTCTTCTGTCGGGCAGATGATACAAAAATTTGAAAACACGTACCGGCAGATTCATGAACAGCTTCTTCCCTATTGTTATCAGATTTATGAACAGGTCTGTCGTGTATTAGAGTTGATCTTTCTCTGCATCTTCTCTGTAGCTGTAACACTATATTCTGCATTGTGTTCTATTACCCAGACATACCTATATAAGATATGATTTGTTTGGTTAGCACAAAAACACTACTTTTCACTGTATCTTGGTACATGTGACAATAATAAATCTAATCAAATGATATCACTTCAGTGGCTGAAGGCCAACTTCTGTTTCTCTGTTCCTCTCATGAAACAATCTTAGTATTCATAAGAATGAAAATAATCTCTGCTATTCTGTATTTAGATGACACCTTTCACAGCACCTCCCAATTGCTTTAAAGCCAACGGAGTCCTTCGGTTTTGAGGTAATGAGCTGTTACAAAGTGGAAAACTTGACAGTGAACATCAAATGTTATAATGCTGGATAATCTGTATTTGTGATGTAAATTGAGGGGTTAAACGCTATGTAAAATAACAAACAAAGAGAACAAGATTAGACCATTCAGCTTTCTGAGCCTGCTCCACCATTCAATATGATCATGGCTGACCATCCAACTGTTCCTGCATTCTCCATTTCATTCCTTTTGCTCTAAGAATTATATCTAACTCCTTTAAATACTTTCAATACTCTGGCCTCAACTGCTTTCTGCTGGATGATGATGGAGGGATCCGATTGTAATCTCCTTCAGACCTACACTCTCCGACATATCAGTCTTCCTCCTGTGCTGCCATCTCGCGTATTCCTAACTTTAATCACACCGTAGTGGCTGGCTGGATCTTTAGCTGTCTAAGTGCTAAGATCAGGAATACCCTGACCACAAATTCTCTGCATCGCTACCTCTCTTTTGTCCTTTAAGGCCTTAAGATCCACTGGTCCAACCAAGCAGTTGGTCCTGTACCTGATAATCTCCTCATGTGGCTCAGTGCCTAGAATCATAAGGGGGGGGGCACGGTGGCTCAGTGGTTAGCACTGTTGCCTCACAGCACCAGGGACCCAGGTTCGATTCCTGCCTCGGGTGGCTGTCTGTGTGGAGTTTGCACATTCTCCCCGTGTCTGTGTGGGTTTCCTCCGGGTGCTCTGGTTTCCTCCCACGGTCCAAAGATGTGCAGGTCAGGTGAATTGGCCATGCTAAATTGTCCATTGTGTTCAGAGTAAATGTTGGAGAATGGGTCTGGGTGGGTTATTCTTCAGAGGGTTGGTGTGGACTTGTTGGGCCGAAGGGCCTGTTTCCACACTGTAGGTGATCTAAAATAGAATCTCTAAAGTGCAAAAGCAGGTCACTGAGTCCACACTGAACAGCATCTCACTCAAACCTACCTCTCAACTCTATTCCTTTAACCCTGCATTTTCCATGACTGATCCATCCTAACCTGCACGTCTTTGGATTGTGGGAGGAAAGTGGATCACCTGTAGGAAACCCATGCAGACACGGGGAGAATGTGCAAACTCCACGCAGACACGGGGAGAATGTGCAAACTCCACACAGATAGTCACCCGAGGCTGGAATTGAAGCCAAGCCCCTGGTGCTGTGAGGCAGCAGTGCTAACCACTGAGCCACTGTGCTGCCCTTGATGATGATGGAGGGATCGGATTGTTACATCCTCCAGATCCACAACTCCCTCGACATATCTGTGCTCCTCCTGCTCTGCCATCTCGCGTATCTGCAAGTGTCTTCAGCCTCTGTCCACAGTGCTCCTTCTGAGCTGTGTTGGGAGGATGTTCCATGGTAAAGATGCCAATTGTTGTTGATTGATTCTGTGTTACTTAAACGCAGGGAGTAGCTGCTGCTGGTAGTTTTCCCCAAAGCTGATTGGCAGTTCCCCATTTAGTCATCGAGACGTACAGCACGGAATCAGACCCTTCGGTCCAACCCGTCCGTGCCGACCAGATATCCCAACCCAATCTAGTCCCACCTGCCAGCACCCGAACCATATCCCTCCAAACCCTTCCTATTCATGTACCCATCCAAATGCCTTTTAAATGTTGTAATTGTACCAGCCTCCACCACTTCTTCTGGCAGCTCATTCCATACACGTACCACCCTCTGCATGAAAAAGTTGCCCCTTAGGTGTCTTTTATATCTTTCCCCTCTCACCCTAAACCTATGCCCTCTAGTTCTGGATTCCCCCACTCCAGGAAAAGACTTTGTCTATTTATCCTATCCATGCCCCTCATGATTTTATGAACCTCTATAAGGTCACCCCTCAGCCTCCGACACTCCAGGGAAAACAGCCCCAGCCTGTTCAGTCTCTCCCTGTAGCTAAAATCCTCCAACCCTGGCAACATCCTTGTAAATCTTTTCTGAGCCCTTTCAAGTTTCACTCCTCAGATGCTGCCTGACCTGCTGTGCTTTTCCAGCACCACTCTAGTCTAGACTCTGGTTTCCAGCATCTGCAGCCCTTGTTTTTACCAAGTTTCACAACATCCTTCCAATAGAAAGGAGACTAGAATTGCACGCAGTATTCCAAGAGTGGACTAACCAATGTCCTGACTTCAACCCTTTCACCTAACAGCTCAATTTTGTGATCTCTGTGGAATTGTCTTGGGATCCCTTTTTGTGGAATCTCCAATGAATAGGATGAAGATGTTTCAAAGGGTTGCAGCAATATTTTGCAGGGTCAAAGGAACAATTACCAGTCAGCTTTTAATCCAAGCCCATGTATGTCAGAAATAGATTTATCGAAGCTGTTCAGGAAATAAGTGTGGAATCTCTCTTTCTCTCTCTCTCTCTCTCTCTCTCTCTGTCTCCCCCTTTCATGTTCTCTTGCCCTCAGCTGCTGCAGGCAATTATTTGAGAATCTCTATTCATGTGTAAGTCACTAATGTCTGGAACAGCGTTGTCAGTAATATTGACAAACAGCAGGAAACAAACTTGGACACCTTTATGCCCTGGAGTTGTAAAATGCTGACTTGTGACAGAACATTGGACCTAAATGATTACGAGAAGGGACATAGCTGGATTGCTCGGAGCACTGTGAGAGAGTTTGCTGTTGCTGGCATCTCTATTTTTCTCTTCATGAGGTGCTGACTGGGTTAGAAGGCTTTTAACTGGTGGAATTGGATTGACACTACAGGAATTTTAAAGAAATGCCTAGAAATAGCTGTGGACTGCAGCACTTTGTGCCGGTGATTCTCCGCAGCTGCTGGATGAGAATCTGCTTGCTTGCAATGCCAACAGCATTCTTCAGGCTCATCTCCCGTGTGTGGTGGTCACTGCAGAACTGCTCTCTATTGTCATGTCTCATTAGTGCTGCCTCTTAAACTTATTATGTCTGCCTGGCATGTATTGTACTGACGCAAAGTATGTGCATGGGCCAAATGCTATAATTGAATCAGTCCAAATAAGAGGTCTCATAAATTATATTTACAGCATTCACAAAGCCACTGTGTCAGATGCACATTTTCAAAGTTTTAGCAATCTTTTAAAACAAAGTCTTAGATGCAGCTATTGTGAAAGAACTTCACCCCATCCTGTAAAACTCACGACAATATCACATTTTTAAATGAATTTATTTAGGGGGGGAAATACAACCCCCTAAAGAAAGGTAGAAATCTGGAAACTCTCTCTTTTAATATTTGTGGATGCTGGGTCAGGTAGCACAGGATTATTGTCAGTAGCTTCTAAGGGCTTGAGACATAAGAGAGCTGAATTATTGCAATCTGTTCACATTGATCATTTGTGATTTCCACAAAAAAAATGAAAGAGCAGGGCTTTTCTGGAGTCTCCTTCAACTAAGTCTCAGTTGCCATGTGACCTACAATGTCAAGCTCCCTAAGCAATTGTTCAGCAGCTTTGTCACACGAGTGATGGAGTTAACCATTTACTGCATAGGTAAGGGATTCCTGACTAAGCAGAGATGTGGGCCAGTCTCATGAGATGGGAGAGAGAGAACGGCAGAGAACTGGAATGTCCCAGAGAGGGAAAATGTTGCCTGGACTCTGTTCCAGAAGGCAGTCATACCCTGAGGGTAGGGCCTTTTAATTTGGAACATGGTCAGAGTCAGGGAGATACGAGGCAATTGAATTAAGTAGATGGACCCGGAAGGTGAAAGTGGAGGAATCCCTGTTCTTGTAATATCCATCTTGCTTGGGGTTCTTACAGCCAGCAGGGAAGTGAGGGACGTGAGTCTGGGTTGCAAGGTAAATGAGCAAACTTTCCATGTAGCATTGTGGTTCAGCAATTGGGTTGAGTGGAGGAATTAAAAGGAATGTAATAGTAGTTTGAGATGGTATGGTCAGGGATAGACACAGAGCTTTGTGAGTGTGAGTCAGTGTTACCAGAGTAGGTTTAGGATATTGCTTCGGGCTGAAGGAGAATGTGTAATGGGAGGGGGAGTGTCCAGGGCTCAGGCAGTAAAACCACCAATGATGTGGATTGGACTAGAAAAGAGGTTCTGTTTTAGGATTGTAAGCAATTAGGAGCCACATTAAAAAAGAAATAATTTTTACCTGAGTGACAAGAAAATTGACGTGGAGTATATAAGATAAATGTATGGTTCAAAAACTGGTGTGGGAGGATGGGTTTTGATTCAAGGAACATTGGCACCAATATTGGGCAGAGTGGGAGCTGTACTGTTCAGATAGGCTTTCTCTAAGAAGTGCTGGGACCAGTGTTTTATCAAGCTGTATAGCCAGAGCAGTAAATATCTAAACTGAATAGTTGGGAAAGGGATCATATGAGAGACGATTTAGTAAATCAAAGGGAAATAAGATAATAGAACAGAATAGCGATTTGGCTAATGATAAACCAAGCATGAAAGGAAGGAACAGAGAGTATAATCATAGAATCCCTACAGTATGGAAGCAGGCCATTCAGCCTGTTGAGTCTACACCTACCCTTCAAAGAGTATCCCACCTGCACCCACCAACCCTATGTTTCCCATAGCTAATCAAACACTGTGGGCAATTTAGCATGGCCAATCCACCCAACCTGCACATCTTTGGACAATGGGAGGAAATTGGAGCACCCAGAGGAAACCCACAGAGACACAGGGAGAATGTGCAAACTCCACACAGACAATCAAATGAAGGTGGAATCGAACCCAGTTCCTTTGCACTGTGAAGCAGCAATGCTAACCGCTGAGCCAGTGCATGCCAGCACATCAGGCTAAAGATGACAAAACTCATAGAAAGACAGAGTGTGCCAGAATATTTGAAGCGTTCATGATAAAATAGTGAATGGTTAGCCAGAATAAAAATAAATCTGTATAATATGATAGCATATGGAAACCTGGTTACAACATGACCAAGGCTGGGACAATGAATACCAAAGGGTGTTGGATATTTAGGGAGCTGGTAAAAGATGGTGGAGTGGCTTGTTTAATTAAAGGTGTTATTAATACAATGGGGACAGATGACCTTAGCTTAAAATAGCAAGGGAAAGAATCAGTTTGGTTCAAGATAAGAAATAGAGGTGAGAGGTTAATTATGGAAGCAGTTTATAGGTCCCCATAGCTGTAGTTACACTGTAGAATGAAATATACAGGAAGAATAAATGGGGTGTGTGAGAAAGATCACATAATATTCAGGGATGACTTTAACTTCCATGTAGATTGTGGATTAGTGTTGCTGGAAAAACACAGCAGGTCAGGCAGCATCCGACGACCAGTAAAATCAACGTCTCAGGCAGAAGCCCTTCATCAGGAATGATGAAGGGCTTTTGCCCAAAACGTCGATTTTCCTGCTCCTTGGATGCTGCCTGAACTGCTGTGTTTTTTCCAGCACCACTAATCCAGAATCTGGTTTCCAGCATCTGCAGTTTTGTTTTTACTTCCATGTAGATTGGGCAAATCAAATTAGCAAAGAGAGCTTGGAAAATCAGTTTGCAGAGTGTACTCAGGACAATTTCTTTGAGTAGTACATTCTCGATCAACTTTGCTGTTTTGGACCCGGTAAGGAACATCAAGACAAGATCAGTTAATAGCCTCAAGGCACCTCGAGGTGACAGCAATTATAGCTTGATAGAATTTCACATTCAGTGTGAAGGGACATGTGTGGATCCAAGCCTATTGTTTTAAAGATAGATGCAAGTAATTAAAAGTGTTTAAAGGCAGACAGCCGGGTAAAGTAAACTGGACTTATTAGGTTAGAAGGTTGGAAAGTAGAGTTGCAATAGCCAATATTCAAGGACTTAATGACTTGGCAAAGATTCATTGAAGTAAGAAAGACTCTCTGAGAAGAATGGATGATCTGTAGCTGAATGAGGAAGTTAAGGAATCTTCAAATTAAAAGAACCACTGTACAAATCTGCACAGAGTAATAGTTGGATTCGTCATTTTTTAAGAAGCAGCAAAGAACATCTGAGAAAAGGGGAACAAGTCGATTATGAAAGGAGACAGACTAGTTATATAAAAAAGGTAAAGATTTCCACAAGTATTTAAGTCGGAAAAGAGTTACTAAAACCTGTCTTCATTCTCTTGAGAAGGAGTCTGGGGAATTAACAATTAAAACTCACACGTGACAGAAGGTATTTGGTGTTATCTTGAAGACTGTTGAAGACTTAGAAAACTTTCCAAAAGTACTTGAAAATCATAAGCAAGGAGGGGAGAACGTAAAACAATTTCCATCGTCAGGGAAAAGGTGCAGGGAAAGCGATCAGATCAAAAGGCTGACAAGTGCCAAGGACCAGCTGAGGCCTTAATAGACATGGCTGCAGAGCAAGTTTATAATTGGATATAACCTTCCAAACATTCCCCAGATTCTGGAAGGGTCCCAGTGATTGGATAATGGATTGGATAATGCTCAAATCAATAATTGAAAAGGCTGTAACAGCACATCTAGAAAATCATGATGTAATCAGGCAGAGTTGACAAGGCTTTGTTAAAAGGAGACCATACTTAACTAATTGATCAAAATATTTTTGAGACAAAATAACAAGCAAAGTGAATAAAGGAGAACTTAACGATGGGTTTGATACATTCGGACTTTCAAAAGCCACATGAAAAGATGGCGTGCCAAATGTTATGACATAAGAGCAGATTGTGTAGGAAATCCTGGATAAGGAATTGATTGGTTAATGAGGAACAGAGAGTTGGGATAAATGTGTCTGGGGTTGGCAGGCTCTTACTGGTGAATTCTACAGGGACCAGTACTGGGGCCTTAACCATTTACAACTTCCATTCATCACTTGAATATGTGGTAACTAAATTTGGTGATGATACCAGGGTAAATAGGAAAATAATTTGTCAGGCAGGTCTAAAGAGTTTGAAGCTATGTGGCAGATTAAGTGAGTGGTCAAAAATGTGGAATATAAAGTGTGAATTGATCCACTTTGGCGAGAAGATTGGAAAGCAGTGTGCTATTTACATGAAGAAGCTGGTGGGATGGAGGGATTTGGATATCCTGGTATATGAATCACAAGAAGTTATTTTGCAGGTGCAGTAAATAACTAGGAACACAAATGGAATGCTGGTGTTTATCACAAGGAGACTGGACTATGAAAGTAGGGTTATTTTACTGCAATTATACTGGGCTTGTGGAGACCAAATCTGGAGTATTGTGTACAACCTCATTTGAATAAAGGATTTAATTACTGTTGTGGTTCTGTTCGCCGAGCTGGGAATTTGTGTTGCAGACGTTTCATCCCCTTTCTAGGTGACATCCTCAGTGCTTGGGAGCCTCCTGTGAAGCGCTTCTGTGATGTTTCCTCCAGCATTTGTAGTGGTTTGAATCTGCCGCTTCCGGTTGTCAGTTCCAGCTGTCCGCTGCAGTGGTCGGTATATTGGGTCCAGGTCGATGTGCTTATTGATTGAATCTGTGGATGAGTGCCATGCCTCTAGGAATTCCCTGGCTGTTCTCTGTTTGGCTTGTCCTATGATAATAGTGTTGTCCCAGTCGAACTCATGTTGCTTGTCATCTGAGTGTGTGGCTACTAAGGATAGCTGGTCGTGTCGTTTCGTGGCTCGGTGTTCATGGATGCGGATCGTTAGCTGTCTTCCTGTTTGCCCTATGTAGTGTTTTGTGCAGTCCTTGCATGGGATTTTGTATTCTACATTGGTTTCGCTCATGTTGGGTATCGGGTCCTTCGTTCTGGTGAGTTGTTGTCTGAGAGTGGCTGTTGGTTTGTGTGCTGTTATGAGTCCTAGGGGTCGCAGTAGTCTGGCTGTCAGTTCAGAAATGTTTTTGATGTATGGTAGTGTGGCTAGTCCTTTGGGTTGTGGCATGTCCTCATTCCATTGTCTTTCCCTTAGGCATCTATTGATGAAATTGCGGGTGTATCCGTTTTTGGCGAATACATTGTATAGGTGTTCTTCTTCCTCTTTTTGCAGTTCTGGTGTACTGCAGTGTGTTGTGGCCCTTTTGAACAGTGTCTTGATGCAACTTCTTTTGTGTGTGTTGGGGTGGTTGCTTTCGTATTTCAGGACTTGGTCTGTGTCTGTGGCTTTCCTGTATACCTTTGTGGTGAAATCTCCATTTGGTGTTCTCTGTACCATCACGTCTAGGAATGAGAGTTGGTTGTCCTTTTCTTCCTCTCTAGTGAATCAGATTCCTGAGAGTGTGGCGTTGGTGATCTAGTGTGTGTGTTCTCTATTTCTGTGTTTTTAATGATTACAAAGGTGTCATCCACATATCTGACCCAGAGTTTGGGTTGAAATTGCGGTAAGACTGTTTGTTCTAACCTTTGCATTACCGCTTTTGCTATGAGTCCAGAGATGAGTGAGCCCATGGGTGAGCCGTTGATTTGTTCATATATTTGGTTGTTGAATGTGAAGTGTGTTGTGAGGCACAGGTCCAGTAGTTTGAGTATGCAGTCTTTGTTGATAGGTTCCCCGTCCTGTTGTCTGTTCTGTATGTCCAGCAGGTTGGCTATTGTTTCTCTGGCTAGGGTTTTGTCGATAGAGTGACCAGGATTTAATTACATTTGAAACAGTTCAGAGAACATTCACGTTGCTCATTCTTTGATGAAGGGTTCATCTTATGAAGAAAGGTCAAACTATTTAGGCCTATACCCATCAGAATTTTGAGAAATGAAAGATGGTTTTATTGAAACATATGGGGTTTGGGGGGGGGGGGGGATGGGGTGGGAGAGAGATTGAAGGGTGGAAACAGGTATTTCCTCTTGCAGAGATCTTAAAAATGGGGGGTTAAAAATAAAAGGCTTCCCCTTTGAGAAAGAGATGAGAAGCGTTTTCTCTCGGTAACATGTTACTTTGTGAAATTGTGGAAACAATGTCCCGTTGAATTGATTCAAAGCAGAGTTAGATTATTGATGGACAAGGGAGTAAAAGGTAATGGTGGATGGACAGGAAGGTGGAGTTGATCATCTGTGATGTTACTGTGGAATGACAGCAGTCTCAATGTGCTGATAGCCCTACTGTTGCTCCTAACTCCTATGTTCCTAATCCAGTAATTTGGAACCGGAGTGGATACAGTTGAGGAACTATGCCCTAAAAGAATTAGGAGCAAATTTTAGGGGCTCCATAGCATCCTGCTGTTTCTTATCTTCTCATGGTTTCCTCAAGAAGATTGTTTTAGGAGAAACTTTTCATTTTTTTTTAAGATTAGATTAGATTAGATTAGTTACAGTGTGGAAACAGGCCCTTCGGCCCAACAAGTCCACACCGCCCCGCCGAAGCGCAACCCACCCATACCCCTACATTACCCCCTACCTAACACTACGGGCAATTTAGCATGGCCAATTCACCTGACCTGCACATTTTTGGACTTGTGGGAGGAAACCGGAGCACCCGGAGGAAACCCACGCAGACACGGGGAGAACGTGCAAACTCCACACAGACAGCCACCTGAGGCAGGAATCGAACCCGGATCTCTGGCGCTGTGAGGCAGCAGTGCTAACCACTGTGCCACCGTGCCGCCCATTTTGTCAGTGTCCGAAGAGCAAAGCTGAGCTGCACTGCCATGGAAGTGTGGTGTTCTATGGTCAAGAATACTTCTTTCTGGCAGCTGCCTTCAGCTGCCTTACTTTTTATCGAGGGTCAGAGTAACGCTGTCTCGGTGCTGAGGAGAGCTAATGATGATTGTTTCAGAATAAATGAGCCTGACAGAAGGTACAGTGTTGTTTTTAAAAGGCTTGATTTATTTAATTCATTCATATGGGAAAGTGGATAAGGTTCCCTTTCTCATCCTTTCTTCACCTGGGGAACAGTTACTCAAATATTCTCCCTCACACGTGCAGCTGTCCTGCAATCTTCAGGCAATGTCAAGGTGATATTCGAGCCCAATATAGGACATTGCACCAGGGCCAGCGTGAAGCTGGAGAATTGCCGCAGAGTCAGCACAGAAAAGACCCTGTGGCCCACCACATCAGAAACAACCATCTTAATTATTCAATTCTCATCCCATTTTCCCAGGGTGCACCTCAAGTAAAAGAAAGATCAAATCACTTTCGAAGCAGCTCAGAGAAGGTTCACACCACTCACTGGTGAAGGGCACCTTTGGAAAATGGGGTTGTTCCTGGGTATTCTGACCCACAACACCCACCAACCAACATCACCAACACCCATCACTTCATCGTTATCTCATTGCACAGTTTGGGAGTTTGCTGTGTTCAAATTGGCTGTTGTGTTTCCTGCGTCAGACCGCGATTTAAAACATTTATGGTACAGCACTTTGTTTTATTGTGAGGCTGTAAAGCACACATCATAATTTCTCTCTTTCTAAAACTGGTTCTCATCTCTGTCTGTTACTGAAGCTGACCCTGGAAAAGTACAAAGGGTTAAAGGGATGACAGCGATAAATGACTGATTCACTCTTCAGATTGAATTTGGATTTATGGAAGGGAAGAAATCCATTCATCAACCAGAAAACCTTCAGATAGATCTAGGTGACTGTTATATTCATTTGAAAAGAAATAAATTTAGTTCAATTCATTCTCTTGGGTAGGATGCAATGCTCCAGTTAGTCAAATCATTCAAACTCTGAGCAGCACCAGGTATCAATGCACTGAATTACAAGGATATATGCTTTTTAAGATACAATTTTGGATCTTCCTTTTACTGACTGGATTTATTGACAATGTTTGATCCTTTACCTATAATTGTGTTTTTTTTAAAGCAGACACTCCCAGACAAGGCAAGCTACTGAAAATCACACAACTGCAAGGGCAGCATGATGGCTCAATGGTTAGCACTGCTGCCTCACAGCACTAGGGACCTGGGTTTGATTCCACCCTTAGGAAATATCTGTCTGGGGTTTGCACATTCTCCCTGTGTCTGTGTGGGCTCTCTCTGGGTGCTCCAGTTTCCTCCCACAATCCAAAGATGTGCACATTAGGATGGATTGGCCATGCTAAATTGCCTATAGTTTCCAGGGATGTGCAGGCTAGGTGGATTAGCCATGGGAGATGCAGGGTTACGGGGTAGGTCTGGGTGGGATGCAGTTCAGAGGGTTGGTGTGGACTTGATGGGGCTGTAAGAATTTTATGCACAATCCACCAAATGGGATGAACACAGACCAATTAACCACCTGGGGAGCATTAAAGATGTCACCTCTTATTAATTGACACCATGTTGAAACGTTTGCAATGTTTCTAGATAAGACATCAAAGCAATGACTGCCAGAAGCATGAACCAATAAAATTCCTCTTAAAAACACAAATACAACAGTTCCAGCAATCAGGAGGAGTGATGGAGATGATGCTCTTCTGAAGACTGGCTGTGTGTGTCTCTCTCTCTCTCTTTGTAAGTGGTCTGCTTGGTACTGTTAAAGTGAGAGAAGAACAACTGCAGACTTAAAACTTCTAAAATGTGGTAATCTGGGCCATAAACTACTGCCAGGGAAACAACCAAACTGAATGGACACAAAGTTGACCTCACTGCATGAATTCCAATTGAGGAACAGCTGCATGTATATTCCTTTGTTTGAATCCCCGTGGACCAGAAAATCAGTTTAAATCTAACCTTTCACTCTCCCAGCTGTGTGTGTGTGAATGGGCCTAGATGAATATATGTGACCATGTGAGTCATGCCCCATTAATTAGTCTCAGTTCCACAAATATAGTTTCAATAAAACTTATCTTTTTTCTCTGTTTAACCTAAAGAAACCTGTCTGAGTACGGGGTCCTATCTATGAACATCCAACGTAGCTAATATCCGTGTTTACTAACACGATCCCATACAGGGGAGTAATTTTAATGACCATCTGCTGCACTTGGTGAATGGCTCCTTTACATCATCCTGCATTATGTTCTGGCTTGTGTACAAATCGACTTGCGAATGGACTTTAGAACAGATTCCGTTTGCAACCTGGGACTGCCTGTAAATACTTTACAGCTCGGCGAACAGAACCACAATGAGCACCCGAGCTACAAATCTTCGCACAAACTTTGAACTTTACAGTCTTAACGGGACACCTACAGAATTGGCAAATCACATCCTCTTGAATTTAAAAGCAAATTTTTGTTCATGTCAAAGGACAAGTGGGAGAATTTATAGGATCATAATCTCCTCAATGCCTGGCCATTACAGTGGAAACCAATATTAAAATTATTATAATTTTTAACTCCATCAAGTAGATTCGAGAAGATGAGCCATTCCAGACACTTTGGAAGTGATTGACACATCTCCAAGCCCTCAGTGTAAAGATTTTCACTACCTTCTGTTCAAAAGCGCTTGTATTCAGTCTTGCATCCATAGCGACTTGTCTTGACCCCAAAGCACTCTACATCCAGTTCCTGCCCCTTCAAAGGTTTTGAACAATTCCCTCACATCATCTTGTGTTGTTCTGACAAAAAGACACAGCCCATATCTCCCTTTGTGTTTGTATTTCTTCATTCCAAGCACAATTACTGCCAAGCTGAAACTTCCTGTAAAGTGGAATCAAAGCTACAGAACTCAAACTGGATTGTACTAAGGTTTCACATGGGCTCATTACTACCTCAGTGCAAACAGAAACTCTAATTCTGTCCTAGCAAACACAGCTGAACTCCCGAAACAAGGTTTTATCATCTACACAACACACTAAGACATCTCTAACTCATCTGACAGCTGACCTTTCTAATGTTATTTCTGCTGGTGTGGAAGAAACATGCAAGGAGACCTAACCATGACATTAGAGCTACGTCACTTCAGGGTGGTGTCAAGAAACACTCTTAGCACAAAGTGGAAGTCAGGAATGTTCCCCTGAGGAACAGTGTTGAAGTAAGGTCAATTAATATCTTCAAAACTGAGACTAGGAAACAACGGAACAGAAGTAGGCCATTCAGCCCATCGAGTCCGCTCTGCCAAGCAATGAGATCATGACTGATCTGTTGATCCTCAACTACACTTTCCTGCATTTTTCTCACAACCCTTGATCCCCTTACTGATTAAAAATGTCTCTATCTCAGCCTTGATTATATTCAACAACCCAGCCTTGATGGCCCTCTGTGGTAAAGAATTCCACAGATTCACTCCCCTGTGAGAGAAGGAATTCCTCCTCATCTCTGTCTTAAATGTGCAACCCCTTATCCTGAATTGATGCCCTCTGGTCCCAGACTCTCCCACAAGGGGGAACTGACCTTTCCGAATCTCCCCTCTAAAGCTCCCTAAGATTTACGTATTTTTAATTGCTCCAAGTGTCAATTTTCAATTTCCAAAGATGGAGTTAAGATGTAGATCAGCCATGATCTGACTGATTGGTGGAACAGCCTTGAGGAACTGGATTACTTACTTCTATTCCTGTGCTCCTATTGGATGGCACCAGAAGTGATCCAGTCACAAATAGAAGTCTAAGAATAGAGAATAGAATTTGCTGAGGACTGCCTAGTTGAAATTCTAGCTTACATCTTGGTGTTGCACAATGTGTTGCATTCACTGAAGTGAATGGTTCTCCACATCCATGGATATCACAGTCACAGAGATTGGACAGACTTGGTATGTTTTCACTTGAGCACCAAAAGATGCCGTACTGTTCTTTGTAAACACCACCTGATACATCACAGTCAAACTGCAGCTACAAAACACTCGGCGATCTGATAGAATTATACCAAATTATGGCAGGCACAGATAGACTGGATAGTCAGCGTCTTTTTTCCAGGGTAGAAATGTCAGTTACAGGGTGCTAAGGGTTAAGGTAAAAGGGGGTAAGTTTAAAGGAGATGTGGGGGACAGTTTTTAACACAGGGGGTGGTAAGTGCCTGGAAGTGCTGCCAGAGGAGGAGGTGGAAGCAGATACAATAGCAACGTTTCAGAGCCAGATGCAGGAATAGGCAGGGAATAGAGGGATATGGACTGCATAGAGGCAAAAGGTTTTTAGTTTAGAAAGGCATCAGGTGCAGGCACGATGGGCTGCAAGGTCTGTTCCTGTGCTGTTCTGTTCTTTGTATACACCACCTGATAGCTTATGTCACAGTCAAAGAGCAGCTCCCAAACACATGGCAATGTCCAGTTTGTTTTTATTGGCTCATGGAATGAGAGTCTCACTGGCTGGGCCAGCATTTATTGCTCATTAGTAGGTGGTGGTGAGCTACTTTCTTGAATCGCTGTAGCCCACATGATGCCTTATTTTCTAGTAGTTGATATAATTAAAGTTGGGCTATTCATTGGGACTCTACAAAGAACAGGATTTAGTTGTTAACCTTGGGAGACATTAACCAGACAAGGGAAGGATGGCAAATTTCCTGCCCCAAAAAATCATTCATGATCCAGACAGGTATTTATATCAGTCCAGTTGCTACATGATGATTGGAGTAACCTTGTATTCCAGATTCATTAATTACATTCCCCTACTGCCTTGGTAGGGGGAGAGGGGATTTGAACTTGTGTGTCTCTTTGAGAATGAGTTCAGGTTTTTGAATGGCTAATCCAGTAACATTGTCACTATGATATACCCCCTGCATTGTGCTGACTGAGTCCTGTGCATTGTTACTGTCCCTTGGAGACATGACTGGGACATTGCAAAGGAATAGTTTCTGTGGAGGCAGGACTCTCTCCTGAAGAGCAAGCTTCCTCACCCCCGGGGAATCAGCAGAAGGAGCTACTCCACTAAGCCTCAGCATTCTTCGGGAGGGTGAAAATTCACTTGGGCTTCCCATTCTTACCATCTGTAGTGACCCTTGTTCAAAGGCATGGGCTTGGCTGAGCATTGAGTTTTGATATCATCCTCATACAATCCCAGGATAAGTGCAATCTTTGCTTGGTCTCACAAATGAAGGATATTCCATTTGGTAAGATTTCCATTCCATAGCTGCTTTGCCCAAAGGCAGCTTCTGGACTCACTGTAACTGAAGTTTCCTCTTGGCAGCTTCAGTCCAGGCTGAGTTGTCATTGCTTTCCATTCTCAGGGGCATGGTGAGGCCTACTTTGGCTGGAAGGGGAATTGAACCCCCACTGCTGATGTTGTTTTTAATTACAGATAACCAGCATCCTTGAGTGAGGCACCTCAGAGCATCCAAACCTGTGCTTGAGTTAGGCTGAAGAGGGCTCAGGAGAGATTTACCAGGATGTTGCCGGGTATGGTAGGTTTGAATTGTAAAGTCAGGCTGGATAGGCTGGGACTTTTCTTTTACTGGAGCTTAGGAGGTTGAGGTTGATCATCAAACTTCTTGGAGTTCATAAAATAATGAGGGGTATACAGAGTTAAAGGTAGTTGTCTTTTCTCTCAGATTGGGGATTTCAAGACTAGGGGACACATTCTTAAGATGAGAGGAGCAAACGTTTTACTCTGACGGTGGTTCATGTGTGGAATGAACTTCCTGAGAAAGTGGTGAATGAGGATACACCTACAATATTTAAAAGACTTTTGGATGGATACAAGAATAGGAAAGGTTTGGAGGGATATGGGCCAGGAGCAGGTAGGTGGGACTAGTTTAGTTTGGGATTATGGTCAGCCTGGAGTGAGGATCTGTTTCCATGCTGTATCACTCTATAACAATGTGTCTGTAGAACAGTACAACACAGAAACAGGTCCTTCAGCTCACCATAATTTTCTGGGCATTAATGTCAATGGAAGGAGAGTCTCAGGCTGCTGCCTGTGGAGGTGTTTCCTCTCCAGATGACTCTCCCATTGTCGGCAATAACGTGTTTCAGTAGCTTCAAGTAGTCCCATATGAATTACCTTTTGATCCTGAGACAAATCATAATTTTCTGTTTGAATATGCAAGCTAATATTTCCTTCAAACACACTGTAGGAATTGTAAAAAATAACAAATATGAGAGTGAGGAATATGACTGTAGCTTTGTACATTTCTTCTAAATGGAGCCCTATGGCAGCAGTTGCTTCACGTCACATATATACGTAAGAAACAGATGGAGATGTGAATGTAATGGCACCAGTTGCTGGGGTGAATTGAGTGAAGGTTTTGTGTACAGCACGTGTCCTGATGCTAACAGCCCCAGGAGGCGTCAGTGGGAATTACAGGTTTGTGGGTTTGTGTTGTAAGAAGGTGAAGGTTTGCTCAGTGATCTGATGAAAGAATTCTGGCAGCAGCTTGCCACCACATGTCTGTTCTGAAAAGCCCACTGAAATATTTAATCATCCCACAATCAGTCATCTGGATTTAAGGAACCAACCAGTTACAGATTTCTGAAATAGGCCTTTGTCATCTGGGAGAAAGTGAGGACTGCAGATGCTGGAGATCAGAGCTGAACATTTTCAGCTTTGTCATCTGGGATATGTTTTATAACGCAAACCATAGCTCACAGAGTTGATGATTAAATGAGTCAATGATTGTTTTCATTGCTTTATCTTCACATAAAGGTCTGTTCATAGTGACAGTGGATGACCTACGCAGGCCTTTTTTGGCTGCTGATCTGATAGATCATTATGGAGGGATGTGGAAGGAAAGTGGTAAACTCAGAATAGGCTTAGACCGTAGGGCTACTCACTTATTAGAATGAAACATAGAGATGATTGGTGGTGGTTTAATTCAAGGATCACCACACCTCAGGCAAGGGGAGAGGTTGAGAAGGAGAATCCTTCCTGGGAATCTCAACCAATGCAGGAACTGAACCCATGCTCTTGGCATCATAAACCAGCCATCTTGCCAACTGAGCTAACCAATGCAGTGAGAGTAGAGATGACACAGTAAGCAGATATTGGTGCCATGTTGAGCTCTGCTTACCAGGTGGTTGAGGTTGTTGGTTGGCACCCACCTCTGACTTTTCAATACTTTAAAATAAACAAGTCCTGAAATATACAGAATTCATACTGATGGTCCACAATAGGGACTGCAATAAGGGTCAGAACTTGAGAGGAAACTTGTAAATCTCTAATGAAAATCCTGGTTTGGGGATAATGATGTATCCCAACCCCTGTGGTGCCCATTGATTTCTTGTGTGTGTCACATGCTCCCTTTCCAACGACCCCTGAACATGGGTGGAACCACAGAAGAGAGGCAAGCAGCCAATCACATTAAACCCTGGCACAGCCCACTGTTTGGACCTGTTACAGTCTTCCTTTCTGCTATTTTAAATAAACTAACCACCCAAATCAATCTAACTGAGGCTTGACAGTCCCTCTGGACATTATAGCAGAAAATCCAAATTTCAAATGTAACTGATCAAATTTAAATTAAAATATCATTTCTGGATGTAATGACAGACCCCAGCCCCTGCAGTGCCCACAGTCCTGGAAGGCCTTAGTATTCCAGTGAACACCTGTTGCTCCCTTTTCACAGATCTCCAAGTGCGGCTGTAATCATGGATCAGAGAAATGCAGTCAGGAGCAGAATCCCCCTCAATGGAATGATTACAATCCTCTTTCTTGTGTTGAGTCTTGGAGGCTGTCCAATGGTAGAGGACAAATCATTCAAGTGTCTTAGCAAGAACAGGTGCTTATCTTATAGAACAATGTATAGATTATTACATGATAATAATAGATCCATTTAATATATACTAGTTAGGCAGAATTGAAATTTCATGGGCCAGCTTTGTCACAACTGCCTCCATCAGGACCTTGCACAAGACTAACTCTTTCTCCACCCAGAGCCTTTGCGACATCATCAGATTAACCCTTTCAGAAGCATTCCCTGATTGACACACTTCCTCTTAAATTCTAACCACATGAGACTTTACACGAATGACTCAGTCAGACCAACTCTCCCACCTTCTCTCTTTCACCCTTTAAACTTTGTCTCTTTGTTCTTTCTCTTTAGCAGTTTCCTTTGGAAAGCTAAACCAAACTCTCAGCCTGTACATTCCAGTTCCTAACCATACCGCATTTCTCCTCATTGCTGTTGTTGGTTCTCCTGTCAATCAATATCCTCGATCCTCCTACCGAAAGGAACATGTTCTCCCTGTCTACATTGTGCATGGTTTGGAATATCTCTGTTAAATCACTTCTCAATTTTTTTTGGTCTAAGGGGAACATACTCAGTTTCTCCAATCTATCAATGTCACTGACATCTCTTCTGTCTGGAACTATTGTCTACAATTGTTTCTGCACCATCCCTAAAGCCATCACTCTCTTCCTATAGTGCAGAGCCTAGAATTGGACAGAATACTCCAGTTAAGGCGAAATCAGTGTTTTATAAAAGTTTATTGTTCCTTACCTGATCTTGTATTCTTTGGCTGCTTCTTTAAAAAGATTTAATTCCATTTCTTTTCTTATTTTAACCACTTTTCCACCCTGCATTGCTACCTTCAATGATTTGTACCTATATCCCCATCTCTCTTTAGTTTTGGGATTATGTTCAGCATGCTCAGCTTGGACTGAAGGGTCTGTTTTCATGCTGTATAACTCTGTGACTCTACAAGTCTATGATCAGATTTTACTAAAATGTCACAATTTCCCATTTGGGATGTTGGTTCTGTCTGGGAACGGGTGCGTTTCTCAAATACTTGTCCTGTGTTTTTGTAAAAGGAAGCTTTATACATCATAATTCATATAGTATCTATCACAGAATGTTACTACAAAGGTTTTAAGGATTTCACAGAATGGGAATGCTGTGGACCATTTTGCAGTTCCCTTTCACTCCTGGTTTCTGAATTTAGATCCAGTTCAGGCATCTCCCCTGTGAGGTGAACCTTGAGATTACAGGAATTATTTAAGGTAAAGGTTGGGACAAATAGTCCAGTTCAAATTGGGTGTAGCCTTAAGACACAAAAATGATTTAAACTGAGGCAATATTCTGCACCTTCTCGGTAGCTGTTACACTATATTCTGCATTCTGTTTTATTACCCTGATGTACATATGTAAGGTGTGGTTTGTCTGGCTAGTACCAATACAACACTTTTCCCTGTATCTCAGTACATGTGACAATAATAAATCAAATCAAATCAAAGCCAATTCAGCAGCTAAGGTGGAGAATTGCAAGCAGGAAGCGGTTCTGCTCACAGTGTGAAACATGTTGTTGGAGGTGGGAGATAGCTAAATGTTGGGAGCTGGAGATTTTGTCTTATCAGCTTATTCAGAGATGTTATTATGCATCTCTGCAGCAGGTAGGGCTTTAAACCCAGGTCACCTGGTTCAGAGGTATGGGCACCACCATATACCATACATACTCTATTCAGGTTCTGTCTCTCTTGCCTGGGAATATTGTTTGCTTCCCACTGAATGACCAAAGCAGAAACAAGTCCCACTCAAAAATACTGACATTCTTCACTTTATGAATACAGATTCATCAAAGGACATTTACCAACAAGGAGAAGTGAAAGAATCAATTTGAGACCCACAGGAATGTAGCCCTCTCCTGCTGAAGTTTGTTTCCCAGACCGATCCTGCAGGCAGTGTTTTTTGATTAACATTGCTGATGACAGGATGATGTTATCGCTGCAGTATCTGAGAGTGGCTAATCTACTTTCTCTATCTCAGATGCTTGTAAATTAGTCCATTAATTTTCGAGAAACATTATCTAACTGTCCAGCAGGCAGAAAACATGAAAATTTCAGTAATGTTGGTGGATTCCCCCTAGGCTGTTGTCTGGAATGTGTCCAAATGTGCAGCAGAGGGCAGTTAATGTAATGAAAAGTGAAAGCTTTGAGATGTGCTGTGCAGTGAACTATACCACTGTGTACTCTGAGTGTCTTCATTTACATGCAGCCCATATAAAGTATCTACTCAGATTTTCCCCTTGATACAAGCAATAATAATTTGTTAGCAGGAACTATGTCCTTTTTATAGAGCCTGATTCCAAACAATTTGGAAATTTATGGCTTATTATCATTGTGAGGACTTACCACAGCATATGCACAGAGAACATTAGGATAAGGTTACTATTTTTGCAAACCTGGCACTTTTTAAGGTGAGACTCATTCAATTGAAAAACATTCATTTATTTAGCAAGAGCCATGGCTTTAGGGTGTCTCAAAATGTTTTACAGCCAATTATGGAATGTTGAGGTGTAATTGCTGTTGTAATCTAGAAACCACAGTCACGTATTTACACACAGCAAGTGGATGGTGTCGTGCTGTGAAAGTGGGAACTATGATGTGGCTAATATTTTCTCCGGCCCCTTAAAGAGGACGCTGACAGCTAACTTCTTGCCCATCCGGTTTTATTGAGTAAAAATGACCAAATAACCTTCGGAGGCACCGAGTCATAGAGATTACATCACAGAAAAAGGTCCTTTGGCCCATTGAGTCTGTGTTGGTCAAACACAATCCGCTAATTATTCTAATTCCATTTCCCAGCAGTTGTCCCATTGTCTTGTGTGCCTTGGCATCACAAATGCACATTGAAATATTTCTTCAAAGTGATGAGTGTTTCTGCCTTTACCATCCTCGAGAGTGATTTTCACATTCCCACCAGCCTCCGGGTGAAAAGACTTTTCCTCACGTTCCCTCTAAACCTTCTGCCCCTCACCTTAAATCTAGTGCCCAGTCATCAAAACCTCCATCAAATGGTAAAAATCCCTTCTTGTTTACCTCCATAATTTTATCCATCTCAATCCTGTCTTCTCGCAATCTTCTCTGCTTGAAGGAAAACAACCCCAGTCTGTCCAATCTGCCTTCAAACTGGAAACCCTCCAGGCCAGACAACGCCTTGATTTCAGTGATGGTAACAAAGAGAGCAATATTGCTCAGGATATCAGGACTAACTCTCCTGCTCTTCTTCACAATGAGAATGGATAATGTCCATCTGAAGCAGGAAACAGTTTAAAGCCTCATCCAACAGACAGTCTCTCCATCATTGCAGCAAGTCCAATTTCCATTTATCATAATCCCAATCTTGATTTTACCATTGGGCACAAACCCAACTAGACATTGAGTGAAACAAACACAGAGAATTCTGTAGGAACCCAGCAGGTCTGGTAGCCTCTGTGGAGAGAGAAAAACAGAGTTAATGTTTTGAGTCCCATGTTCAGGTTCTGAAGAAGGGTCGCTGGATCTGAAACATTAACTCTATTTCTCTCTCCACAGATGTTACCAGACCTGCCGGGTTTCTCCAGCACTTTCTGTTTGGTTTCAGTTCCTCAGCATCTGCAGTTCTTTAACAAAAATGGAGCGTGCTAGAGAAACTCAGCAGGTTGTGGCAGCGGTTGAAGGGAGAAAGCAGAATTAACGTTTCACGTCCATTATGACTCTTCATCAGAACTCTGATCTGCTGAGTTTCTCAAGCAATTTCTGTTTTGGTTTCAGATCCCTTGCACCTGCAGTTGTTTATTCTAGGTTAAGATAAGCAGTTGCTAAATGGATTAGATCTGTTTTTGTTGGAAAAAAATGGTTATTTCATGTGTTGATTTTATCTGATGGGCAAATGTTGTTAGCACCAAAGTGCCTTCTATAGCAGCAGGGATTGTATATGCAGCTCAATTCCATGTTGTGGGGTCAATGTCTATCGAATGCTTCAGATGAAGAAAGAAGAGTAATAAATGATCACTAATAGCCAAAATGAGAAGTAGATCAAGTTCCTGCAAATGGAAGATGATTACTGGACACCCAAAACAAGTTTGTTCCCTTAGAAGAAAGAAAAAAGTTTTGTTTTCATCTGCATAAGCTGGGAACTAGCTGAAAAATTACGCTGGAAACAGAGTTAAAACTTCTAACAATTTCAAAACTACTTGCTTGATGACAAAGTTTATAACAAGCAAGTTAAGAAAATTCTTCATAAGCAGGCAAAAAGTAAATCAACTGAAAACATATGGGAATAAAATGTGTTTGTTGGAATGTGAGGTTTCAGTGCACTAAAAATGAAATGAGCTTAATTTCTACTACTTTGATGTGTTAGGAGAAAAACTGCAAGTGTTGTTCAGCAACTAAGATATGTAAATGACTTTAATGGATATATAAAAAAAACAAACCAGAGACAAAATTTGATCATGTGTTGAATTTAGCACAAAAATCTCAGAAGCAGAAAAAATAATGCCCTGAGTGATGTCACAGCATCCATCTTTGATACAGTCAAAAAAATCATTGAGCCTTATCACTTGATGCCATTTTAAGATATTTCTGAAACTCTTCAGCCATCTTGGAAAAGTAATATCTTTCTTCATTTCTATGAAGATGCCATATTGGCAAAGGAAGACCCAAACATGACACTTACAATAGCATTTAGATCTTTCCAGCAGAAAAATTCAAGCTTGCAGATGAAGCTCTAGAATCTCTGCAGTGTGGAAGTAGGCCTTCGAACCCCTTCAAACAGCAGCCCACTCAGACCTACTACTATAAGTTGACATTTACTATGGCTAATCTACTGCACATAGTGGATACTACAGGGCAATTTGGCACTGTCACATCTTTGGACTGTTGGAGGAAACCAGAGCACCCAGAGGAAACCCACACAGACACGGGGAGAATATGCAAACTCCAAACAGACAGTTGCCGGGGATGGAATTCAAACCCGTGTCCCTGGTGCTGTGAGGCAGCAGCGCTAACCACTGAACCACTATACCACCACAGATCTGCAAAGGGCAGCTATGGAAATTACCATTCCAGGATTTTGAGCAACTTCAAGATTGGACACCAAGTCAAATACAGAACAAATTAGCATGCTCTATATAGGAAGAACATATGATCATAGACATGTCATATCGACAACAGGCCAAAAACAAATAAATTACATTTGACAGCCTTTGATCACTTCAAACAAAAAACACATTTGAGATAGTACTTCAATAGCAGATCCCAACATCCAGAAGAGTTATGTAGATGTCTACATTAATTACTGACATAGATTATCTGAAGCATGCAACAGTAGAAACAACAACAACTTTGGGACAGAATCATCATTAGTCTTTTAATACATCAGATGCTTAACATCATCAATCAAAAGAGGATCTACCTCTAGAATGAACAGTTCAAGCAGTATTCAGTGAAAGTTTCATTTAGTGCAGAACATTCTATGGTGTTGATGATTGAAAGGACAATGGAACCTTTGATCAGAAGAGCCAGGCCTCTCATCTGAACAATATACTGTACACAAAATCCTAAACTATGTCATGTAACAATACCCTGTTTCGGGTGTGTACCTAAACATTAATATCAGCAAAGAGGTAACAGTCCAGGCTTACCTCAACATTTCATCCAACATAGGAAAAGAGCTCCCTTCACAAGGGTGTGCTGCAGTAAGAAAAAACACACCAAGCATCAAAGCAAATTGTTTCCAAACAAGCATATATCTTCATTGCTAAAGAATGCGCCCATTCTTCAATGGAACAACTTTCTTCAAATGGGAACAAATATCTCTGGGTTACAATGTCACTCTTTTTGTGGAAAATTAATACCATCATGGATATGCAAATATATCGTTCTATACCAGATGCTAATGACAGAGAAGAAAAAACAACCAAACTTTCCAAAGTTACACCAATGCATGACCCTTCAGCAAATACTGCTGACCTGATGGAAGCCAACAGAGAGAAAGAAAGCTCACCAACTTTATCTCAAGTATTTCTTGTCATTGACTTCCCTGACACACATTTTGACACAGATCATTCAAGTCAAATGCTTGGGGAAGCTGGGAGATATAAAGATATAAATTAACTGCATAGTAAACAAACAATCGAGGTAACTCATTTGAGAATATATAGAATTGGTAATCAATGTTTATGATGGGGAATGGGTGCTGGGTGCTGTCTACCCTGGAGCAATATGGTGTCACACAGCTGCTCCTCACTGGGCATAAATAGCACAATGTATGTCGAGTTAAACAAAAGGGAAGAGAGAAACATAAGGAAAACTTGCCAGATGTTCAAAGTCTAGTTTTGTAAGTGTGAGAAGTGTATGAGGAGAAACATGTGGAGTAGACCGTACAGCATTTGATGGTAGAGTTTCCGGAATACTTTGTCAACAATGCAGCATTCTAATAGAGCCTCACTATCTCTGAATATCATGTCTTATAATATTTAGTCTTATTAAGTGAGAAACATTTGTCATTAGAAGCTCAAGCCTGAAGGTCTGTCTTGGCTCACACAAAGCCACACAACAAGGGATCAGTCCATGCACAGAATGTGACAGCAGAGACAAACCTGGAATAGACACCTTGGTAGAGTCTCAGAAAACGTCAACCTAGCCTCACTCACCTGCAAGCCCTGCCCCAGTGTTGCCAAGTACCAGAGAGTATGGGGCTGAGACTTTATGCAGTAGAGCAAATGGCAGCCATTACCTTTTCCTATTCTAAGGTCGCACTTTGACAAAGCTGGAACATTAATGATAATGGGAACTTCACTTCAAACACTGTCATGATGAAACAGAATGTTTTGAAAAAGGGTCACTGGACCAGAAACATTAAATTTGTTTCTCTCTTCCAGATGCTGCCAGACCTGCTGAGTTTCACCAGCAGTTTTTGTTTCTGTTCAAACTTCTAGCATCTGCAGTTCTTAGTTTTCACATGGAAACATCGAACCTAAGACCAGCAGCAGGGTATTTGGCCCTTTGAACCAGCTCCACTATTCAATACGATTGTGGCTGATCATGCAATCTCAGTCTCCCATTCCCACTCTCTCTCCTTGACCCGTCTGGCCGCAACATCCAGCTCCCTCTTGACTATATCTAGACCTGGCCCCAACAGTTTCCTGTGGGAGAGGAATCTGCAGGTTCGTAATTCCCACCGTCAAGATGAAAATGCGTGATGACAGAAAAAAGCTCCGCACATTATCATTGTCAATTAAAAGTATGACTGCTTCAGATAGTGCTGTTAGCAAGAATTGGAATCCAGTTTCTTCAGGACGCCATGAATGACCATTTGTTCTGTTAAAAAGGGTAATGTCTAAAACATTACCTTGTAGGGGTCCTGGTCCTGAGATCCTTTACCATCTTGTAAAGTGCGCTGCTGAAATACAAAATATCAATTGTTCCTCCTCCAAATCTGTTAAAAATTGTTAGCTTTTAGATTTGCAGCGAGTGTGGCTATTTAGCTTATATTTTGTTTGTTCATGGGATAAGGGCATTCATTCCTGATGATGGGCTTTTGCCTGAAATGTCGATTTTCCTGCTCCTCGGATGCTGCCTGACCTGCTGTGCTTTTCCAGCGCCACTCTAATCTAAACTCAGGGCATTTATTGCCCATCGTTAATTGCTCAATGGGTGGTTAAGAGTCAACCACATTGCTGTGGGCCTGGAGTCACATGTAGATCAGACCAAGTAAAAATGGCTCTTTCTGGAGGATATTAGTGAACCAGATTTTTAAAAATGAGTTAATAGTGGACATGATTGGCTCATTATTCTAGATTTTTTTGGCATTGATTCAAATTTCACCATCAGCCATGATAAAATCTAACCCCATATTTAATTTATTGCTGTTTTAGAGTGAAGTCTGTCACTCTTTACTGATTCTCCCAGACATCGACAGAGTATGAGAACAGCTGAACTTGCACAAGGCACTTGTTAGACTGCCATTGGAGAACAGTGTGCAGTTGTAGGTGTGAATCCATTGGAGAGAGTGCAGAAGCGATGGATAAGAATGGCTCCAAGAACTGGAAACTTCAGTGACGCGGAATGATCGAAGAAGCTGGGACAGTTCTTGGAGAGAAGGCTGAGGTGAGATTCGATAGAGACTTTCAAAACCGTAACAGAGCAGAGCAGACAGGGAAACAGGGAGACAGGGAGACAGGGAGTCAGGGAGACAGGGAGTCAGAGAGACGGGGAGACAGGGAGACAGGGAGACAGGGAGACGGGGAAACAGGGAGTCAGGGAGACAGGGAGACAGGGAGTCGGGGAGACAGGGAGTCGGGGAGACGGGGAGACAGGGAGTGAGGGAGACAGGGAGTGAGGGAATCAGGAGATCAGGGAATCAGGGAGAGAGAGAGTTGGGAGACAGGGAGACAGGGAGACAGGAAATCAGGGAATCAGGGAGAGAGAGAGTTGGGAGAGGGGGAGACAGGGAGACAGGGAGTCAGGGAGACAGGGAGACAGGGAATCAGGGAGAGAGAGAGTTGGGAGACAGGGAGACAGGGAATCAGGGAGACAGGGAATCAGGGAGACAGGGAGACTTGGAGTGAGGGAGACAGGGAGACAGGGAGACAGGGAATCAGAGAGACAGGGAGACAGGGAGACAGGGAGACGGGGAAACAGGGAGTCAGGGAGACAGGGAGACACGGAGTCGGAGAGACAGGGAGTCGGGGAGACAGGGAGACAGGGAGTGAGGGAATCAGGGAATCAGGGAATCAGGGAGAGAGAGAGTTGGGAGAGGGGGAGACAGGGAGACAGGGAGTCGGAGAGACAGGGAGACAGGGAGACAGGGAGAAAGGAATCACGGAATCAGGGAGAGAGAGAGTTGGGAGAGGGGGAGACAGGGAGACAGGGACTCGGAGAGACAGGGAGACAGGGAGACAGGGAATCAGGGAGAGAGAGAGTTGGGAGACAGGGAGACAGGGAATAAGGGAGACAGGGAATCAGGGAGACATGGAGACTTGGAGTGAGGGAGACAGGGAGACAGGGAGACAGGGAGACAGGGAATCAGAGAGACAGGGAGATGGGGAGACAGGGAGACAGGGAGACAGGGAGATGGGGAGACAGGGAGACAGGGAGACAGGGAGATGGGTAGAAAGGGAGACAGGGAGACAGGGAGACAGGGAGACAGGGAGATGGGGAGACAGGGAGACAGGGAATCAGGGAGACAGGGAGTCAGGGAGACAGGGAATCAGGGAGACAGGGAGACAGGGAATCAGGGAGACAGGGAATCAGGGAGACAGGGAATCAGGGAGACAGGGAGATGGGGAGACAGGGAGACAGGGAATCAGGGAGACAGGGAGACAGGGAGTGAGGGAAACAGGGAATCAGGGAGACAGGGAGATGGGGAGACAGGGAGACAATGAATCAGGGAGACAGGGAGACAGGGAGACTTGGAGTGAGGGAGACAGGGAGACAGGGAATCAGGGAGACAGGGAGATGGGGAGACAGGGAGACAGAGAATCAGGGAATCAGGGAGACAGGGAATCAGGGAGACAGGGAATCAGGGAGACGGAGATGGGGAGACAGGGAGACAGGGAGAGAGGGAGACAGGGAGACAGGGAGTCAGGGAGACAGGGAGACAGGGAATCAGGGAGACAGGGAGACAGGGAGACAGGGAATCAGGGAGACAGGGAATCAGGGAGACAGGGAGACAGGGAGACAGGGGGACAGGGAATCAGGGAGACAGGGAGTCAGGGAGACAGGGAGACAGGGAGATAGGGAGACAGGGGGTCAGGGAGACAGGGAGACAGGGAATCAGGGAGACAGGGAGACAGGGAATCAGGGAGACATGGAGACAGGGAGACAGGGAGACAGGGAGACAGGGAATCAGGGAGACAGGGAGACAGGGAGACAGGGAGACAGGGAATCAGGGAGACAGGGAGACGGGGAGACAGGGAGACAGGGAATCAGGGAGACAGGGAGACGGGGAGACAGGGAGACAGGTAATCAGGGAGACAGGGAGACAGGGAGACAGGGAATCAGGGAATCAGGGAGACAGGGAGACAGGGAGACAGGGAGATAGGGAGACAGGGAAACAGGGAGACAGGGAGACAGGGAGTCATGGAGACAGGGAGATAGGGAGACAGGGAATCAGGGAGACAGGGAGACAGGGAATCAGGGATACAGGGAGACAGGGAGACAGGGAATCAGGGAGACAGGGAGACAGTGAGTCATGGAGACAGGGAGATAGGGAGACAGGGAATCAGGGAGACAGGGAGACAGTGAGACAGGGAGCGAGGGAGAGAGGGAGACAGGGAATCAGGTAGACAGGGAGACAGGGAGACAGGGAGATAGAGAGTCAGGGAGACAGGGAAACAGGGAAACAGGGAGACAGGGAGACGGGGAGACAGGGAGACAGGGAATCAGGGAATCAGGGAGACAGGGAGACAGGGAGACAGGGAATCAGGGAGTCAGGGATACTGGGAGACAGGGAGATAGGGAATCAGGGAATCAGTGAGACAGGGAGACAGGGAGATAGGGAGACAGGGAATCAGGGAGACAGGGAATCAGGGAATCAGGGAGACAGGGAGACAGGGAGACAAGGAGACAGGGAGTCTGGGAATCAGGGAAACAGGGAATCAGGGAATCAGGGACACAGGGAGACAGGGAGTTAGGGAGACGGGGAGACAGGGAGTCTGGGAATCAGGGAAACAGGGAATCAGAGAGTCAGGGACACAGGGAGAAAGGGAGTTAGGGAGACGGGGAGACAGGGAGACAGGGAGTCAGGGAGACAGGGAGACAGGGAGTGAGGGAGACAGGGAGTCAGGGAGACAGGGAGTGAGGGAATCAGGGAGACAGGGAGACAGGGAATCAGGGAATCAGGGAGACAGGGAGACAGGGAATCAGAGAAACAGGGAGACAGGGAGAAAGGAGACAGGGAGTCAGGGAGACGGGGAGTCAGGGAGACAGGGAGTCAGGGAGTCAAGGAATCGGGGAGTCTGGGAGGCTTGGAGGCAGGGAGACAGGGAATCAGGGAATCAGGGAGACAGGGAGACGGGGAGACAGGGAGACAGGGAATCAGGGAGACAGGGAGACGGGGAGACAGGGAGACAGGTAATCAGGGAGACAGGGAATCAGGGAATCAGGGAGACAGGGAGACAGGGAGATAGGGAGACAAGGAAACAGGGAGACAGGGAGACAGAGAATCAGGGAGACAGGGAGATGGGGAGACAGGGAGACAGGGAGACAGGGAGTCATGGAGACAGGGAGACAGGGAGATAGGGAGACAGGGAATCAGGGAGACAGGGAGACAGGGAATCAGGGAGACGGGGAGACAGGGAGAAAGGGAGACAGGGAGTCAGGGAGACAGGGAGGCAGGGAGACAGGGAGACAGGGAGACAGGGAGTCAGGGAGACAGGGAGACAGGGAATCAGGGATACAGGGAGACAGGGAAACAGGGAGTCAGGGAGACAGGGAGACAGGGAATCAGGGAGACAGGGAGACAGGGAGACAGGGAATCAGGGAGACAGGGAATCAGGGAGACAGGGAGACAGGGGGACAGGGAATCAGGGAGAGAGGGAGTCAGGGAGACAGGGAGACAGGGAGATAGGGAGACAGGGGGTCAGGGAGACAGGGAGACAGGGAATCAGGGAGACAGGGAGACAGGGAATCAGGGAGACATGGAGACAGGGAGACAGGGAGACAGGGAGATAGGGAGACAGGGAATCAGGGAGACAGGGAGACAGGGAGACAGGGAGACAGGGAGATAGGGAGACAGGGAATCAGGGAGACAGGGAGACGGGGAGACAGGGAGACAGGGAATCAGGGAGACAGGGAGACGGGGAGACAGGGAGACAGGTAATCAGGGAGACAGGGAGACAGGGAGACAGGGAATCAGGGAATCAGGGAGACAGGGAGACAGGGAGACAGGGAGATAGGGAGACAGGGAAACAGGGAGACAGGGAGACAGGGAGTCATGGAGACAGGGAGATAGGGAGACAGGGAATCAGGGAGACAGGGAGACAGGGAATCAGGGATACAGGGAGACAGGGAGACAGGGAGACAGGGAATCAGGGAGACAGGGAGACAGTGAGTCATGGAGACAGGGAGATAGGGAGACAGGGAATCAGGGAGACAGGGAGACAGGGAATCAGGGAGACGGGGAGACGGGGAGACAGGGAGACAGGGAGAAAGGGAGACAGGGAGTCAGGGAGACAGGGAGACAGGGAGACAGGGAGATAGGGAGACAGGGAGTCAGGGAATCAGGTAGACAGGGAGACAGGGAGACAGGGAGATAGAGAGTCAGGGAGACAGGGAAACAGGGATACAGGGAGACGGGGAGACAGGGAGACAGGGAATCAGGGAATCAGGGAGACAGGGAGACAGGGAGACAGGGAGACAGGGAATCAGGGAGACTGGGAGACAGGGAGATAGGGAATCAGGGAATCAGTGAGACAGGGAGACAGGGAGATAGGGAGACAGGGAATCAGGGAGACAGGGAATCAGGGAATCAGGGAGACAGGGAGACAGGGAGACAAGGAGACAGGGAGTCTGGGAATCAGGGAAACAGGGAATCAGGGAATCAGGGACACAGGGAGACAGGGAGTTAGGGAGACGGGGAGACAGGGAGAAAGGGAGTCTGGGAATCAGGGAAACAGGGAATCAGAGAGTCCGGGACACAGGGAGACAGGGAGACAGGGAGACAGGGAGTCAGGGAGACAGGGAGACAGGGAGTGAGGGAGACAGGGAGTCAGGGAGACAGGGAGTGAGGGAATCAGGGAGACAGGGAGACAGGGAATCAGGGAATCAGGGTGACAGGGAATCAGAGAAACAGGGAGACAGGGAGAAAGGAGACAGGGAATCAGGGAGACGGGGAGTCAGGGAGACAGGGAGTCAGGAAGTCAAGGAATCGGGGAGTCTGGGAGGCTTGGAGGCAGGGAGACAGGGAATCAGGGAATCAGGGAGACAGGGAGACGGGGAGACAGGGAGACAGGGAATCAGGGAGACAGGGAGATGGGGAGACAGGGAGACAGGTAATCAGGGAGACAGGGAATCAGGGAATCAGGGAGACAGGGAGACAGGGAGATAGGGAGACAGGGAAACAGGGAGACAGGGAGACAGAGAATCAGGGAGACAGGGAGATGGGGAGACAGGGAGACAGGGAGACAGGGAGTCATGGAGACAGGGAGACAGGGAGATAGGGAGACAGGGAATCAGGGAGACAGGGAGACAGGGAATCAGGGAGACGGGGAGACAGGGAGAAAGGGAGACAGGGAGTCAGGGAGACAGGGAGGCAGGGAGACAGGGAGACAGGGAGATAGGGAGACAGGGAGTCAGGGAGACAGGGAGACAGGGAATCAGGGATACAGGGAGACAGGGAGACAGGGAGACAGGGAATCAGGGAGACAGGGAGACAGTGAGACAGGGAGAGAGGGAGAGAGGGAGACAGGGAATCAGGTAGACAGGGAGACAGGGAGACAGGGAGATAGAGAGTCAGGGTGACAGGGAGACAGGGAAACAGGGAGACAGGGAGATGGGGAGACAGGGAGACAGGGAATCAGGGAATCAGGGAGACAGGGAGACAGGGAGACAGGGAATCAGGGAATCAGGGAGACTGGGAGACAGGGAGATAGGGAATCAGGGAATCAGTGAGACAGGGAATCAGGGAATCAGGGAGACAGGGAGACAGGGAGACAGGGAGACAGGGAATCAGGGAGACAGGGAGTTAGGGAGACGGGGAGACAGGGAGACAGGGAGTCAGGGAGACAGGGAGACAGGGAGTGAGGGAGACAGGGAGACAGGGAGACAGGGAATCAGGGAATCAGGGAGACAGGGAGACAGGTAATCAGGGAGACAGGGAATCAGGGAATCAGGGAGACAGGGAGACAGGGAGATAGGGAGACAGGGAAACAGGGAGACAGGGAGACAGGGAATCAGGGAGACAGGGAGATGGGGAGACAGGGAGACAGGGAGACAGGGAGTCATGGAGACAGGGAGACAGGGAGAAAGGGAGTCTGGGAATCAGGGAAACAGGGAATCAGAGAGTCGGGGACACAGGGAGACAGGGAGTTAGGGAGACAGGGAGACAGGGAGACAGGGAGTCAGGGAGACAGGGAGACAGGGAGTGAGGGAGACAGGGAGTCAGGGAGACAGGGAGTGAGGGAATCAGGGAGATAGGGAGACAGGGAATCAGGGAGACAGGGAGACAGGGAATCAGAGAAACAGGGAGACAGGGAGAAAGGAGACAGGGAGTCAGGGAGACGGGGAGTCAGGGAGACAGGGAGTCAGGGAGTCAAGGAATCGGGGAGTCTGGAAGGCTTGGAGGCAGGGAGACAGGGAATCAGGGAATGAGGGAGTCAGGGAGACGGGGAGACAGGGAGACAGGGAATCAGGGAGACAGGGAGACGGGGAGACAGGGAGACAGGTAATCAGGGAGACAGGGAATCAGGGAATCAGGGAGACAGGGAGACAGGGAGATAGGGAGACAGGGAAACAGGGAGACAGGGAGACAGGGAATCAGGGAGACAGGGAGACAGGGAGACCGGGAGTCATGGAGACAGGGAGACAGGGAGATAGGGAGACAGGGAATCAGGGAGACAGGGAGACAGGAAATCAGGGAGACGGGGAGACGGGGAGACAGGGAGAAAGGGAGACAGGGAGTCAGGGAGACAGGGAGGCAGGGAGACAGGGAGACAGGGAGATAGGGAGACAGGGAGTCAGGGAGACAGGGAGACAGGGAATCAGGGATACAGGGAGACAGGGAGACAGGGAGACAGGGAATCAGGGAGACAGGGAGACAGTGAGACAGGGAGAGAGGGAGAGAGGGAGACAGGGAATCAGGTAGACAGGGAGACAGGGAGACAGGGAGATAGGGAGTCAGGGTGACAGGGAGAGAGGGAAACAGGGAGACAGGGAGACGGGGAGACAGGGAGACAGGGAATCAGGGAATCAGGGAGACAGGGAGACAGGGAGACAGGGAGACAGGGAATCAGGGAATCAGGGAGACAGGGAGACAGGGAGATAGGGAATCAGGGAATCAGTGAGACAGGGAGACAGGGAGATAGGGAGACAGGGAATCAGGGAGACAGGGAATAAGGGAGACAGGGAGACAGGGAGACAGGGAGACAGGGAGTCTGGGAATCAGGGAAACAGGGAATCAGGGAATCAGGGACACAGGGAGACAGGGAGTTAGGGAGACGGGGAGACAGGGAGACAGGGAGTCAGGGAGACAGGGAGACAGGGAGACAGGGAATCAGGGAAACAGGGAGACAGGGAGACAGGGAGACAGGGAATCAGGGAATCAGTGAGACAGGGAGACAGGGAGATAGGGAGACAGGGAATCAGGGAGACAGGGAATAAGGGAGACAGGGAGACAGGGAGACAGGGAGTCTGGGAATCAGGGAAACAGGGAATCAGGGAATCAGGGACACAGGGAGACAGGGAGTTAGGGAGACGGGGAGACAGGGAGAAAGGGAGTCTGGGAATCAGGGAAACAGGGAATCAGAGAGTCAGGGAACAGGGAGACAGGGAGTTAGGGAGACGGGGATACAGGGAGACAGGGAGACAGGGACACAGGGAGACAGGGAGACAGGGAAACAGGGAATCAGGGAGACAGGGAGACAGGGAATCAGAGAAACAGGGAGACAGGGAGAAAGGAGACAGGGAGTGAGGGAGACAGGGAGTCAGGGAGACAGGGAGTGAGGGAATCAGGGAGACAGGGAGACAGGGAGACAGGGAATCAGGGAATCAGGGAGACAGGGAATCAGGGAGACAGGGAGACAGGGAGATAGGGAGACAGGGAATCAGGGAGACAGGGAGATGGGGAGATAGGGAGACAGGGAAACAGGGAGACAGGGAGACAGGGAATCAGGGAGACAGGGAGATAGGGAGACAGGGAGACAGGGAGTCATGGAGACAGGGAGACAGGGAGATAGGGAGACAGGGAATCAGGGAGACAGGGAATCAGGGAGACGGGGAGACAGGGAGACAGGGAGACAGGGAGAAAGGGAGACAGGGAGTCAGGGAGACAGGGAGGCAGGGAGACAGGGAGACAGGGAGTTAGGGAGACAGGGAGTCAGGGAGACAGGGAGACAGGGAATCAGGGAGACAGGGAGACAGGGAGACAGGGAATCAGGGAGACAGGGAGACAGTGAGACAGGGAGAGAGGGAGAGAGGGAGACAGTGAATCAGGTAGACAGGGAGACAGGGAGACAGGGAGATAGGGAGTCAGGGTGACAGGGAGACAGGGAAACAGGGAGACAGGGAGACGGGGAGACTGGGAGACAGGGAATCAGGGAATCAGGGAGACAGGGAGACAGGGAGATAGGGAGACAGGGAATCAGGGAGACAGGGAATCAGGGAATCAGGGAAACAGGGAATCAGAGAGTCAGGGACACAGGGAGACAGGGTGTTAGGGAGACGGGGAGACAGGGAGACGGGGAGACAGGGAGACAGGGAGTCAGGGAGACAGGGAGACAGGGAGTGAGGGAGACAGGGAGTCAGGGAGACAGGGAGACAGGGAGTGAGGGAGACAGGGAGTCAGGGAGACAGGGAGTGAGGGAATCAGGGAGACAGGGAGACAGGGAATCAGAGAAACAGGGAGACAGGGAGAAAGGAGACAGGGAGTCAGGGAGACGGGGAGTCAGGGAGACAGGGAGTCAGGGAGTCAAGGAATCGGGGAGTCTGGGAGGCTTGGAGGCAGGGTGATGTTGTCTCTGCTTGTAAAACAGACAAGAGCCAGAAGGCACCGATTTTAAGTGATTTGTAAAAGAAGCAGAGATGATTTGATTAAAACAAACCTGTCTCACTCAGCGAGTAGTCAGGGTCTAGAATGCACTGTCTGGAAATGTGGTGGAGGCTGGTTCAATTGAGGCATTCATCGGGGGCATTGGTTGGTTATTTGGATAGACACGGTGCGAGGGATATGGAGGAAAGACAGGAGATTGGCACGTAGTCATGTTGCCCATTTCATATGCTAGTGCAGGCATGATAAACCGAATGGCCTTCGCCTGTGACTTAACATTTCTGTGAATCTGTGATTGTGATGGGTGTCCATTCTATCCAGGCAGACTGGACCCATATGTACAATGAACAAGATTAATGGTCATGACTTGATTTGAGTATCCACCAGCTGAAGTAACCATGCACTGGAGAGTGGGAGAGAATATTCTGCACTGAAGTTGTCACTGAATCTAATTCACTCCGCTCACATTAGCATCATTTGCATGCAGATCATTGCAAGTAACATTTGTCACAGGTTGCAGAGTGATCTGTCACATAGCTGGGTCATCACCATATGCTTCAGCTTTCTTCACTGAGTTGGAATGAGGTCAGTGCTCAGTGCGTTTCTGAAATAGGAAATACAACATCAAATGAAAGTGCAATGTATTCCTGCTTAATGCAGTGCAAACCAGAAACACTGTGTGTTCAGACAAATGGCAGGAACATGCTAAGGTTAGTTGCCTCACAGCCCTATGGAGTATAGAACAACTTGTGTGGAGTCACTGTAGTACAATGTCGTTGCTAATGTTCATCTCTGAATACAAATGTGTGTGGAGATGCAGGAGATGGGCGAGATACTAAATGAGTATTTTACATCAGTATTTACTGTGGAGAAGGACATGGAAGATATAGAATGTGGGGAAATAGATGGTGACATCTTGAAAAATGTCCATATTACAGAGGAAGAAGTGCTGGATATCTTGAAATGCATAAAAGTGGATAAATCCCCAAGATCTGATCAGCTGTACCCTAGAACTCTGAGAAGCTAGGGAAGTGATTGCTGGGCCCCTTGCTGAGATATTTGTATCATCGATAGTCACAGGTGAGGTGCCGGAAGACTGGAGGTTGGCAAATGTGGTGCCACTGTTTAAGAAGGGTGGTAAGGGAAAGTCAGGGAACTATAGACCAGTGAGCCTGATGTCGGTGGTAGGCAAGTTGTTGGAGGGAATCCTGAGGGACAGAATGTACATGTATTTGGAAAGGCAAGGACTGATTAGGGATAGTCAGCCTGGCTTTGTGCGTGGGAAATCATGTCTCACAAACTTGATTGAGTTTTTTGAAGAAGTAACAAAGAGGATTGATGAGGGCAGAGCGGTAGATGTGATCTGTATGGACTTCAGTAAGGCATTCGACAAGGTTACCCACGGGAGACTGGTTAGCAAGATTAGATCTCATGGAATACAGGGAGAACTAGCCATTTGGATACAGAACTGACTTGAAGGTAGAAGACAGAAGGTGATGGTGGAGAGTTGTTTTTCAGATTGGAGGCCTGTGACCACTGGAGTGCCACAAGGATTGATGCTGGGTTCACTACTTTTTTGTCATTTATATAAATGATTTGGATGCGAGCATAAGAGGTACAGTTAGTAAGTTTGCAGATGACACCAAAATTGGAGGTGTAGTGGACAGCAAAGAAGGTTACCTCAGATTACAACAGGATCTGGACCAGATGGGCGAATGGGCTGAGAAGTGGCAGATGAATTTTAATTTAGATAAATGTGAGGTGCTGCATTTTGGGAAAGCAAATCAGGATAGGACTGATACACTTAATGGTAAGGTCCTAGGGAGCGTGGCTGAACAAAGAGACCTTGGAGTGCAGGTTCATAGCTCCTTGAAAGTGGAGTCACAGGTAGATAGGATAATGAAGAAGGCTTTGATATGCTTTCCTTTATTGGTCAGAGTATTGAGTACAGGAGTTGGGAGGTCATGTTGCGGCTGTACAGGATGTTGGTTAGACCACTTTTGGAATATTGCGTGCAATTCTGGTCTCCTTCCTATCGGAAGGATGTTATGAACTTGAAAGGGTTCAGAAAAAATTTACAAGGATGTTGCCAGGGTTGGAGGATTTGAGCTATATGGAGGGGCTGAATAGGCTGGGGCTGTTTTCCCTGGAGTGTTCGAGGTATATAAAATCATGAGAGGCATGGATAGGGTAAATAGATAAGGTCTTTTCACTGGGATTGGGGAGTCTAGAACTAGAGGGCATAAGTTTTGGGTGAGAGGTTAAAGATATAAAAGGGACCTAAGGGGCAACGTTTTCATGCAGAGGGTGGTACGTGTATGGAATAAGCTGCTAGAGGAAGAGGTGGAGGCTAGTGTAATTATAGCATTTAAAAGGCATCTGGATGGGTATATGATTAGGAAGGGTTTAGAGGAATATGGGCCAAGTGCTGGTAAATGGGACTAGATTAGGTTAGGATATCTAGTCAGAATGGACGAGTTGGACTGAAGGGTCTGTTTCCGTGCTGTACATCTCTATGACTCTATGGTCATTATTTCACAGCTCTTTTTGGGAATTTGCTGTGCTCAGGTTGACTGACCTACTTTACAAAGTGACTGCTTGTCTGGAAAAGTATTGCATTAGTTGGGAAATCATAAAATTGTGAAAGGTGGTTACATAAGAGCACTTTTATTGTTTGTCATTTTTCCTTTTAGTCTTGTAGACCCCTGGAGCAGGTAGACCTGAACCCAGGACCTACTAGCTCAGAAGGAGGGACCCCACCACTGTACCACAAAACTCAAATGTTTTCTTGTAGATAGGTTTCTGCATGAAAGACCACAGTTGGTAATCTGGATTGCCCAGTTTATTTAGAGTGGTTGAAGGGGGTAATGTTACACTATGTGGAAGAATGGAAACCATTGGTGTTACATCATGATGTATTCATTCTCACAGGTGAAGGCACCACTCTATCAGAAGTTGCACCTCCTTATCCATTAGATTAGTCAATTCAAGAGTCTTCAATCATAGCTGAGGAAACAAGGACTGCAGATGCTGGAAATTAGAGTCGAGAGTGTGGTGTTGGAAAAGTACACAGCAGGTCAGGCAGCATCCGAGGAGCAGGAGAATCAACATTTCAAACATAAGCCCTTCATCAAGGTCACCATTCCAGAATCCCGACTCCTCAATCATTCACCAATTTTTTTCAGGTTGAAATATTTGAATGCAAAGCAATCATTAGTTGCCCTGCCAACCCAATGATTGAACATAAAGATGTACTCTTGCTCTGTATTTATAAGTTTTCTAACCTGCAGTGACATCATTTGTGAAGTAGCACCAGAGTAAAAGGAAGAGAAGTGTTTTCATTTATATAGAGCCTAATCCCATTTCCTGAGACACCCATGCTGTACATTCTATGACTCTATGACCTGGAAACACCTTGTATAAATAGAATTATAACAATGGATGTACATTTAGTGGTGATGCTTACTGTATTTTGTATCCTTGTGATTGCCCCGTTTCCATATTTCCTTATTGTCACCCCCCCCCTTTAATAACGTAAGCCAATTAAACTCCTGTTGTGTATCAGTAAGTCCCCACAAGTAGCAATGGTCAGGCGAATGTCTTTTTAATGGTGGACACAGACCCAGGTAAAATATTGCATGTACCATTGGCAGACCTTCCTGTGCAAGAACATTAACCTCAAGAGAAAATGGAATGAGTGGCCGGATGTTGTAGGTGATATCGGCCGCCATACAGTGAGAAATCCCCTCTTTAGGTTGTGTTATCAGGGCATTTAACTTCCCCAGAACAAGGAAATAGGGATACAGAAACTGAACAATCTGATGCTTGCTTTGAGAGGTTTATGATAAGAGATGGTATCCATGCTGTAACCACTGTGTTTCGATTATTATACAATTCCTATAAAGACACTGAACCTTTAAGCCACCTCGATGACATCTCAACATGCAACATTCTAATAAAAGAAGTCTTCTTCTAATGCCCTGGCCCTGTTAGTCACTGTCTTAGTCAACCTATGTGTATAATATAATCATAATCTAAATAAACACATAGCCCAGATTAGGGGTTTGTGTGACATGGAGCAGTGTCCCTCACTCTGAGCCAGGAGGGCCAGGTACAGGGCACATTTACTCCACATCTGTGCAACAAAATCTCTGAGAAGGTTGATTATTAAATGTCTACATCCAGTGTACATGTGTTAGCGAGTTTTGAGAAGGTTTGTAGCTCAGGTTGAGGTTCTGGATATAGGTTTGCTCGCTGAGCTGGAAGGTTCATTTTCAGACATTTCATCACCATACCAGGTAACATCATCAGTGAGCCTCCAGATGAAGCACTTATGGTATGGCCCGCTTTTTATGTATGTATTTAGGTTTCCTTGGGTTGGTGATTTCATTTCCTGTGGTGATGTTATTTCCTGTTGTTTTTCTCGGGGATGGAAATTGATAGAGTTCTGGTTGGAATGCCATGCTTCTAGGAATTCTCATGCATGTCTCTCTTTGGCTTGTCCTAGGATGGATGTGTCATCCCAGTCGAAGTGGTGCCCTTCCTCATCTGTATGTATGGATACTAGTGAGAGAGGGTCATTTTTTTGTGGCTAGTTGATGTTCATGTATCCTGGTGTCTAGTTTTCTCCCTCTTTGTCCAATGTAGTGTTTGCTACAGTTCTTGCTCAGTATTTGATTGGGATTGGCATTCTAACCTGAACTCTATCAACAAACACATTGACTTAGATCCCATTTACCACCGAGGAGATATTGAGGACTGCAGATGCTGGAGATCAGATTCAAGAGTGTGTTGCTGGGAAAGCACAGCAGGTCAGGCAGCATCCGAGGAGCAGGAGAATCGATGTTTTGGGCAGAAGCCCTTCATCAGGAATTTCACTTGTAGGCCAGAGCTGAGAGATATCTGGGAGGGAGGGGGTGGGGGGGGGGGGGGGGGGGTGGTGGGGGGTGCTAGGGGGAGGTAGCAGAGAAAGCAATAGGTAAAAAGATGGTGATAGGTTGGGGGTGGAGTGATGGCAGTTCCTGAGGGTGGTGCCGAGTTGGAGGTTTGGGACTGGGATAATGTGGGGGGAGGGGAAATGAGGAAGCTGTTGAAATCCACACCTTCCGTGTGGTTGTAGGGTCCCAAGGCAGAATATGAGGTGCTCTTTCTCCAGCTGTTGCGTGGTAACAGTTTGGTGGTGGAGGATGACCAGAACCTGCATGTCCTTGACGGAGTGGGAGGGGAGTTGAAGTGTTCAGCCATGGGGTGGTGGGGTTGATGGGTACGGGTGTCCCAGAGATGTTCTCTGAAATGATCTGCAAGAAGACAAATGGGAAGTACAATGAGATCTGGGTGTTCTTGTACATCAGTCAATGAAAGCAAGCATGCAGGTACAGCAGGCAGTGAAGAAAGTTAATGGCATGCTGACCTTCATAACAAGAGGAATTGAGTATAGAAGCAAAGAGGTCCTTCTGCAGCTGTACAGGGCCCTGGTGAGACCGCACCTGGAGTATTGTGTACAGTTTTGGTCTCCAAATTTGAGGAAGGACATTCTAGCTATTGAGGGAGTGCCGCATAGGTTCACGAGGTCAATTCCCGGAATGGCAGGACTATCATATGTTGAAAGTTTGGAGTGACCTGGCTTGTATACACTTGAGTTTAGAAGGATGAGAGGGGATCTGATTGAGACGTATAAGATTATTAAAGGATTGAACACTCTGGAGGCAGGAAGCATGTTTCCGCTGATGGGTGAGTCCCGAACCAGAGGACACAGCTTAAAAATAAGGGGTAGGTCATTTAGAACAGAGCTGAGGAGAAACTTCTTCATTCAAAGAGTGGTGGATAAATGGAATGCTCTGCCCCAGAAGGCTGTGGAGGCCAAGTCTCTGGATACTTTCAAGAAAGAGATGGATAGAGCTCTTAAAGATAGTGGAATCAAGGGATATGGGGATAAGGCAGGAACAGGATGCTGATTGTGGATGCTCAACCATGATCATAATGAATGGTGGTGCTGGGTCAAAGGGCAGAATGGCCTACTCCTGTACATATTGTCTGTTGTCTATTGTCTAAGGCATCCTGTCTCCCCGATGTAGACGAGACCGCACCAGATGAAACGGATGCAGTAGATGATATTGGTAGAGGTACTCTGACGGATGTGGAAGGATCCCTTGGGACATTGGATGGAAGTGAGGGGAGTGGTGTGAGCACAGGTTTTGCACTTCCTGGGGTGGCAGGGAAAGATGCCAGGAGTCGGGTGAGGGCTGGGGAGGGGGGGAAGGGGGGTGGTGGTGGGGTGTGGATCTGACAAGGGAGTCACGGAGGGAATGATCTCTCCGGAACGCTGATAGGGGTAGGGAGGGAAATATGTCTTTGGTGGTGGGGTCCATTTGGAGGAGATGGAAGTGACGGAGGATGATGCAATGTGTGCGGAGATTGGTGGGGTGGAAGGTGAGGACCAGGGGGGTTCTGTCCTTGTTGCATTGGGAAGGGTGGGGTTCAAGGGCGGTGGTGCGTTGGGAGGGGTGCAGTTGAAGGGTGGTGGTGCTGAGAAGAAGAACAGGAAATGACATCACCACCAGAAATGACATCACCAACTCAAGGAAAACTAAGCACATAAATAAACAACGGGTCATACCACCGGCGCTTCACCTGAGGCTCACTGATGATGTTACCTAGCATGATGACGAAACTTCTGAAAATGAACCTTCCAGCTCAGCGAGCAAACTTACATACAGTCTACATACGTCATCTGAGATGTCATATTAGCATACATAGTTAGCTCTTAATAAACTTCCTGATATCTGACTTAATATTAAACCAACTCTGTGGTATATTCTACATGGGCTAACATACAGGAGACCACATCATTGGGGTAGCAGGAGAAGCTGGAGACAGTAAAAGATGTTGACCACAGGGAAACACTAGAATCTGGTGACAAGTTGGTATTGAAGACTGACAGAGGTTGTCAGCAGTGGCAGTTGGGAAAAGTACTTTTCTTGACAAACACTCAGTGTATGTCTGAGTTTGGATCTAAAGTTCATATTTAACTACCAAGGCTGAAAGCTACAACAGTACTTAAAGCAAGAAATATTTTTAAGCACTCTATTGTTAGAAAGATACCATAGCAGATTCGATTTATGAACAAGGGTTATAGAGAAGTGAATTCAACCCAATGCAAGAAAGCAATTCTTGTGGAAAATAGAGGATAGAACCACTTTGTGTGTTAAAAGAGCTTACCCGTTTCCTGGTATCGGTTGATTCTGCCATTTTGTTTCTTGTCAGCAAACAAAAGCTCTGATGCACCACATACAGCCAACTGCTCAACAATTTCCTTTAAAACAATAAAGAAAAAGACAAAAGCAACTTGTAAAGCAACAATATGGAGTGAAGGGAAACTTATAGAGACAGGGAAATTAACAGAGAAAATAAACTTTAGACTGCAGCACGGATTATTTTCTTCGCATGGTTTAAATAAGCACAGAGAAGCCCAACAAGGATGGAGTGTTAATGTGGATTGATAATCCGGTAATATTTCTGGACAGAGCTAAGTATTACACCTTTAATGCTTTATTTGGAGATGTGTACTGGTTGAAATAAAATATAACTTTTCAGCAGCCTTTGCATATGCTTGGTTTTGAAGCTACTGTTGCAGCCATCAGGAAAATCTTTTACGTGATGTGGGATTGTTGAATTGAATTGAATTGAATTTATTGTCATGTGTACCAAGGCACAGTGAAAAGCTTTGTTTTGTGAGCAATACAGGCAGATCACAGAGTTAAATAGCGTAGAAAAGTAAATAATAGGTAAAGAGCAGCAAAAACAAAAACACAGGTACAGACAAATTCATTCCTAGAAACCCAAATATCAGGACTGTTTGTATATTTGACGCAGACCAACATGCCAGATATTATTTTAAGTTGCTACCATTGATCAGCATCCTGGGAAACAAACATCCAACTGATGGAAGAAGTTCTGAAGAAAGGTCATTGGACTCGAAATGTCTATCTCTGATGTTAGGTGTTGAAAAAATAGATGAGCCCTAGCTTTCAGAGACTAAAGGGTGCATTACCTTTGAAAATGAAGTTTTCCTTTGGTCCCGTTGGATGCAGAAGATCCTTAAGCTGTTTCAGAGTAAGTCAGAGACTGGGCTTTGGCTCCAGTCTATCCAGTAAACTGCAAAGGGAGAGCCATCGTACATCCATAAAGCTACTGCCCTGCTCCAAAAAGAATTATTAATAAATGAAGCAATATTTTTCTGAGTTACTGCACCAGACTGTCTCCTGTTGTCTTATTGGTTAGTGTTTAACTAATTACTGTTGGAATTTGAGTTTAAATTCTATTCCAGAATGGTGAAGAGTCAAAAAGTGTGAGGGTGCTGGAAAAGCACAGCCGGTCAGGCAGCATCCAAGGAGCTCTTTATCAGGAATGCTCATTCTTGCTCATCTAAGTAAGCATGTAACAAAGGCTGTTTAGGTCCATGTGGTGGACTGCTAGTGTCCATTTCCTGAGCTAGGAGATCTGGTTTTATATTTCATCTGCTCCCAATGTATGTCATAATGTGTCTGAATCATTTCATTAGAAATGTCTCTACTACATACAGTGTAAGTAATTTTGAAATGTCATATTAATGTACATAAATAGTTGTTAATACGCCTCCAGATATCAGACTCTATAAGAACCTGACACTCTGAGAGATATTTATGTCACTGAACATACAAAAATCCAAAAAGATCATCAACTGACCGCCAACGTTTGGAGATATTCCTTTATCTTCACCAGTGTGGTACTGAAATGCAATTTTGCCATTATTCCTTCTTAGTCCAATAAAAACCTGATGGGGTTTAGTTTTGTGACAATAGTAATTGCTCTTTTCACTTATTACAAAGATGATACAAAATACATCAGGACTGAAGTTGAAGATGATTAGGTGAGCTCTGTTTGACTGCCTAAGGTATGACTGAATATTAGTTGCAATTGTGTTGATCCACTTTCATGATATCCTGATTTGCCTACTTAGTTCCTTATATTGCAAAGACCAAAATTGCACATCTTTTCGAAAGTTTATATTGTGCTGAGAATCTGAGACAGCAGTCACTGGTGAACAGCCAACATTAAACTCTCCATTAACATGCAGACTATTAACTGTCTTCTATTCCCATTTCCAGCTCTTGAGTTATGTGTTCACCTAGGCACCTTTCTTCAACTGTATTTCTTTCATCATTTGGAGTGATCCAGTTTCCATTTCAGTCACTCCTATTGTTATGTGTGTACATAGACAGACCTAGATCAGACTTCACTTCTTCACCATGTACAGGTCTGCCTGCAGAAAGTTTGGTCTTTTAATGTCCAACATTATTAGCTTTGTTTTGAACCAATACACATTTTGTGGTCACGTTTAAAGGTAATGAGATCCCTGTAGCATTGTAGACAATTGCCAAGATTGTTTCATCCCCCCCCATGCTGGGGAATCCTGATAGCTTGGTTTATACCCAGTTCCACATACACTGTCAGTTTTTCCATCTCTCTATTTGTCTCACCTATCTGTCAGGATCCCCATTGCTTCAGTTATTCAATTCCCATTTGGTCCTTAAATGTTTTATGTTTCTTTAATACTCCTTCACATTACAACAAGCTGATCTGGTGCATCACCTGAGAATAATCTATTGATGATTACTTGATGTGATTGTCTGTTTTTCACTTCCTTCCTACTTCTCATGGTTTTAACCCGAAGCATGCACAAACCCCAGTTTTTCTTTTTATATCGATGAGAAGCTGGCTATAAGATGATAGGATATAGGAGTGGAATTAGGCCACTTAGCCCATCAGGTCTGCTCTGCCATTCAATCCTGGCTGATATGTTTCTCAACGTTAAAAATCACACAACACCAGGTTATAGTCCAACAGGTTTAATTGGAAGCACACTAGCTTTCAGAGCATCAGGTGATGAAGGAGCATTGCTCTGAAAGCTAGTGTGCTTCCAATTAAACCTGTTGGACTATAACCTGGTGTTGTGTGATTTTTAACTTTGTCCATCCCAGTCCAACACCGGCATCTCCGAATCATGTTTCTCAACCACATTCTCCTGCCTTCCCTCTCTAACCTGTGATTCCCTTACTAATGAAGAACTTCTCTATCTCTGTCTTAAATACACTGTTAAATACTACACTTAAATACACCAAATCACTTGGCCTCTACAGTTCTCTGTAGGATTAATTCACAGATTTGTCACCCTCCAGCTGAAGGAATTCCACCTTTTCTATGTTCTAAAGGGTCATCCCTTCACTCTGGGGCTGTATCTTCAGGTCCTAGCCTCTCCTGCTCATGGAAACATCTCCATGTCCACTCTATCCAGGCCTCTCAGTATTCTGTACATTTCAATTAGATTCTCCCCTCTCCCCATCCTTATATACTCCATCAAGTACAGGCACAAATTCCTCAACTGCTCCTCATATAACAAGCCCGGGAGGTTTATTCTTGTATACTTTTCTTGGCCCCCTCCAAGTCAAGCACGTCCTTCTTTAGATACAGGGCCCAAAAGTGCTCACAATATTCCAAATGTATGACCAGATACTAAGACAACATCAGCAGTATATCCATGCTCTGGTATTCTAGCCCTTTAGAAATGAATAGGAACATAACATTTGCCAAACTAATGTTAACTTTAACAGAATTCTGGACTAGGACTCATAGGTTCCTTTGTGCTGCGAATTTCTGAAGCCTTTCCCCATTGAGAAAATAGTCTTGCCTCGATTCTTCCGACCAAAGCACAAAACCTCACACTTTCCCGCATGATAGTCCACCTGCCAGTTCCATGCCCATTCCCCAAGCCTGTCCAAATCCTTCTGTCCCTCCCCCATCCCCAACACACCCTGCCCCTCTCCATCCCCAACACACCCTGCCCCTCCCCCATCCCCAACACATCCTGCCCCTCCCCAATCCCCAACACACCCTGCCTTTCCCCCATCCCCAACACACCCTGCCCCTCCCCCATCCCAACACACCCTGCGCCTCCCCATCCCCAACACGCCCTGCCCTTCCCCCATCCCCAACATACTCTGCCCCTCCCCATCCCCAACACACCCTGCCCCTCCCCATCCCCAACATGCCCTGCCCCTTCCCCATCCCCAACACACCCTGCCCCTCCCCATCCCCAACACACCCTGCCCCTCCCCCATCCCCAACACACCCTTCCCCTCCCCCATCCCCAACACACCCTTCCCCTCCCCCATCCCCAACACACCCTGCCCCTCCCTATCCCCAACACATCCTGCCCCCCCATTCCCAACACACCCTGCCCCTCCCCATCCCCAACACACCCTGCCCCTCCCCCATACCCAACACACCCTGCCCCTCCCCATCCCCAACACACCCTTCCCCTCCCCCATCCCCAACACACCCTTCCCCTCCCCCATCCCCAACACACCCTGCCCCTCCCCATCCCCAACACATCCTGCCCCCCCATTCCCAACACACCCTGCCCCTCCCCATCGCCAACACACCCTGCCCCTCCCCCATACCCAACACACCCTGCCCTTCCCCATCCCCAACATGCCCTGCCCCTTCCCCAACCCCAGCACACCCTGCCCCTCCCCATCCCCAACATGCCCTGCCCCTTCCCCATCCCCAACACACCCTGCTCCTCCCCATCCCCAACATGCCCTGCCCCTTCCCCATCCCCAACATCCTGCCTCTCCCCATCCCCAACATGCCCTGCCCCTTCCCATCCCATCCCCAACACGCACTGCCCCTCCCAGTATCTTTGGCTGAATGGCACAAGGTGTTCTTTGTTGGTGTGAATTCCCCACCCCCTGACCTTATCCATACATACCTGTATCATTTTCCATGTCTGTCCCCCTTTTCTGATTATGCAGTTTTCTTTTAAAGATATTATTTTCTGTTTGGTATATAAGGGAGGGGGGTCTACATTCTGACCTATTTCTGAATAACAATTGCTGGAGTCTCAACTGCCAAATTCTGATTGGTTCATGGTTGAAATGTTCAATCTCTGAACGAGCAACGCCATTAACCAGCAGCTCAGTGTATCACGGTCCAGTCAATACTTATCAAATACCGACAATCTCAGCCTCTTGTGAAGTTCATCTTTCCTTTTCCTAAAGGATAGACTTTCAACAGACAGAGTTGTACATCGATGTAAAAGTAAGAATAGTTAATAAGTTTGCGAATGAGACGATAATTGGTCAACTTATTGATAGTGAGAAGAATGGTCTCAGGGTAGTGTCTGATATTGATCAGCTGGTAAACTGGGCAGAGCAATGGCAGATGGATTTAATCCTGATAAGTGCGAGGTGATGCATTTTGGGAGGTCGAGGAAGGGAAGGATACACACAATAAATGGTAGGGAGTAATTGAGGAACAAAGAGACCTTGCTGTTCAGGTCCATCGATCCTTGAAGATGTCAGCACAGGTAGATAAGGTGGGGAGGACCATATATGGGATGTTTGTTATCATCAGAGGGGGCATAGAATGGAGACGCAAGGAAATCTTGTCACGAATTTATAAAACATTGGTGAGGCCCACATGTTAAATTCTGAGTGCAGTTCTGGTCAGAATTGGAAGGATGTAATTGCACTGGAGAGGCAACAGGGGAGATTCATCAGGATGTCACCTGGGATGGAATTTCTCCATTTGGAGGAGAGACTGGATTGCCTGGATTTGTTTTCCCAGGAGCAGAGGAGGCTGAGGGAGACCTGGCAGAAGACTGGGAGTGGTCATCAACAACAAGCTTTCTTGGACTCTTCATGTGGACGCACTGGTTACAAAGGCCCAACAACGTCTCTTCTTCCTCAGGCAGCTGAGGAAGTTTGGCATGACGGCAAATACTCTTGCCAACTTTTATAGGAGCGCCATCGAGAGCATTCTGTCTGGATGTATCACTACCTGGTATGGCAACTGTACCATTCAAGATCGGAGACGGTTACAGAGAGTGGTGAACTCAGCCCAGACAATCACATAGGCCAACCTCCCATCTATAGAATCCATCTCCCAGGCCTGCTGTCAAGGAAAGGCCACCAGCATTCTCAACGATCCATCCCACCCTGGCAATGTTTTTCTACAACCTCTACCATCGGGGAGAAGGTACAGAAGCCTGAACATACGCACCAGCCGGTTTTGTAACAGTTTCTACCCTACTGTTGTTAGAATACTGAATGGACTCACAAACTCTTAACACTCGCCTGTACCTGTGTTTTTGTGTTTGCCGCTATTTACCTATTATATACTTATCTATGGGAGTTAACTCTGTGATGTGCCTGTATTGCTCGCAAGACAAAGCATTTCACTGTGCCTTGGTACACGTGACAATGGATTCAATTCAATTCAATTAAGAGGGGCACAGATAAGGCAGTTCGTGAGAATCTTTATCCCTGACGTGTCTAAGACCAGAGGGCATAGGTGCAGGGTGAGGAGGAAGTGGTTTATAGGGGATCTGAGGAAAAGCCTTTTCATTTCAAAACTGGTAGAAACATGGAACATGCTGCCTGAGGGGATGGTGGAGGCAGAACTCTCACAACATTTAAGAAACATCTGGATGAGCTCTTATAATGCCAGGGCCAGGGCACAGTAGATCAAGGCCAGGTCAATGGGATTAGTGTAGTTTGGTGTTTGTTGGTCAGCATCGACATGGTGAGCTGAAGGGCCTGTTTCTATGCTGTATGTCTCCATGACTCTGAATCGATGAGATTGGCCAACTGATGTTTCTGCTTTATCGAGGATGGTGGAGACCAAGTAACACAATGGGTATTGATGAACATGAAATGGATCATGTGAACCTTTCATTGTATTATGATGTTCCCCTCACACATATACAAACAACTTGTGTATCTCAAACAGTCCTGGTGTGAAATTCTATATCACAGGTTGGTTATTGGGTTATCACACCACTTCATCTGGAAAAGGGGCTTTCACCTGTAATCAATCACACAGTAAGATAACCACTCTTGTTGCCTTGCTTTTAAAAATAACACAAAAGCTGTTTTGAGAGAGAGGGGGGGAGAGAGAATAATTCTGAAAGCAGTTGAGTCAGCTGCAAGACAATTAAACAAGCCAAGCAATAACCAGTGATACCATGAAACTGAGCCAATTTCCAGACAATTCAACTATAGGATGACATTCAACTCTCTGAGAATACTCTGTCCTATAATACTTTCACTCTAGCTAAAAGAAAATCAACTCATCCAAGAAACTGCAAGCATGTTGTTAAAGAGACTGAAATAATTCCAAATTGGAATTGTATGTATTTCATCGATTTGTCATTTATGTGTGAGCTGTAACGTGTGTGAGTTCAACAACTGGGTTCTTCAAGGTGGCTCAGTGGTTAGCACTGCTGCCTCACAGTGTCAGGGACCTGGGTTCAATTCCAGACTCGGGTGATTGTCTGTGTGGAGTTTGCACATTCTCCCCGTGTCTGCGTGGGTTTCCTCTGGGTGCTCTGGTTTCTTCCCACAATCCAAAGATGTGCAGGTCAGGTGAATAGGCTATGGGAAATTACACATAGTGTTCAGGGATGTGTAAGTTAGGTGCATTAGTCAGGGGTCAATACAGGATAATGGGTCTGGGTGGACTACTCTTCATCGGGTTGGTGTGGATTTGTTGGGCCAAAGGGCCTGTTTCCATACTGTAGAGATTCTTTGATTCAGTTTTTTAAGCCTCTGGTGCAAGTAGATGAGAATAAATAACTTACTTTATTTTTATATTCACAATATCTTGCTGCTGGAACCATTTAAATTGGGACAAATCACTCCAAATATAAGAATTCATCTCACATATAAAACATAAACAATAATGAGACAAAAAGATGATCTCTGATATCGGAGAAGTGAAGAAAGGTGACCAGTTTGCATCTTGGTCATTTAAAGTTACAATGAAGTTGCTTGAATTTGTTGAAACACAACTTATTTTTAATTAATTTCAGTCAAATTTCCAGACTTTGGGAAATTGCAAGCAAAATCCCAAGCCTTGGATCTCTTAAAGTCTTGATTGGAATTTATGAATGACAATTGTGTAATTATTGGACCTGGTTTGTAAGCAGAGAGTCATAGACTCCCAACACTGCAGAAAGAGGCTATTTGGCCAATCGAGTCTGCACCGACCCTCCAAAGGGCATTCTAATCAGATCCACCCCCATTGTAGCCCTGTACTTCCCATGGCTAATCCACTTAACCTATACAGCCCTGGATATCAAGGGGTAGTTTTGCATGGCCAATCCACCTAACATTTCCATCTTCCTAACGTTTCCTCAACACACAATATTTTTAAAGATTTCTGTCAGATCACCCTCAGCGTTCCTCTTTGCAAACTAAAATCCTTAGAGTCAGGGAGAAATCATGGTTTGTGCTGCTTCTCCTGTTTCCAGGCCTTGTATTCCACTTCCTCCAATTGCCCCTGCACCCGCTTCACCCCTCCTCCCCAGCCAAAAGGACCCCACTCCTATATCCCTTCCCTCATCCTTAAGAATTGGAAACATAATTCAAAATAACTCCCTCCCTTCCCCCAACCCACTCCACCTCAAAAGCTCTTGAGATTTTATCGAGGGTGACATTTTGATTTTCAAATGCCACCTTCTCATTCTCACTAACACATTCATTCAATGATTTTAGTCACACAGTAACAACACCATCTGTATCTTGTTCAGATTCAAGATATTTAGACTCACACCAAAACAGAATCAGAAAAATAGATGAACACCTTCAATCATTGTTAACCCTCCATTCAACACAATGGTACAGGACATAAAGAAAATATTCATTTCTTAGACTCCACAGTCTAGAAATTAGCAGACATAAGTTAGCAATGAAGGCTTTTTAAAAAATAACTAACATATGTCTAGACTCTACCTTAAACACATCTTCCACAGATTGATAAGGTCCCTGATAATGTTTCCTCTCATAGTCACAAACCTGGAACATTAACCAAACAGTTATCATTGCTCTTTTCACTATATCCCAGGTTTCAATTTAACAATTGGCACAGTGTCCATTACTTTAACATTCACAACGTTTCAAACCCTCATCCCACATACAGGAACAGCTGAATGAATGTAGCCTTAAGCTAGAGATACCAAAAGGAATTCCATACCTCAATGTTTCCCAGTTTTCCTTTCTCTTGGTTGGATGGCTACAGCCTCCCACCACCTTGCAGCTTTCCATGCTCTGACCCCAACCCTCCCGGCCTCCCAGCCACAAACCTCGAAGGTCCTTGTGTGGTAGCGACTTCTGAGGAAGTCAATGCAGTGAGCAGCATCAGCACGCTGATTACAGGGAGGGCACCCTCAGTGGGTGTTCATTCCTCTCATTGTAATCACAATCTCTCGCTCTCTCTCTTTCTCTTCCCTCGCAGACTCCCTCTGTCCCCCCACCTTGCAATCTTTCTTTTTCTCTCTCCCCTCACTGCCTTCCCCACTCTATCCCTCAGCTTCCTTTTACCTTATCCTCTGCTCCACCCTGCAGCCTACCTTCTCTCTCCTTCCCTCCACAATTGCTATTCCCTCTCCTTACCAGACTCCCCCTTACACACCTTCCCTCTCTCATCCCTCCACCCATAAGCATCTTCCTTCCTCTTCCTCTCCCCACCACCCCAACTGCTTATCCTTCTCTGTCTCCTAAGCCAGGCACTATCTTCCTCTCTGTTCCCCCCACCTTCCTGCATAATCCCACCTCTGCCCATCTCCCACTCCCAGTCCCATCTGTCTCCCCTCCATTCCCACCTCTGCACCTCCATCTCTTCCATTTCTCCTGAACCCCTGCTTGGCCCAGCCAGGCCTGCCTCCCCTTCCATTTCTCAGGTCTTGCCAACCCTCACCCATGGCCATGTGGTTCCTTGATGCTCCTTCAACCATTGGTTGGTTGTCCGCCCACATTGCTGTTGGTAGGTTCAGCAATGAGCTGACAGGGAAGCGGCCTGTGATTGGAGGAACGGCTGGCCAGAAATTCTCTCCATTTGATTTACACCGTCCTGAGATTGACTTGTTTTGGGTGGTTTGGGGGTGAATTTGCCCTCTGCTCCAGTCTGTTTTAATACATGAGTGCTGCAATATAGACACTGAGTGTAGGCTGCCCTTGAGGACAGCTCCTGGTGATGAGCATCCTTCTCTCTGACTCGAAAGTGTGGTGCTGGAAAAGCACAGCAGGTCAGGCAGCAGCCGGGAACAGGAGAGTCGACGTTTCGAGCAAGAGCCCCTCATCAGGAAGATGAAGAGCGTATGCCCGAAACATCGAGTCTCCTGCTCCTCAGATGCTGCCTGACTGGCTGTGCTTTTCCAGCACCACACATTCGACTCTGATCTCCAACATCTGCAGTCGTCACTCTCTCCTATCCCTCTCTCAGAGGCTCAGAGTTTTCAGTCTGACCACTTGGTTCTAGGAACCAGTTAATGATGGTCTGAAAGCTCGCCACCAAAGCAGTGGGATTTAAATTCAGTTCATTTGTTAAATCTGGAATGAGAAGTTAGGATCAAGAAACTACTGGCCATGGATCTACTGGGAAAGCCTATCTGGTACATGAATGTCCTTTAGTGAAGGACAAATTTGCCCCATTTCCCTGGGCCTGCCCAACCCACAGCAATGTGGTTGACTCTGAAATGGTTCAATAAACCAACTACATGTCAAGGCAGTGGCTCACCACCAGGGGATTGTCAAGGGCACATGAAGATGGGGAGTCAGTACATTCCTTACCAGTGACGCCCAGCCCATTGGAAATTAAGTTATAGAGTCTGGGGCCCAGTTATGGAACACACCATCCTGTGTCAGGGATTATGAGAGCTGGGTGGTAGGGAGATACTGTGGGCTCCAATATTTGTTCTTGTTATGAAGCTTTATTCCGACTTTTCTCAGATTTATCATAATGATCAGGATATATTGTTACATTTTTAATATTTTATCACTGCGGGTTTGAATCTCGTCCTTTTTTAAAAACCTTCTCTGGTTAGTTCTTTACACACGTAAACAGATAAATACACGTTGGATTGTCAACTACATCCCTTAAAAAAATTCAAAGCCTCTATCACAAACCTTGTGCATTGTATCAGCTGTAGTGTGGGCATGCTGTTCTCCCTCTCTGTCTCATAATGCATTTTATTAAATGCTAATATTATATTTAGGGATCTTGGATTCTAAATTAGAGGTATATCAGATTTTGGGTTTCATTGCTGTAAATGTTCGATTTGCATTTAATAAATTCATTTCTAACAGAGAGCTAAACCTTTCCAAGAATTCATGAGATTTAAGCCAAGTGACTAGATTGTGGACTAAGTGGTTATAAACATTCCCCTTAGTATACACCCCAACAATTATCGCATCAGGTATCTCATAGTATTCATATGGCTAGTCCAGTTCAATGTCTACTCAATGGTAGTGTAAAGGATGCTGATGGGGGTGGGTGAAATTGAGTGATGGAAATGTCATTGAATGTCTAGGGGCAGTGGTTAGAGTGTCTAATACTGGAGATGGTCATCGATCTGTACTTACCACTTGTCAGCCCAAAGCTGCATATTGTCCATGTCTTGTTGCATTTGAACATAGACAGTATCTGAGGAATCATGAACGGTGCTGAACATTGTGCAATCATCAGTGAACATCCCCCCATCAAACCTTATAATGGAGGGAAGGTCATTGATGAAGCAGCTGAAGATGGTTGGGCTGAGGACACTATCCTGAGGAACTCCTGCAGAGATGTCCTGGAGCTGAGATGACTGACCTCCAACAACCACAACCATCTTCCTATGTGCCAGGTGTGGCTCCAAACAGCTGAGACCCATTGATTTCAGTTTTGCTAGGGTTGCTTGATGCCACACTCGGTCGAATGCAGCCTTGATGCCAAGAGCTGTCCCCCTCCCCTCCCCTCTGGAATTCAGCTCTTTTGTCCATGTTTGAGCCAAGGTTGTAATGTGGTCAGAAGCTGAGCGGAACCCACATTGGATGTCCCTGAGCAGGTTATTGCTGAGCAGGTGCTGTTTGAATGCACTATTGATGACACCTTCCATCACTTTACTGATGATCAAGAGTAAATGGGGCAGTAATTGGCCAGGTTGGATCCAACATATGAAAAAAACTTGTCATCTTTTTCAAAGGAAATGGACATTCTAATCTTCCTTGTAAACATCCTTTACCAAGCACATCCTCTGTACAAGACAGACAAAAGCTTCATGTACTTGAACAATATACAGACATGGCTCCGATTTCTCTCAATACCATACTTATGAGCCATAAACATTTGTGAATCATCCTGTTCAGGGATGTTATGACACTCCTCTGAAACAGGTGGGACTTGAACCCACCTCCCTAAACTTGGGTTGACCTACTCTACATCGTCACAAAGCCAGATCTGCTGCAATGGCTCTTTGATCTTTTACAAACTGGCAAGACCATCCTGATGAACACAACAGACAGCACTCATAAAGTTTATACAGAAGACTAATAACATGACAACTTTGTGACTGACTCCTTGTTCATCAACTAACTCCATCATGTCAGTGTCAAATAGGTTTCAGCTGGTAACTTCACAAGTAGACCAAGGTATTTTATGAAACAAAATGTCACAAAACCTGCTGTGTAAAAACAGGCTAACAGATCTGTGCTGGAGATCACACACCCCTATTCCTACCATCCAGGACCTACAACCTCCATGTTTGTTCCTAATCCAATCCCCCCTCTTGTCGATATCACACCTCCCTTTGAATGCATCAATGCTTTCACCCTAAAGGTTTCATGTTCCACCTTCTCCATCATGCTCTGAGTATACATGAAATTGGGATTTACAGAAGGCTCCTGTAATTTTCACTCAGTTTGAATATATTGGAAGCCAAGTTATTTGGATCTTTAATAAGCTGCAATGGAGCTGTTGCCTTTAATCAGCATCAAGCAGAGATAATTAGCAATAAGTGGAAAAGTAACTGTCTTAGCAATTTCTCTCTCACCCCCTTAACAGGCAGTTCACTACAATATGGTAAAAACAAGGACTGCAGATGCTGGAAATCAGATTCTGGATTAGAGTGGTGCTGGAAAAGCACAGCAGTTCAGGCAGCATCCGAGGAGCGGGAAAATCGATGTTTCGGGCAAAAGCCCTTCATCAGGAATACAGTTCACTACAATATTCCCTTCATGGTCTGAGTGTGTAAGTATTGTTCTGAAGGTGACTGTAGGCTTTGCTCAGAATTGTCTAATTCTTTTCTCTCACTTTGCTGAAATCATTGCTTCAGGGGGGTATGTGACGGAAAGCAACTTCTCAGGCATTCATCTCATTAGAACGCACGCGGCCCTGCTGGTATTTGAGGAGGTCACTTCCCAACTGCTCCGTCGCAGAGTGCAGAGGTGATGACATCCCAGGCAGTAGGGGAACTGCAGGACATGAGTTTGTACATTTATTCTCCCCCAGTTAGCGTGGATACACTAAAGGTGAGACAGCAATAAAACACGTCGAGGAACAGATGCATAATTCAGAAGCAGACAGTGAAATAATTTCTGTAAGCTCCTTGGTCAAGGTTTAAGAGGCTGCAGAAGGATTAATGCACAAAGGATAAATAAATTTCCTTTCACCTTTCCTCCTGTGTGTTTGTACATATTGCATTGTCAGACTGAGTCCATTCAATGAGTCAGCAACAAATTGTTTATAAATGGAGGATTCAGTTTTCTGCTTTCACTAATTGGTTGCAGTAAGTCATCCCACAAGGACTGATTGTTTCCAGATCAACTGATGGTGATATATGTTTGAAGGACAGTTCAGTAATTTGTTTAAAAATCCCCTAAGATTTGCAAAGAATGAATCTTGGAAGTACAGCCTTTATTATATTCTCTTTATCTTTCTCCATTAAATCTTTCTTCTCTTTCTGTTGATACTAATGTGGCCACAATTCTGAGATTTCTCTCCTCTTTCTACAGGGGCTGTGAATGTGACAGTGTTCCTCCTGATTTTTGTATCTTGTTGTGCAGCTGAAAGCAGCTTCTCGTCTTGGTCCAGCTGACAGTACTGGTGCCTCTGGCTCCCAAAGCTCCCTGATATTTTCCTGCATTAGGCCCCCAGTCTCTTGCATTTATCAGCAGCGGCCTCTTGGTGGCAGTACTGAGGCTCAGAGCTGGAGGCCTTTGGAGGAACAGGAACCCAGCCAATAGCCTTCATTGGACAGTAGGCCCATGGGTGGGGAAGTAGGAAACCCCTGCTTGGTCAGATAGGAGACCCCTTAGTAGTTATTTGGGAAACCCCCGGGCGGTCAGGTAGAAGACCCCTGAGTGGTTAAGTGGGAAACCCCTGGTCGGTCAGGTAGAAGACCCCTGGGTTGTAAAGTGGGAGACCCCTGGTCGGTCAGGTAGAAGACCCCTGGGTTGTAAAGTGGGAGACCCCTGGTCGGTCAGGTAGAAGACCCCTGGGTGGTTAAGTGGGAGACCCCTGGTTGGTCAGGTAAAAGGCTCCTGGGTTGTTAAATGGGAGACCCCTGGTCGGTCAGGTAGAAGGCCTCTGGGTGGTTAAGTGGGAGACCCCAGGTGGTTAGGGAGTAGGTGGTAACATTGGCAAGTTGGCCTGGAGTGGTTAGGGTCTGTGGAGACTACATTCCATGCCCATGGTGACCCCCCACCCCACTGGGTTGCCAGCCTGTCCATGGTGGGGAGAGAGGGTTACCTCACCATCAGGTCCAGGGAGTGACCCTCAGGGGGTCAGGGGAGAGGGGACGGTGGGGTAGAGGGAGAAATGTGGGGGCGTATAGAGGGGGGAGTAGGGGGAAGTGGTGGCAGGGACGAAGGAGAGAGAGAGTGCTGTCTGTAGCCATTTTCACGATTCGAATGCACTGATATCAGGCTCTCATTTCTCAGTGAGACTCTTTCTAGCTTTCAGGACTAGATGTGAAGTTAATTAATTTCAGATCGTTATCCCCATCGCATTGTTTCCCAGCTCTTGGTACTGAACCCACTGCCATCATTTACACCTTCCTGAGGCCTAGTTTCTGCTGCTTTCCTTCTCTTGTTCCCATTCCTTTCCCTCGCCCACTTCCCACATTAATCCAGAGCCCCCCACTTGTTCTCTCCTCATTCCCAATTCTTGCTCATTGCCCCAGGGGACAGTGGAGGCCAAGTCACTGAGTGTCTTTAAGGCCGAGGTGAGGTTCCTGATGCTGTTGGGGATGAGGGGTTCCAGGGAGAAGGTGGGCAATGCAGTTGAGAAATGTATCTGCAACCATTGAATGGTGGTGCAGACTCGATGTGTATCACAGAGCTCTGGATGAACCCTGGGGGCGAGGAGGCTGTAGGTGTTAGAATGTTCAGGTGGAAGGGAGTCAAAGCTTTGAGTGAGGTTTCAGCAGCACGGCAGCTAGCGCTGAGTGAATTTCCTCAGTAACCGAAATACCTAATGAAAGGCCATCATGATTGGGAACACCAACTCTTTCTCTCCATGGATACTAGCTGACCTGCTGATGACATTCCTGATAAAGGGATTATATCCAAAACATCGATTCTCCTGCTTCTTGGATGCTGCCTGACCTGCTGTGCTTTTCCAGCACCACACTCTCTGACTCTGCTGCCTGACCTGCTGTGCTTTTCCAGCAGCACACTCTCTGACTCTGCTGCCTGACCTGCTGTGCTTTTCCAGCAGCACACTCTCTGACTCTGCTGCCTGACCTGCTGTGCTTTTCCAGCAGCACACTCTCTGACTCTGCTGCCTGACCTGCTGTGCTTTTCCAGCAGCACACTCTCTGACTCTGCTGGCTGAACCTGCTGAGCTTCTCCTGCAATCGCTGATTTTTGCTTAGATTTGCAGCATGTGCGATACTTTGCTTTCATCCAGGAGATGGAGTGAGGAGGTCTCCGGGCTGACCCTCTGTAATGCTCACAATGTTCCATCAGGCAGTGGAGGGGGGAGGAGGTGGTGTTCTCAAAGCCTCACCCCTCACACCAGCTGCTTTGTAAGGTGGCAGTAGCAGTGCGGCACACAGAGATTCTGCTTTCAACTAAATGTGTGTACCCCACAGTCCATTCCGATGTAAGAAACTCAATGACAGTAAGGGGAACGCTGAGATCACCAGTGTACAATCACAACAGAATTCATAGAACACCAAAAAAACCCCAGAAAAGACAGGTTAAGATGTTGGGCCCAAACTGTCTCCCAGATTTCTTTGTTGCTTTTAGTTGAGATCTGCAGAAATTGGTCTGATTGTTTGCGTTCTGACTGGGCCTCTCTGTAATACCTGCTGGCAATTTCTGGCAAATCGTATGATGACACAGAGCTCCTATTAAAGGTGACAGAATCAGTCTGATAAGAAACTGTACTTTTTGGATCATGAACACATCTCTCTCATCCGGATGTTAATGTTTAATTTAGAATTCAGGAAAGATAAATCTTACCAACATTAAACAGAGATTGGACGTGACAAATAATATTATGAAGCAGAAACAACAACAGAAATTGCTGGAAAAGCTCAGCAGGTTTGGCAGCATCTGTGGAGAGAAATCAGAGCTAACGTTTCTGGTCCGGTGACCCTTCCTCAGAAGTTCCACAGATGCTGACAGACCTGCTGAGTTTTTCCAGCAATTTCTGTTTTTGTTTCTGACTTCCAGCATCTGCAGTTCATTTGGTTTTTATTTAATATTTTGAAGCATTTCCATTTGAATTATTGCAAAATTATAAGCCGTTACATTCACTTGTACGTTAGAATCCTTTGGTTTCTCTGCCTTGTTTCATTTTGTAGCACAGTATCAGGTAATTCATGAGCTTATTTATAACAAATGCAAATGACTAATGTGGCTGGGGACTGGGAATCAGAAGACAAAACAAGTAGGAAATCATGTCTCACAAACTTGATTGAGTTTTTTGATGAAGTAACAAAGAGGGTTGATGAGGGCAGAGCGGTAGATGTGATCTATATGGACTTCAGTAAGGCATTCAACAAGGTTCCCCATGGGAGACTGGTTAGCAAGGTTAGATCTCATGGAATACAGGGAGAACTAGCCGTCTGGATACAGAACTGGCTCAAAGGTAGAAGACAGAGGATGGTGGTGGAGGGTTGCTTTTCAGACTGGAGGCCTGTGACCAATGGAGTGCCACAAGGATCATTGCTGGATCCTCTACTTTTTGTCATTTACATAAATGATTTGGATGTGAGCATAAGAGGTATAGTTAGTAAGTTTGCAGATGACACCAAAATTGGAGGTGTAGTGGACAGCGAAGAGGATTATTTCAGATTACAACAGGATCTGGACCAGAAGGGTCAATGGGCTAAGTGGCAGATGGAGTTTAATTCTGATAAATGCAAGGTGCTGCATTTTGGGAAAGCAAATCTTAGCAGGACGTATACACTTAATGGTAAGGTCCAAAGAGACCTTGGAGTGCAGGTTCATAGCTCCTTAAAAGTGGAGTCGCAGGTAGGTAGGATATGAAGAAGGCGTTTGGTATACTTTCCTTTATTGGTCAGCGTATTGAGTACAGGAATTTGGAGGTCATGTTGCGGCTGTACAGGACATTGGTTAGGCCACTGTTGAAATATTGCGTGCAATTCTGGTCTCCTTCCTATCGGAAAGATGTTGTGAAACTTGAAAGGGTTCAGAAAAGATTTACAAGGATGTTGCCAGGGTTAGAGGATCTGAGTTACAGGGAGAGGCTGAACAGGCTTGGGCTGTTTTCCCTGGAGCGTCGGAGGCTGAGGGGTGACCTTATAGAGTTTACAAAATTATGAGGGACATGGATAGGATAAATAGACAAAGTCTTTTCCCTGGGGTCGGGAAGTCCAGAACTAGAGGGCATAGGTTTAGGGTGAGAGGGGAAAGATATAAAAGAGACCTAAGGGGCAACTTTTTCATGCAGAGTGTGGTACGTGTATGGAATGAGCTGCCAGAGGGAGTGGTGGAGGCTGGTACAATTGCAACATTTAAGAGGCATTTGGATGGGTATATGAATAGGAAGGGTTTGGAGGGATATGGGCCAGGTGCCGGCAGGTGGGACTAGATTGGGTTGGGATATCTGGTCAGCAGGGACAGGTTGGACCGAAGGGTCTGTTTTCATGCTGTATATCTCTATTACTCTATGACTGTAGGCAACGAGGTGGAGACTAGAGACTGTAATAATCATGAAGATAGCATTAATAAAGAGAAGAGTAGGCAGACAGCAGGTGAGCGCAAAATAACTGGTGGTCTGAAATGCATCTACTTTAATGCAAGGAGTATAGTGTGTAAGGCAGATGAACTTAGGGCTTGGATTGGTGCCTGGGAGTATGACGTTATTGCAATCACAGAGACTTGGTTGAGGGAAGGGCATGATGATTGGCAACTAAATGTTCCAGGATATAGACGCTTCAGACAGGACAGGGAGGGAAGTAAAAGAGGGGGGTGGAGTTGCATTGCTGGTCAGGGATGGTATCACGGCTGTGCTACAGGAGGACACTATGGAGGTCTTGGGTAATGAGGCATTATGGGTAGAGCTGAGAAATAAGAAGGGTGCAGTTACATTGTTGGGGCTGTATTACAGGCCTCCCAACAGTGAGCGTGAGGTAGAAGAACAAATAGGTAAACAGATTATGGAAAGATGTAGAGGCAATAGGGTAGTGGTGATGGGAGATTTTAATTTTCCCAACATTGACTGGGATACACTTAGCGTCAGAGGTCTGGATGGGATAGAATTTGTAAGAAGCGTCCAGGAGAGTTTTCTAGAGCAGTATGTCAATAGTCTGACGAGGGAAGGTGCTATATTGGACCTGGTACTGGGGAACGAGCCAGGACAGGTGGTAGAAGTTGCAGTGAGGGATTTCTTTGGGAACAGTGACCACAATTCTGTAAGTTTTAGAATACCCGTAGATAAAGATGAGAGTGGTCCTAAGGGAAGAATACTAAACTTGGCCAAGGCCAATTATATCAAAGTTAGGCAGGAGCTGGGAAATGTGGATTGGGAGCAGCTATTTGAAGGGAAGTCCACATTTGATATGTGGGAGGCTTTCAAAGATAGGTTAAAGATAGTGCAGGATAGGCATGTCCCGTTGAAAACAAAGGATAGGAAAGGCAAGATTCATGAACCGTGGATGACAGGAGAAATCATACGACTAGCCAAGAGGAAATGAGAAAGGTACATAAGGTCCAGGCAGTTAAGCACAGAACGGGTCCTGGAGGAATATCGGGAGAGTAGGACAAGTTTTTAACGAGGAATCAAGCGGGCTAAAAGGGGTCATGAAATAGCTTTAGCAAGCAGAATTAAGGAGAATCCCAAAGCATTTTATTCTTATATAAGAAGCAATCGGGTAACTAGAGAAAGGATTGGTCCACTAAAGGATAATGAAGGAAGGCTGTGTGTGGAACCTGAGAGAATGGGTGAGATTCTGAATGATTACTTTGCATCAGTGTTCACTGAGGAGAGGAACATGATGAATGTTGAGATTAGAGATAGAAGTTTGATTAGTCTAGATAACGTTGACATAAGTAGGGAAGATGTGTTGGGTAGGCTAGAGGTTACTAAGGTGGACAAATCCCCAGGACCGGATGAGATCTATCCCAGGTTGCAGAGGGAGGCGAGAGAGGAAATATCTGGGGCCCTGACAGATATCTTTGTGGCATCCTTAAATACAGGTGAGGTGCCAGAGGACTGGGCAGTTGCTCATGTTGTCCCCCTGTACAAGAAGGGTAGTATGGATATTCTGGGTAACTAAGTCCAGTGAACCTGATGTCGGTGGTGGGAAAGAGGGTACTGAGGGATAGGATCTATTTATATTTAGAAAAGAATGGGCTTATCAGTGATAGGCAACATGGTTTTGTGCGGGGGAGATCGTGCCTTACCAACTTAATAGAGTTCTTTGAGGAAGTGACCAAGTTGATAGATGAAGGAACAGCTGTTGATGTCATACACATGGACTTTAGTAAGGCTATAGATAGACTGGAGAGTTGGGCGGAAAAGTGGCAGATGGATTTCAATCCAGACAAATGTGAGGTGACGCATTTAGGCAAGACTAATTCTAGAGCGAATTATACAATGAATGGAAGAGCCTTGGGAAAAGTTGATGGGCAGAGAGATCTGGGAGTCCACTGTACCCTGAAGGCTGCTGACAAGTGGATAGAGTGGTCAAGAAGGCATATAGTATGCTTGCCTTCATTGGACAGGGTATTGAGTATAAGGGCTGGCTGGTCATGTTAAAATTGTACAGGATGTTGGTTCGACCTTACCAACAGTTCTGGTCACCACATTACCAAAAGAATGTGGACGCTTTGGAGAGGGTGCAGAGAAGGTTTACAAGGATGTTACCTGGTATGGAAGGTGCTAGCTATGAAGAGAGGTTGAGTAGGTTAGGATCGTTTTCCTTAGAATAAAGGAGATTGAGGGGGAACCTGATTGATGTCTATAGAATCATGAAGGGTATAGACAGGGTGGATAGAGACAAGCTTTTTCCCAGGGTGAAGGATTCAATAACGTGAGGTCATGCTTTCAAGGTGAGAGGTGGAAAGTTTAAGGGGGATACACGCGGCAAGTACTTCACACAGAGGGTGGTGGGCATTTGGAACGTATTGCCAGCAGAGGTAGTAGAGGCAGGCACGTTAGATTCATCTGGACAGATGCATGAGTAGGTGGGGAGCAGAGGGATACAGATGCTTAGGAATTGACCGACAGGTTTAGACAGTACATTTGGATCGGCTCAGGCTTGGAGGGCCGAAGGGACTGATCCTCAGCTGTAAATTTTCTTTGTTTTTTGTTCTTTGATTTTCTCCCTGTGTTTTCATAAGCTCGGAGTCAGTATAAAGCCAACCATTGCAGATTTACGTTCCACTTCTTTGATGTATTTATTCATTGGATTGAAGTCAATATTCTTAGATTAAAAAGGAACAGGGCAATAAGTACCTCACTGCACTTAATTCCATCTCACTCGTTAAAGCTGACTCCTTTTTTCTCCACTCTGTTCACATGACTCCAATTTATCTTGATTCCTGAAGAAGGGCTCATGCCCGAAACGTCGATTCTCCTGCTCCTTGGATGCTGCCTGACCTGCTGCGCTTTTCCAGCAATACATTTTCAGCTCAAATTTATCTTCCTCCAACTTTCTATTTGACTCGTTTTGACCCAAAACCTGCTGTCAGAGATAGCACAGCACAGTGTGGATGGACATATCCATTGCCTGCCCTACTACTCCTGTTCACATTGTTTTGATACAGAATTAATTGCATTCCTTGAACCATACATCTACACTGTATATTTAACTTGCACACAGTTGTGGCACTTACACAGTTTCAGGTAGAATTGAAGCCTATTTGTTAAAATCTCACAGAATTACCAGAAGAACATAGGGACTTGGAGCAGGAATAGGCCATCTGACCCTTCAAACCTGCTCCACCATTCAATAAGATCATGGCTGATCTTTTCATGGCCCCAGCTTCACTTCCCCACCCTCTCACTATAACCTTTAATTCCATTACTGTTCAAAAAATTATCTATATTAGCTTTAAAAACATTTACTGAGGAAGCCTGAACCACTTCACTGGGCAGGGAATTCCATAGATTCCCAACCCTCTGGGTGAAGAAGTTCCTTCTCAGTTCAGTCCTAAATCTGCTCCCTCTAACCTTGAGGCTATGCCCTCTTGTCCTAGCTTCACCTGCCAGTGGAAACCATCCTCTCTACGTCTATCTTATCTATTCCCTTCATAATTTTATATGTTTCTATAAGATCCCCCTCATTCTTCTGAATTCCAGTGAATATAATCCCAATCTACTCAGTCTCTCCTCATAAACCAACCCCTCAACTCCGGAATCAACCTAGTGAACCCCCTCTGCACCCTCTCCAGTGCCCGTACATCCTTTCTCAAGTAAGGAGACCAAATCCGCACACAGTGCTCCAGGGGTGGCCTCACCAGCACCCTGTACAGCTGTAACATCACCTCCCTGCTTTTAAACTCAATCCCATTGGCAATGAAGGACAAAATTCCATTTGCCTTTCTAATTACCTGTTGTACCTGCAGACCAACCTTCTGTGTTTCATGCACAAGGACACCCAGGTCTCTCTGCATGGCAGCACCCCTGCAACTTGTTACCAATCAAGTAATAATCCTTTTTACTGTCACTCCCACGAAAATGGAAATTGCTGCCTTTTGGTCTTGGGAGTAAATGGTGTCATTTTATATGTGAGAGTCTTTTCAAGCTTTCAAGTCAGTTTCACTCTTTCCCCCTTTATAGTCATCCTGGATCTCTTTAACATGGCTCAGTAATGGGACAAAAGCAGTGACAAAGATGCAGACAGGAATGTTAACTGGACTCAAGAGGCACTGAGCTCCGATGTTGTGCCATCGAGGTGTTCAGGATTGAGTTATGAACACATGTTTCTGTAACAAATCAGCAGGTAGCAGAGAATCTCTGACCCTTGTTTAAGAGCTTGTTGGTGCAATGCTGTCAGATAGTCCCAGGAAGGTAAGGCTCCCTGCTAGGGACCTTACTTCATCTTGTCCTTCTCCTCCCTCTGTGAGAAACTTCTTTGCTGCAAATGCTTCGTTTGCCTCTGAGGTCTGTGTGGCTCAGTGGTTAGCACTGCTGCCTCACAGTGCCACAGACCCGGGTTCAATTCCAGCCTTGGGTAACTGTCTGTGTGGAGTTTGCATATTCTCCCTGTGTCTTTGTGGGTTTCCTCCCACAGTCCAAAGATGTACAGGTAAGGTGAATTGGCCATGCTAAATTGACCATAATGTTAGGTCCATGTGGTGAATACTTTTGGGGAGGGAGCTCCAGGAGTTTAAGCCAGTAATGGTGAGCAGGTCTTCTGGGTATTATAGATTTCAGCTTTGCGACGTGGTGTTGAAGAAATGTTGTCGGTTTGTTGCTGTATATATCATGGACAGTGCAGTCTGAGGCCATAGTGTGTGGCACTGTTATAGAGAGGACAGCGCGGATTGGAGTCTGATCCATTCTTATACATTGCACTATTGCTGAAGACAAAATTTATACCATGTCAATTTTACAAACAGTCCCTCTGCTTTGCTGTAGTTATTATGGACTGTATGGTCTGCTCTGTATTTGAAGATCAAACACTAGCATCATTATTAGTTTTTCAAACATTTCCACACTATTTCCAAGCGTGATGCTGACCTTCCTGTTGCTCAATGTCTCAATCTGTATCTCACCTGCTTGCTCTTATTTACACCCTGAATGAAAACTTCAGCCATTCATCCACCTCCTGGGCATTCCAGAGCCTGCTGTTTTAACGATTTTACTGACTTAAGCCCTGTATAATCTCCCACTAGTTTTCTAGTTGATTATTCCCTTCCATTTCAGACCTTTATTCTTCATATTTCATCTAAACAATGCCTTTATCAAACTTCCTTGTCTGCTTCACTCCTTCTGCCTTTAAAGTAAATCTGGATTTTTTTGATCTTGTGTTCTGGCACTGAGTCACATTCACACTAGCATAGGATTATTGGCAGCAGGTGGCAGTATTAGGATGTGAAGGGGGTAAACTCAGCTTCAGAGCAGGCTCCTACTGCATTCAAAGGGAATTATAATGACAGGGTCATTTCAAGATATGAATATGAAAACACTCATCTCATTTGCCAAACACCTTCTTCACAGCAGGAGATAAAATGAGCGACTGAACATAGCAATCAATTAAAAACGGAAAGAACTGCAGATGCTGGAAATCAGAAACAAAAAACAGAAATTGCTGAAAAAGCTCAGCAGGTCTAGCAGTGTTTGTGGAGAGAAATCAGAGTTAACATTTCGAGTTCAGTGACCCTTCCTCAGAATTTCAGATCCATCTGAGGAAACGTCACTCAACCTGAAACTTTGACTCTGATTTCTCTCCACAGATGCTGCCAGACCTGCTGAGCTTTTCCAGCAATTTCTGTTTTTGTTTCTGATAACAATCAATTAGTCTGCATCAAACTCATACAATGGCACGTGGTTACTGTCATATCTCTAGAAGTGGATACACAATTGGTTTGATAGTGTGAAGCAGAGGGCATTGGTGGAAAGATGCTTGTCGGACTGGAGGCCTGAGACTAGTGGAGTGCCTCAGGGTTGGTGCTGGGCCCATTGCTGTTTGTTATCTATATAAATGATTTGGATGAGAATGGACAAGGCATGATTAGTAGGTTTGCTGATGACACTAAAATAGGCGATATCGTGGACAGTGAGAAAGGTTATCAGAAATTGCAACACGACATTGATCAGCTGGGGAAGTGGGCCGGGAAATGGCAAATGGAGGTTAATATAGATAAGTGTGAGGTCTTGCATTTTGGAAAGTTAAATCAAGGTAGGAATTTCATGGTGAATGGTAGGGCCTTAAGGAGTGTAGTGGAACAGAGGGATCTGGAATTCAGGTTCACAGTTCTCTGAAAGTGGAGACACAGGGAGACAGGGCAGTGAAGAAGGCTTTTGGCACACTGGCCTCCATCAGTCAGGGTATTGAGTATAGACATTGGGAAGTTATTTGCAGTTGTACAGGACATTGGTGAGGTCACACCTGGAGTGTTGTGTTCAGTTTTGGCCATTTTGTTATAGGAAGGATGTTACTAAACAGCAGAAGAAATTCACAAGGATGCTGCCAGGATTCAAGGGTCTGTGTTATAGGGCGAAGTTGGACAAACTAGGAATTGTTTCTTTGGAACATAGGAGACTGAGGAGGGACCTTATAGAGGTGAATAAGACGGTGAGGGGCATGGATAGGGTGATTGCACTTGATCTTTTTCCCACTGTTAGGGAATTGAGGACGAGAGGGAATCAGTTTAAGATTAGAGGGAAAGAATAAAAGTGAACCTGAGAGGAGACAACTTTACACAGAGGGTGTTACGTGTATGGAATGACCTGCCAATGGAAGGGATAGAGGCAGGTACATTAACAACAATTAACAGGTTTTTGGACAAATACATGGATAGGAAAGGTTTGGAGGGATATGGGCCAAGTGCAGGTGGGTGGGACTAGTTTAGCTTTGGACAGCATGATAAGTTAGACTGAAGGGTGTGTTTCCACGCTGTAAGACGCTATGACAGATTCCTTTCCTAAAGGACATTAGTGGATCTGATGTGTTTTTACTGACAACATTGTCATCATTAAATTCATCAGATAATCATATTAATTTTATTCAATGCAAATTCCACCATCTGCCGTGATAATATCTCAAGGCCATCACCAATTGGTAACATTAAATGACTATGAAATATCTGACTTAGAAAGACACTAGTAGCCAGTAAATACTACTTGCACTCAGGTGTAAGTTTCTACTCTTCCGTGTGGATGTGGTTGATGGAGCACCATTGCAATGTTTAATTGTGAGAAATTACATTGTGTTTGGCTTTTCTGATCCCTTAGAGGTCACTGCCAAGGGTTTCATTGAGGGAAACAAAATAGAAAATGCTGGAGACACTCAGCAGGTCTGGCAGTATCTATGGAGAGAGAAACAGAGTTAACGGTTTGGGTTCCGTGACACTTTGTCAGGAGTTGGTTTCAATAAGTGAATCTGGGCAGCTGAAGCTGCTCATTTCTGAGGGTGTGGAGAAGTTTACAAATTTCAGAAACTAGATCAGAAGAATCAAATGTCTTTTCTTATTTTTGAATCTGTGATAAAGTTTGACAATTTGAATATCGAATGTGAGAATATACAGTAAATGACAGAATTCTTTAAACATTATAGCTACTTGGATGAAACCTTGCGTTGCAGCAGATATGTAACCTATATGAGAGAAAGAGTGTTTTTATAGTTTACTACAAAAGAATTATCTCTTTTGAAGACTGTTTCCTTCATTTAGGGAAATGCATACCTCAAAGTGATATAATCACACCAGCATGGGCTGGATCATCAAAACCAGGAATAAAAACTGATACATTCTGCGCCCCTAATTAGAAACTGGATGCAAAATTTCACATTTCACATTTGAATTAATTGTGCGTATTCACTGAGGGGGAGAAAAATCAATTCTGTATTCTCCCACCACTTGCAGTTATTTAATTATTCCATGATCTTTCTTGATTAAAAGGCTAGTTTATTAGCATCTTCGAAATGAGAACAATCATATGAAAATTGATAAGATGTATGTAATCATTTTGAAATGAACTAAATGATGTAACTCAATTGTGTTCCACGACTGTGGTGTTTCATATAAATTTGCTTGTACTGTGTGTTTGTTGAACAAAACATTGTTCAAACTCTTAATGAGTGAGTTACCCTGTTATATTTCAAAAAGTCAAGTGGGAAAACATTAGAATTTCATCCAAGCTTTCAACACCTTTATAAACATTTACACAGGTGCATTTTGTAAACACACATCTCATCACCCAGCACCTGAATTACAGTCTCTTATGAGGAGGAGCCAGTGTTGGACTGGGGTGGACAAAGTTAAAAATCAGGCGAAAGAGAGGACTGCAGATGCTGGAGATTAGAGTAGAGTGTGGTGCTGGAAAAGAACAGCAGGTCAGGCAGTGTCCGAGGAGCAGGAAAATTGCATTTTGGGCAAAAGCCCTTCATCAGGAAACATGTGCCTGATGAAGGAGCAGCGCTCCGAAAGCTAGTGCTTCCAAATAAACCTGTTGGACTATAACCTGGTGTTGTGTGATTTTTAACTCTGTTTACAGGAGTGCAGACAAATCCCCACTTAATACCCATTGTTTGCATGCAATTAGATACAATTAACAGTCCCTTTAGCAGGGAAATAACAGACATTGCATGGCAGCAGCATTACCATTGAGTAATTGATCAGAAATCAGATTTCATTCTTACTGGAACTGCGCTTCTTTTGATTTCCATTTCACAAAGAAATGTCCTTCCTTTCGGTAGATAATCTTGTATGGGACTGAATTCAGTCTTTTGCAAATACAGGGTTTATCACAATGCTGTCTACTGCAGCCACTGCAAGTCTGAATTAAAACCAGGCTAGCACACAGGAAATGAATTTAATCATGTCTCAAACGGACTTGTAAAAGATTTGGAATAGCTTCTTTTCATTGGTAATCAAATATGGTAGAATCATAGAATCATAGAGTACAGAAAAGTCTTCCACTGCACCAACAACAATATATTACTATAACAGAGACAACAGCCGAGTGGAATTATTGCTAGACTATCAATGCAGAAACTCAGAGTCAGGTACCACTATCCCGTTGGTGTGGGGATGTGCGTGGCCCTGAGGTGTTAGTGCCCTGTATCCAACACAGAGGTCCACGGGAGGAACAAGTGAGCTGTAACTGTCAGGCACCTGCTCCAACCTCCTGGTCCTGAATTCTCAATGTTGGTGAGTTTGGTAAACATAAAATTACTTATTAATGAGGTATGTTGAGCTGTTAATGAGGTGTTTAATAAGCAATAATCTCCCTTTAATTAGCATTATGAATAAAGTATATTTTTGAAATATAAAAGCATGTGAATCCAGACCCACTGTAATCTGGTTGATCCTTAAATGCCCTTTGAAATGGCCCATAGAACAATTCAGTTTAAGGGCAGTTAGAGACAGGCAGCAATTGCTGGGCTTGCCATCATTGTCATAGCCTATGAAAGAATATACAGTGCACTGTTATTATTGACTGTACAACTTGTTCCTGAAGATTTTAGACCAAAACCAGATAATAAATCATCTGTCTACACATATTTTTCTTGCACACATCCAATAATCTAATGGTTCATAAACTGACATGGTTGCAATGCAATTAGATCCAATTTATTTAAGCAGTCTTTGTTCAGGAAAGCTCCATTTTGATAACAGATTGAACTGCATCAGAATTACAAATTCCTTACTGATTCAATTCCACTCTGTCCCTGAACGGATGATCAGATTTTCAATAGGCAATGTTCATTTCTGCCCTCAATCACTGTAACTTTAACAATGCTACCAAGGTTCAGATAGGTTTCTCCTCCATCACTCCAGTATATTTTAAAGCACTTCTTCTTTGTCAGAAATCCTGTTTGAGTGCAATAATCACAAAAAGAGATATAGTATTCAGGATTGAAATGGAATGATACCCTAAAATACAACCCACACAATCAGCTGGGGAACCTGCCTCATGTTGTGCTTCTCTTTCTGTTACTACTGAGACATAGAGAATGCTGGTGGAGATGAAAGAGATGTTGTATTGTTCTGTTCAAAGTCATTACTTTAAGCTGGAGCATTTTCTATTTTGCTTGATCAACCTGAAGTGACACTGATTACCTCATTTTCCACTGCAGATTTTACTGGATAGAACCCTTGTTATTTTATCTGTTTCTTATACAGATAACAAAGATTACAAATTAATTGATGCTCCGTTGTGGCTGAACACACAGCCAATATGAAAATCAATGCAGGAAAAGAACTCACAAACGAAAATCTGATTTTCTTTAGTTGGTGTGAAGCTAACAATTGGCTTGCAAAGCATCTGTATCCACTTAACTGAGCTAATGTGTAAAAAGAGAACACTGAAATAAATTTTGAGAATGCCCAATGCTACTTAAATCAATTGCTTGGTCTAAAAGCATACCAGAGTGAATGACTATGATTGTTCGGTGACAACACCATCAAAAATGTCTTCCTTTGGTAAGTATTTATTTCATGAGAACATGTTCTTCTTGAAATACTGTTGCAATATCTTCCCTGCGGTTTTAAAGGTAGCTATTCCCTTATAGACACTAAAATTCAGATTGCCGTATTTGAAGACACTAAATAGCACTTATGGAAGGGACTTCTTTATGACACAGTAATGCACTTTATGTTGGAGTTGAAATATGATATAGATCAAGGCGTCATAAGAGTCTACCAAAGTTACATTTATAGGAGGTATGCAATTAAATCTGCCATTACAGTAAATATGCAGATGTTACTGGAGTTCAGTAAACGAGGGAACCTCCCCAGTGGGCTGTTACTTGTTGAAGTTTTGTGCTCCGGTGAGTCGATTCAACTACTTTATTTTTAAAGCGTGAGAATAATCATAGTGGAAAATGGTGCTTAATGACTCAGCTAAAATTCCATAACTGGGAGAAAGTTATGAACTAATTGCTATGGTCAGATAGCATTTTCAATTCAGTCTGAGACACAGGAAGGTGTTTAAACACTGGAGACAGTACAGTTATCAGCCACACTCGCAAAGATCTGAGTCATGGGTAAAGAGTGGGGAAACCTGGGCTTGGGGCTTTCCCAAGGGCAGCACTTACTGTTCCTTCTCCCCAAGGCAGTGTCCTCCAGGCTTGCCATCCCATTAAGGATGGCGAATGGACTTCAGATGCTGCTAGCCCACTCACAGGGCCACCAGGTCCAGGACCTGAACCTGAGGCATTTGGAGACTGTGGGGGCATTTCAGTGAGGGGATTCTTCCTCATTCACAGGCCCCTCTTTGGAGCATGGAGTCTCCATCCAATGCCCCCCCCCCAAGGGAAGAGCACTCTGCCATTGGCAAAATGCCAGTGATCCAGGAAACTTAGCCTGAACTCACCGTGTAATTGGTTAAATTGGCTTGCGGCCTCAGCTGACCCCACCACTGGGTAATCTCCCTGGTGCAATGTATCAAGGAACTACTATGAAATGGCTTTGTGAGACTTTGTTGAGCTTCCAGTTTGCTGCAGTGAGATGGGGTGGGGGGGTGGGGTGGGGGATATGCAGAAGGGAGTGCAGGATAAGGTCATCCCATGGCTTTTCCACACAAACGGTCAGAGAGGTTTGGTTAGGTAGCAAAGGCAATGGAAAAGATTCAGCCAGGCGTGAGAGTACAGATAGGCCACATGATGGATACATGCAAGATATCATAGGAAATGATTGCCCGGTGGTTCAGAACTTAAACATTGCTAAAATGGGACAGGAATTCAAAATGTTTAATCTCGTCCTAATCAGGACTGGGCCATAAGAAATCAAATGTTGCGAGGGCCCAGCAGGCTGTAGGCAGTGCTGTGGAATCACCAGCCTCTTCCTGCCCTCAGTGTTGACTCAGCCTGGTGGGGATAGGGGGAGGTGGGGATGGGGGTGGTGGGGCGGTGGGGGTGATGGGGAGGTGGAGATGGGGGGTGGTGGGGCGGTGGGGGTGATGGGGAGGTGGGGATGGGGGGTGGTGGGGTGGTGGGGAGGGGGAGATGGGGGTGGTGGGGATGATGGGGGGATGGGGGTGGTGGGGTGGTGGGGGGAGGTGGAGGTGGGGATGGGGGTTGGTAGGGTGGTGGGGGGAGGGGGAGGTGGGGATGGGGGAGGTGGGGATGGGGGAGGTGGGGATGGGGGAGGTGGGGATGGGGAGGTGGGGATGGGGGTGGTGGGGATGGGGAGGTGGGGATGGGGGGTGGTAGGGGTGATGGGGAACGGCGGGCAGCTTTCTGGTTTTCTGTTGGAAAAGGTGGGGAAGAGAGGGTTACTCCATTCCGAAGAGTGATATCCTTCACCTTCCCGCAATGGCATCATGGAGATGGAGAACTCAGCTCTTAACCTTCATGGGCACCAGGAGAAGGACGGCTCGGCGTGAGCTTTGAGCCTGAAACCCACCAGAGAATCCTGTCTGGAGATTTTAAGGAAGGTTTCAGAAATAGGAAGCATTTTTAGAACAGTTTTGTTGGGATGCATAGCATCAATGAATACCTACTTCCAAGGAATTGTGATGTAAGTGACAGCTCAGTTGGCTGGCAGGAATAAGGTAATTATCCAGCAATGAGAAGCTTGGCAATGTGAAATCTCAGAACAGCACATCACTAACTCTATTGGGGTTGTTGAAACAATAATTCAAATCAGGCCGGATGCTTCAACACATCCTGTTCATTCTTGTCATGTTTATTATTGTGAAAGTCCAGCTCGCTTGAAGCATTACTCATGAGTGACACTCTGAGCTTTCAGAAGGAGTTCTGAACAGCAGAACAGAAGTAGGTATGGATCTGAATAAGCAAGGATACTAAAAGAAGGCTGATCAGGCAAAGACTGTCATCCCTTCAGCTTGGCAAAAGAAGCAGGAATGTACTGCACAACTGCTCCTGGACTTTGACAACTCCTGTCTCCTGACTGGACTAAATAATAACATAATCTTCTAATGGCCTCCACTGAATGACTGTCTGATATTAGCCCTGTCAGGCTCCATTTACTCCTGTTCAATTTCACACGGATTTATAATCTGCTGCCAGCTCAGCTGTGAAATGCTCCTTATTTTTCCTTTCATGCTGATGGCACACAGGCCAATAATGGGAGATGACAGGGGCTTCAGCCTCCCTCTGTAATTTCCACAACGCCAAGGTTATCATGTCCTTTATTTTGGATGAGCTTGCAATTATCTTTGATTCGGTTATGAGCAGTTCATTTCATGTCACAACACAAACAATGCCAATGATAAGCTGGATAACTGAGAGTTACAAATACAATGACTCCCTGAGACAGCATCTGATGTAGAATTTATTGGGCATGTGCATAAGCCCCGGCAACATTAAAACTTCCAAACACAAATGAAGTGAGCTGAAAATGTGTTGCTGGAAAAGCGCAGCAGGTCAGGCAGCATCCAGGGAACAGGAGAATCGACGTTTCGGGCATAAGCTCTTCTTCAGGAATGAGGAAAGTTTGTCCAGCAGGCTTTTATCTTAGCCTGCTGAACAAACTTTCCTCATTCCTGAAGAAGGGCTTATGCCCGAAACGTCGATTCTCCTGTTCCCTGGATGCTGCCTGACCTGCTGCGCTTTTCCAGCAACACATTTTCAGCTCTGATCTCCAGCATCTGCAGACCTCACTTTCTCCAGAAATGAAGTGAGGTCCAGGTCATGGGCAGCACAGTAGCTTAGTGGTTAGCACTGCTGCTTCACAGCACCAGGGACCCAGATTTAGTTCCAGCATATTCTCCCTGCGTCTGTGTGGATTTCCTCTGGGTGCTCTGGTTTCCTCCCACAATCCAAAGATAGGTAGCTTGGCCATGCTAAGTTGCCTATAGTGTTAGGTACATTAGTCAGAGGGGGGTGGGTTGCTCTTCGGAGGGTCAGTGTGGACTTGTTGGGCTGAAGGGCATGTTTCCACACTGTAGGGAATCGAATCTAATCATATGCATCCATTGTATCATGTTCCTGATTTCTTTGATCATTAATCTGTATTCATTTTTGTCATTGAAATCATTTTTAATGCCAGTTAAGTTGATTGGTACATGATGGTGTAATAATGAGGTTATGAGTTAATGCCTAGCAATGGCCAATGAGTAATGAGTGGGCGGCACGGTGGCACAGTGGTTAGCACTGCTGCCTCACAGCGCCTGAGACCCGGGTTCAATTCCCGCCTCAGGCGACTGACTGTGTGGAGTTTGCACGTTCTCCCCGTGTCTGCGTGGGTTTCCTCCGGGTGCTCCGGTTTCCTCCCACAGTCCAAAAGATGTGCAGGGTCAGGTGAATTGGCCATGCTAAATTGCCCGTAGTGTTAGGTAAGGGGTATATGTAGGGGTATGGGTGGGTTTCGCTTCGGCGGGTCGGTGTGGACTTGTTGGGCCGAAGGGCCTGTTTCCACACTGTAATGTAATCTAATCTAATCTAATCTAATTCTAATTCCTTACAAATCTAAAAACTTCTACTGTTCTTCCTTAAGATACTAAAATTGATCTTTTCATCCACCCCCACTCAAATCATGACAAAGAGTTGTCAAAATTCTTCTTGTGATCTCATAATGATGTTCTGTTGGATGTGTCCTTTCAATATATTGGAGTCAAAGATGTACAGCACAGAAGCAGACCTTCAGTCTGACTCGTCCATGCTGACCAGATATCCTAAATCAATCTTGTCCCATTTGCCAGCACTGGACCATATCCCTCTAAACCCTTCCTATTCATATACCCATCCAGATGCCTTTTAAATGCTGTAACTGTACCAGCCTCCACCACTTCCTCTGGCAGCTCATTCCATACACGTACCACCCTCTGTGTGAAAGGTTGCCCCTTAAGATAAAACTCCACCCTGTTCTAATTTACTTGCAGTTAGTCTTTCAGAATCCTGATTGTCCATCTGCTGCCATCTGTTCACCAGGATGGTTCTGCAGCTAGTGATCTCCGCAAATACCCCCTCAGACCCCGCCTCAACGGCCTCATCCTCATTAAGGTCCTGCTTCTTTACCTCGGAATCCAGCATCTGCAGTTTTTTTTTTGTTTCATCCTCATTAAAACCATCCCTCTCTCTCACCCAGATTGTCCCCCGAAGTATGAAGAGGGGACTTTAGGACAGTGACTAAACTTCAGAAGTTCCTTGTTGGTTGTGAAGAATTCTGGGAAATCCTGAGATTACCTACAGGGAGTTCTCCTATAATATGCATTGATTATACACGATTTGGTTGTAACACGATTGGTGAATTGTGGACTTTTTAAAATAAAGTGACCTCCCGTTCGCTATTATGCAATTCCATCCTCAGCACTAACTGAACAGCAAAACTCAGCCTCACGATCCTCTGACCGCAAAACACACCCTCAGTGAGTTAAGCAAAAACAGGAATGCAATCAGTTTGGAAGCCTTGAAACTGAGTTTGAAACTGGGAATTGTAGGTCTACATTAAAAGGGAACTTTATTTCAAACCGCGGGGGAGAATCTTGGGGAATTCTGTGTCGGCATTACCTGGTCAGTCAGCTTGTGCACTTTCTGGTGAAGAGTTTCATGACAAGTGCAGTGCTGTAGTCAGTGGCTAGAACAGTAAAGTGTTACTTTTACTGTATTATTTCATTGAATATATGATTTAAAGATTTACTTAGACAGTGCTATTGTTTGTGTTAGGCTAACTCCTATTTTTGTTTCGATTTTTACTGATTATTTTTGGCAGTTTGCCCCAACTCTATTTTTCCCATAAAACCCCTTGCTCGAATTTCAATAGCACGATGTCGCACGAGAGCGCAGCTATCGGGTTATAGGGGAACTCTTTATGCTCTTTATATGTGCAAGTTCTTTCCTTTCTCGTTTTCTTTTCTCTCTCACACTCTCTGCACATACCAAGATGGTCAAGCCTGTGTGACTGTGAGCTTGACTGATGTGGAACAAGGATGGGTCTCATGACCTGTGTTTGAGTATAGACATTGGGAGATTGGCAGCCACCAAACACTGCAGAGCAACGTGGGCCCTCAAGGAGCTGGCCATTATGTTGATGCTGAGCGAGCTGGGCTCCCAGCTCTGCAGGATATGGTGTCAAACCTGTGCTCCACGAAGGCCCTCGAGAGTGAGAGGAGCCTGTCTAATCAGCCTGGGGTGTCTCGGCCTCCTCTCTGTGCTCCATCAGAATTCCCAACAGAGTCATTGTAGCAGATCCCTCTGTATCCTCTAATGGGTTGCCCCAGCATTGAAACAGAAATTGCCATGGGTGCTGTAAATCTGAAATCCAAATGGAAAATGCATACAGTGAGTTTGTCAACATCTGTAGAGGGAGAAACTGAGTTAATGAATCATATCTGTGAGAGCCTTTTCTGCATTTTTCCCACGGTATTCCCGCATCATTGGCTTGGTTGCAGTCACATGACACACCAAATCATGTTGGTACTTCATTAATCTTTGAAGAACATGCTGTCCAAGTATCTGAGTACCTGGCGTCTGTGAGATTCAGAGCAAATAATGGTATTCCCCACCTCACTAGCTTTGTTTTGCTTCCCTTCTCCAGACTACTGAGGCTGCCCAGTTGACAGACATTAGGATTCAAGCAAGGGAGAGTCTGAGTGATGAACATGGACCTTAAGGGACAGATCTCAAACAGCAGCCAGTAACTATCATGTCATATTAACTTTAAGCTGGAATCATTTGACAAAAATCTTATTTTCAAATGAAGAACCCACATTATTGTTCTACAATTCCTTATTGTATAATTGATACGTTTTATGTTAAGGGAAAAAACACAACATGGTGGCACTGTGATTTGTAAGGGATTGCCCGGCCCCCAACGCCTCATCTTCACCATGGATATCCAATCCCTCTACACCTCCATCCGCCATGACCAGGGCCTCCAAACCCTCCGTTCTTTCCTCTCCAGACGTCCCCAACAGTACCCTTCCACCGACACTCTCATTCGTTTGGCCGGACTGGTCCTCACTCTTAACAATTTCTCCTTTGAATCCTCCCACTTCCTCCAGACCAAAGGGGGAGCCATGGGCACACGTATGGGCCCCAGCTATGCCTGTCTCTTTGTTGGCTACGTAGAGCAGTTGATCTTCCATAATTACACTGGCACCACTCCCCACCTCTTCCTCCGCTACATTGATGACTGCATTGGCGCCACCTCGTGCTCCCGCGAGGAGGTTGAGCAATTCATCAACTTCACCAACACATTCCACCCTGACCTCAAATTTACCTGGACCATCTCTGACACCTCCCTCCCCTTCCTGGACCTCTCCATCTCCATTAACGATGACCGACTTGACACAGACATTTTTTACAAACCCACCGATTCCCACAGCTACCTGGATTACACCTCTTCCCACCTTACCTCTTGCAAAAATGCCATCTCGTATTCCCAATTCCTCCGCCTCCGCCATATCTGCTCCCAGGAGGACCAGTTCCACCACAGAACACACCAGATGGCCTCCTTCTTTAGAGACCGCAGTTTCCCATCCCACGTGGTTAAAGATGCCCTCCAATGCATCTCGTCCTCACCCCGCTCCTCTGCCCTCAGACCCCACCCCTCCAACCGTAACAAGGACAGAACGCCCCTGGTGTTCACCTTCCACCCTACCAACCTTCGCATAAACCAAATCATCCGCCGACATTTCCGCCACCTCCAAACAGACCCCACCACCAGGGATATATTTCCCTCCCCACCCCTTTCCGCCTTCCGCAAAGACCGTTCCCTCTGTGACTACCTGGTCAGGTCCACGCCCCCCTACGACCCACCCTCCCATCCTGGCACCTTCCCCTGCCACCGCAGGAACTGTAAAACCTGCGCCCACACCTCCTCCCTCACCTCCATCCAAGGCCCTAAAGGGGCCTTCCACATCCATCAAAATTTTACTTGCACATCCACCAATATCATTTATTGTATCCGTTGCTCCCAATGCAGTCTCCTCTACATTGGGGAGACTGGGCGCCTCCTAGCAGAGCGCTCTAGGGAACATCTCCGGGACACCCGCACCAATCAACCACACCACCCCGTGGCCCAACATTTCAACTCCCCTTTCCACTCTGTCGAGGACATGGAGGTCCTGGGCCTCCTTCACCACTGCTCCCTCACCACCAGACGCCTGGAGGAAGAACGCCTCATCTTCCGCCTCGGAACACTTCAACCCCAGGGCATCAATGTGGACTTCAACAGCTTCCTCATTTCCCCTTCCCCCACCTCACCTTAGTTCTAAACTTCCAGCTCAGCACTGTCCCCATGACTTGTCCGGACTTGTCCTACTTGCCTATCTCCTTTTCCACCTATCCACTCCACCCTGTCCTCCCTGACCTATCACCTTCATCCCCTCCCCCACTCACCCATTGTACTCTATGCTACTTTCTCCCCACCCCCACCCTCCTCTGGCTTATCTCTCCACGCTTCAGGCTCTCTGCCTTTATTCCTGATGAAGGGCTTTTGCCCGAAACGTCGATTTCGAAGCTCCTTGGATGCTGCCTGAACTGCTGTGCTCTTCCAGCATCACTGATCCAGAATCTGGTTTCAACCATCTGCAGTCATTGTTTTTTACCTCCTTGAGAAATGCACCAGTCCCAGTCCTTCCACATCCGACAAAAGCACAGACACAGAATGAAATGATTTTAAAACTTTCAAAGGAACACAAAGAGCTATGGGCATTGGGGATCTGAAATAAAAACAGAGAATGCTGCAGAAACAAGGTGAATCATTCTGACAAATGGTCACTGAAACCTTAACTCTGCCTTCTCTCTCCACAGATGCTGCAAGACCTGCTGAGTTCCTCCAGCACTTTCTGTTCTTGTGATGAGAGCTCTTCCCCTGTGAGTGGTTCTGCAGCTGTCTGGGGATGCGATACATCATACTGTCATCCAGGATGTCACTTCTCTCCAACCAGCAGGCATCGAGTCCCAGTGAAATTGTTCAAACTTGTGAGAGCTTTAATGGTCTAAAAGTAACTATGGTGAACTCTGTGCAAGAACAGAAATCAAATTGCTGTCTCTGGGAAGTGTAACCTTCGGCAGATATTCACAGATGATGAATCCATTGCTGCTGGTTGTCCGTAGGGATGGTCAGCAGAAGTTAAATTCCAGAATTGGATTGGGAAGAAGAATCCATTGATAATAGTTTCTGACCACCAGAAGAAATTTGTTAAAAAATGTTTCTTGCACCGTTTAATGTTATTTCTGAAAGAGCAGTACGAATCCAGTGGCAGTATGGATCTGCTATTGCTGACTTTTACAGAGTAAAGGAAAACCTGGTGAGCACATAAAGAATTTAACGGAACTCACATTGTGGTCAAGCAGATAAAGCTATGACTAATAAAGGCTTAGGGAGCCAGGAAGACTGAATTGGTGTTGCAAGTCTCAGACAGCACTAAAAACCCTGACAAGAAGAATTGATTTGCTACTGTAGACTGATTTCAAGTCAAGGTTAATATAGAACATAGAACATAGAAGAATACAGCGCAGTACAGGCCCTTTGGCCCTCGATGTTGCGCCGATCCAAGCCCACCTAACCTATACTAACCCACTATCCTCCATATACCTATCCAATGCCCGCTTAAATGCCCATAAAGAGGGAGAGTCCACCACTGCTACTGGCAGGGCATTCCATGAACTTACGACTCGCTGAGTGAAGAACCTACCCCTAACTTCAGTCCTATATCTACCCCCCCTTAATTTAAAGCTATGCCCCCTTGTAATACCCGACTCCATACGCGGGAAAAGGTTCACACTGTCAACCCTATCTAACCCCCTAATCATCTTGTACACCTCAATCAAGTCACCCTAAACCTTCTTTTCTCTAATGAAAACAGCCCCAAGTGTCTCAGTCTTTCCTCATACGATCTTCCTTCCATACCAGGCAACATCCTGGTAAACCTCCTCTGCACCCGTTCCAGTGCCTCCACATCCTTCCTATAGTATGGCGACCAAAACTGCACACAATATTCCAGATGCGGCCGCACCAGAGTCTTATACAACTGCATCATGACCTCAGGACTCCGGAACTCAATTCCTCTACCAATAAAAGCCAGTACGCCATATGCCTTCCTCACCGCACTATTTACCTGGGTGGCAACTTTCAGAGATCTGTGTACATGGACACCAAGATCCCTCTGCTCATCCACACTACCAAGTATCCGACCATTAGCCCAGTACCCCATCTTTTTGTTATTCTTCCCAAAGTGAATCACCTCACACTTAGCTACATTGAATTCCATTTGCCACCTTTCTGCCCAGCTCTGCAGCTTCTCTATATCCTGCTGTAACCTGCCACATCCTTCCTCACTGTCAACAACTCCTCCGACTTTCGTATCATCCGCAAACTTGCTCACCCAACCTTCTAACCCCTCTTCCAGGTCATTTATAAAAATGACAAACAGCAATGGTCCCAAAACAGATCCTTGCGGAACACCGCTAGTGACGGCACTCCATGAAGAAACTTTGCCATCAACTACTACCCTCTGTCTTCTTCCATCCAGCCAATTCATAATCCAAACCTCCAACTCACCCTCAATGCCATATCTCCGTATTTTCTGCAGTAGCCTACCATGGGGAACCTTATCAAACGCCTTACTAAAATCCATATATACCACATCTACCGATTTCCCCTCATCAACCTCCTTCGTCACCTTTTCAAAGAATTCAATAAGGTTTGTGAGGCACGACCTGCCCTTCACAAAACAATGCTGACTATCCTTGATCACATTATTCCTATCCAGATGTGCATAAATCCTATCCCTTACAATTCTCTCTAAGACTTTGCCCACAACAGAAGTGAGACTCACCGGCCTATAGTTACTAGGGTTATCCCTACTCCCCTTTTTGAACAAGGGAACCACATTTGCTATCCTCCAGTCTTCTGGCACTACTCCTGTAGACAAAGAGGACATAAAAATCAAGGCCAATGGCTCTGCAATCTCCTCCCTTGCTTCCCAGAGAATCCTAGGATAAATGCCATCAGGCCCAGGGGACTTATCTATTTTCACCTTTTCCAGGATTTCCAACACCTCTTCTCTACATACCTCAAAGCCATCCATTCTACTTATTTGTGACTCAGTATTCATATCGACGACAATGCCCTGTTCCTGAGTAAATACTGAAGAAAAGTATTCATTCAGTGTCTCCCCAATCTCTTCCGCCTCCACACGCAACTTCCCACTACTATCCTTGACTGGACCTATTCCTACCCTAGTCATTCTTTTATTCCTAACATACCTATAGAAAGCCTTAGGGTTTTCCCTAATCCTACCGACTAAGGACCTTTCATGTCCCCTCCTTGCTGCTCTTAGCTCTCTCTTCAGGTCCTTTCTGGCTACCCTATAACTCTCAATCGCCCCAATTGAACCTTCACGTCTCATCTTGAGATAGGCCGCCCTCTTCCATTTAACAAGGGATTCCAATTCCTTATTAAACCACGGCTCCCTCGCACGACCCTTTCCTCCCTGCCTGACAGGTACATAATTATCAAGGACACTCAATAGTTGGTCTTTGAACAAGCTCGACATATCATTTACACTCTTGCCTTGGAGTCTACTTTTCCAAGCCACACATCCTAAGTCATGCCTCACCGCATCATAATTTCCCTGACCCCAGCTATAACTCTTGCCCTGTAGTACACACTTATCCCTCTCCATCACGAGAGTAAAGGTCACCGAATTATGGTCACTATCCCCAAAGTGCTCTCCTACCTCTAATTCTAACACCTGGCCTGGTTCGTTACCCAGAACCAAATCCAGTATGGCCTCACCTCTTGTTGGCCTGTCTACATATTGTGTCAGGAAACTCTCCTGCACACATTGGACAAACACTGACCCATCTAACGAACTTGAGCTATAGCTTTCCCAATCAATATCAGGAAAGTTAAAGTCCCCCATAACAACCACCCTATTACTGTCACTCATCTCCTGAATCACCTTCCCTATCCTTTCTTCAATGATTCTAGGACTATTAGGAGGCCTGTAAAAGACTCCTAACAGGGTGACCTCACCTTTCCTATTCCTAACCTCAGCCCAAACTACCTCAGATGGCAAGTCCTCATCCATCGTCCTTTCCACCACTGTAATACTATCTCTGACAAGCAATGCCACACCTCCCCCTCTTTTACCCCCACCTCTGACCCTACTAAAACATTTAAATCTTGGAACCTGCAACAGCCAATCCTGTCCCTGTTCTAGCCATGTCTCCGTAATAGCCACAACATCGAAGTCCCAGGTACCAACCCACCCATATGAGGTGGTAGTTCTGGACTGCTTTTTAAGATCTGTTCCTGTAAGCTCCATATTCATCATCCAGACTCTCCCCTTCTCCATTAGAAGGAAGCAGACCTTTATCTGCATTTACTTTGTTCTGATGATGCCTTAGGCTGTGTTGTCTTAATCTTTCTGAACCAGATAAACAAGCCATCAAATTAAAATTGCAACAGGGAGTGGAAGGCCTCACAGACTGAACACATTTTAAGTGTTAAACTCCAGATTAACATGTCCAACACTTGAAGACCAATTGCTCAACTTCTGAATGACTGTCAGGAATTTATATCGTCGAGGCAACAGCTGACAGAAACTGTTGAACCATGGTTAACTAGATGTTGAGGAAAGATTAGATTAGATTATATTAGATTATATTACAGTGTGGAAACAGGCCCTTCGGCCCAACAAGTCCACACCGACCCGCCGAAGCGAAACCCACCCATACCCCTACATTTACCCCTTACCTAACACTACGGGCAATTTAGCATGGCCAATTCACCTGACCCTGCACATCTTTGGACTGTGGGAGGAAACCGGAGCACCCGGAGGAAACCCACGCAGACACGGGGAGAACGTGCAAACTCCACACAGTCAGTCGCCTGAGGCAGGAATTGAACCCAGTTCTCAGGCGCTGTGAGGCAGCAGTGCTAACCACTGTGCCACCGTGCCACCCACAAAGGTATCTGATTGGGTTTCCCTTCAGCAGACCTGGCCAATAGAGTTTGTGATAATATCTAACTCAACACAAGAGTTCAAAAAAGACTTCTTAGATCAACTCAAAGCAGGCGGAGTTGAAACTTTATTGCTGGAACAGCACAGCAGGTCAGGCAGCATCCAGGGAACAGGAGATTCAACGTTTCGGGCACAGGCCCTTCTTCAGGAAGGGCCCTTCTTCGGCCTGTGCCCGAAACGTTGAATCTCCTGTTCCCTGGATGCTGCCTGACCTGCTGTGCTGTTCCAGCAATAAAGTTTCAACTTTGATCTCCAGCATCTGCAGACCTCACTTTCTCCTCAAAGCAGGCGGAACACAGTTGCAAAGAAGACACAGTAGGATCCCATATTAATGGGCAGAGAGAGTCTACAGGCTCTGTGTAATTCATTTCAGATGAACACAATGGGAAGGTTGAGCAAGCGATGTGGACCCTGCAGTGTTGTGCAGGCAGCCAATAGGATCTGTGTGTAATATTGAATGAGAGGCAGCCAGTATCAGGAAACATTCCAATGGCAAAAGCAAAGGCCAGAACAAGTTGTTGGACATTATTCCCTTGGAGCGAAGGAGGCTCAGGGGAGATCCTTTCCAGATTTTCAAACCCATTCGTGGGCTGGACACAATGGATATGGAGATGTGGTTCCTGTTTGTAAAATAAACAAAAATGGGGGGAGGGGGGCATATATTTGAAATGATGTGCAAATGAAGCAAGGGCAATGTGAGAAAATTGTTTCCCACACCGTGAGTAGGGAGGGTTTGGAATACAATGGCTAGAAATGTGGAGGGGACAGGTTCAATTGAGGCATTAATTATTGATTATTTACAAAGAAATGATATAGAGGGAAATGTGGAAAAGGCAGGAAATTGGTACTAACTAGTAGACTAGATCGTAGAAGTCATGATGGGCTGAATGGCCTTCTGCACCTTAACAATTCAGTGATGAAAAGCAGGAACCTAGAGCTGGGTGGGTACAGTGTTACAACCAGCAGCTTGTGCCAAACAGGGCAAGATGCTCAACTACAAAATGTTTAACCAAGTTACATTGTCAGATGATGATCTGCACCACAATGTCAACACACAGAGTCAACCGATGTTTGGCACAAAACCATCAAGGCATATATTAGCACCAGCAGAAACCTTTCAGACTGTTACTCTGGGTAGCATTGGGTCTCTGATTTCAGGACCAGGCATGTGTTCTGAGTGATTTGGAGATTGTAGCTGGAATGGGCAGGAATTGGGGAAGGGATTGACAGGCTTGATCAGTAATCAACTAAGAGAAAGTGAGGACTGCATTACTGGAGATCAGAGTCAAGAGTGAGGTGCTGGGCACTGTTTATAAATAAGATGTCACCAGTTTAACATGGAGAATGGGTTGGAAGCAGGGTGTTTGATCCCTCGTGAGGAGCCATGGGGTAAAAGGTGTTCAGGAGGAGCCCGGAATGTGGGTTTGAGTCTACATACTGATCAGTTATGATGATATTGAATGGGGGAGCAGTCCCAAGGGGCCAAATGACCTCCTGCATGTTTGTATCTTTCTATTCAGATGATGTAGTGACACATGAAAAGTCAGTGTAATCAAGGAGGGGTCAGGGAGCCCATGGATGAAGGGACTGGAGATGGGGGTGAGGGCATGAAGGGGTGGGGGTGAGGTGGTGGGGATGTGGGAGCATGGGGACAAGGGAGTGTGGAAATGGATGTGAGGGGGTGGGGAGGTTGGGGGTGAGGGGCAGGAGAGACTGAGGATGAGGGTTTGCGGTGAAAAGTTGGGGGTGAGGGACTGGGGAGGTTGGGGGCGAGGGTGAGGGGATGAGGTGGTGAGGGTGAGGTTGAGGTGAGGGGATGAGGGGGTGGGGAGAGGGCAGGGAGGATAGGGGCAAGGGGATGAGGGGTGAGGGTGAGAGGGCAGGGGTGAGGGGATGAGGGGTGAGCATGTAAGGGTGAGGGGTGGGGATGTTGGGGGTGAGGGGCAGGAGAGACTGAGGATGAGGGTTTGGGGAGGTTTGGGGTGAAGAGGTGGGGGCAAGGTGGTGGGGAGGTTGTTGGCGAGGGTGAGAGGATGGGGGGTGAGAGTGAGAGGGCAGGGGTGAGGAGATGAGGGGGTGAGTGTGTAAGGGTGAGAGTTGGGGAGGTTGTTGGTAAGGGGCAGGATGAGGGACTGAGGAGGTTTAGGTGATGAGGTGGGGGTGAGGGGGTGGGGAAGTTCGGGATGATGGGGTGAGGGGTTGTACAGGGTGGAGATGAGGAGATGAGGGTGAGGGGGATGAGGGGATGGGCAGGGTGTGGGTGAGAGGGTAGGGAGACTGTGGGGAGAGGGGGAAGAGATTGGCCTCCCTGGTGGTGTCGCTCCTCGCTATCTCCCAGCCTGGCCATCACTGTTAGTGGTGGAGCGCAGTGATTTGGTTCAGTGTGAGCCCTGGTGCTGGGGACTGACATCCTGACTCCGTGTGGACCATCCAGCTCAGAAAAGCACCTTTCCAGCGGCAGTGAGAGATGAGCAAGACATATCTGCATCCCATGAGCAAACAGAAACAAAAAAAATCTCAGTTTGACCACAAGGTGTGTAGTTCAATTAGTGTAAATCTTTTTGCAAAAGGAATTCACACTGCATATGATTGCTTCTGATGGAAATTTTCTTAAGTGCTGAAGGAGATATCGCAGGACTTTGCAAGGCTAATGCTCTGTCACCATTGTAAATGGTCATTATATGACCAGACAGGGTCACTGACGGAATATCACACTGTGAAAACTTGGCACTAATAGTTGCTTATTTCCAATTCCACCTCACTTCATGTAATGCATCAACAAAGATTAGGGAGAGACATTTCAGATTTCCCATAAAGTTATCTTAAATGAGAAAGCCCATTACACAAGTGGGACCATCCATATCACTTTCTGTGTTGCGTTTATTTGGCCTCCTCTCCTGAAGCTTGCTACGGATATCCTGAAGACTTTAAAATGTTTTAAGCCGTTTCAGAAACAACTGTGTTTATCATAATAATCAGGATAATTTTATGTAAGTATCTGGTTCTATTGCCACCTTATAACCTTTGTGTTGTAAATGCTGTACTGATTCTGTATGCTGCAATCAATATAATGTACTTTTGCCACAATCCAAAACGCCTGATTATTTATAGGTTTAAAGAGCCATTACATTTTGTGCAGCAGCACATTTTATCTGCTTTTTCTTGATGCATTAACAGGATAGGGTGGTTCACACACTTAATGACATCAGAGAATATTGAATTGCATTTCAAACCTTGAAAGCATTGTAAGTGAACGGGAAGAGGCAGGTACAGAGGCATGATCAATGTTCCAGGCATAACCTTTCACCAGGACTAGGGAGGGACAAGGGGCCTAAGAAATAAATAGGGGGAGGGGGAGGGGGAGGGGTGCTGGGGGAAAGGCGAGTAAGTGGGATGGGGATAGGTGGGCAAAGGTAGGAGGTGATGGTGATAGGTCAGTGGGGAGGGTGGAGCAGATAGCTGGGAAGGAAGATGGACAGATCAAGAGGGCAGTGCCGATTTCGAGGGTTGGATCAGAGATGGCTGGAGGGGAGGGGAGATATAGCTTCAGGGTGGAGGAGGGGGTGGCAGTGGGATAGAGACTCGCTGAGGTCTTTGCAGAGGGAGGAGGAAAATGTCTATAAGGTGGGCATCCTTGGAAGAGACTTTGCATTAAGGTTAAAGCGACTCAGAGGGAGTGAGGACTGCAGATGCTGGAGAGCCAGAGTCAATAAAGCATGGTGCTGGAAAAAGCACAGCGGGTCAGGCAGCATCTCAGGAGCAAGAGAGTCGATGTTTCAGGTTTAACCCTTCATCAGGACTGGCGAGGAAGAGGGGGTCCTTTCCTAGCGCTATACATTATCGACTCTGACTTTCTAGCATCTGCAGTCCTCACTATCTCCGAGATACATAAAGATTCCTCACCCTGAGACTTCACTCAATCCATCCACTCAGCTTTTTGAATGAGCTCTCTAGTTAGTCCCTATTCCTGATGAAGGGCTTATGTCCGAAACATCGATTTTCCTGCGCCTCGGATGCTGCCTGACCTGCTGTGCTTTTCTAGCATCACTCTGATCTAAACTCTGGTTTCCAGTATCTGCAGTCCTCACTTTTGCTAGTTAGTCCCAATACCCTACTCATCACCAAAGCCCTTTAGATGTGACAATGAAGAGTGGACAGTGTCCATTGAGGGGGATATTAAAGCTTCCATGCTCTCAAAGTTGCAGGGTCCGAGACCAATTTTTCAGATATGAGAGAGTTGGGACTGTTCTTGTTAAATTATTGGTATTTATGATTAAAGGTGGAATGACAGACACATAAATCCTTTTGTTTTAATTCGTGTGATGTGGTCACCACTGACTGATCCAGCCTTTATTCCCTGCTCCTCACTGGCCAGAAGAAGGCACTACTGAGCTGGTTACTTTGGATGTTTAAAACTTGGCAATGAATTTGAGTGAAGTTTTGAGGAAGTTCATAAGGTATTGGATTGGGAATCTCTGGACAATATGATCATGTCACATGTTCTCAGCAGCTCTAGATCTTGAGGGAATAAGACCTGATGTAGCCCTCTCCCTCACAGGTTTAATGTGTAGGGTGGTTGATTTACCAATGTCTGAATATAATGCTTACATTAACAAAGATGAACACATCCATGGTTTTAAAAGTTAACAATCATTTCCTGTACTTAGAGAAAGCTGCTCTCCATTGTTCTGACTTGTCAACAGATCTACTTGTGAACGCATGGGACTGTTTGTAATAATGTCATTCAGACCAATATAACATGGAGCTGATGCTGTCATGTAATAAACTATATTCTACTTGTTGTTGTGATCTTACCAAGGGTTTTTCCTCTCCCAAACTGACCTAGCTGGTCCTAGAGAAGCTTATATTTAAAGAGGATTGTGGCTGAACCTTTCATCCTAAGTAACAGCTCAGATAGCTCAGGGAGTTGGAATGGCCCAGCCAACAGTGTGAGCCCTGGGACCTCTCTGACTGGTGATAAAACACTACCTGACACCTCCTTGTTTACCAGCTGCCTGCTAGCCAGCCTGATTTCTCTCCCCTACAACCCCAACCTCCACCCCCACCCAATGGCCTGAACCTCATTTCTCTCCTCCCCCCAGCCAAGGTCCCCCCCAGCTCCTGTCTCTCGGACTCACTGCTCTGATCTCCCACATTCCCACCAGGGAACCGCTGACATGAAATGTGGGGGAGAACTGACCAATGACTGAAAGAACAGCCCCTTGTAAACATGCCTGCCACATTCACTTGTATTTTAACCAGTGACTTGGTGGACCATTTAGGACCCTTTGGATAGCCAACAGGCTGCCTGTTAGGACAAGACCAGTCCATACATATATGACTTCAGGAAATGTCATAATAAACTAAAGGAGGAAGAGAGGACAATGATATACCGGACCTCTGCTCCCAAATATTAGGTAATTCCGCCCTCTTCAGGCCCTCAACCATGCAACAACTATATCCAAGGTCCAGGACCATGTGCTGAGGGACGCACTAAAGTTTGGGGCAGCTGCTGCCAAGGCACATGGGGGAATGACCACTGTCTGGGGTCTTCCTGTTGAAGATAAAAGGGGGTCCGTTTAGCTATCAGATCCTCCCAATGGCTTTTGTAAGTGTGTAAACTTAATCTTGTCCAAGTAAGAAATGCCTTTGGTTTGTTTGTTGGATAGATTCAAACTCCAATATTTTTTCCTGCATATACAACTGCACAGAACCAAACTGTTTTAGTGACTGTGTATGTATGTGAAGACATTTTTATGAATAAAATATATTTTTGAAATAAAAAGCAAATCTGTAATTTCCTGAAGCTTGAGGGAAGACACTTGCTGATTGTATTTACTAAATCTGTCTTTACCACAAAGACCATTTCAGAGAAAGACCATTTTGAAATTAAGCTATTTTGCATTACCTTCTAAAACATTGCAAGCATAACCATCTATCGTCACCTCACTGTCCACCATCGACAAGATACAAGTCCGGAGTGTGATGGAATATTCCCCACTTGCCTGGATGGAGGCAGCTCCAACAACACTCAAGAAGCTTGACACCATCCAGGACAAAGCAGCCCCCGCTTGATTGGTACCACATCCACAAATATGCACTCCCTCCACCACTGATACTCAGTAGCAGCAGTGTGTAATATCTGCAGAATTTCGCCAAAGAACCTCAGATAGCACCTTCCAAACCCATGGCCACTTCCATCTAGAAGTACAAGGGCAACAGATACATGGGAACACCATGCCCTCTAAGCCACTCACCATTCTGACTTGGAAATATATCACCATTCCTTCAGTGTCACTGTGTCAAAATCCTGGAATTCCCTCCCTAAGGGCATTGTGGGTCAACCCACAGCACATGGACTGTTGCGCTTCAAGAAGGCAGCTCACCCCCACCTTCTCATGGGGCAACTAGGGATGGGCAATAAATACAGGGCCCAGCCAGTGGTGACAACATCCTCTGAATGAGAAAAATACATAATTTGATGTCTCACTTCTTTGACCTTCTAATCAAAATTGAAAGTTAAAATTTTCATTTTCGGTCCTGGTTTTCATTTTATCTTTGTCTTTTTAAAATGAACTTCAAATGAATTAAAAATCCAACCAAACAAAACAGCATTGTTACTTGTTCAAAAGAAGTCATTTTACAGTTTTAAGAGATGGCCGTGTTTTAAGCTGAGGAGGACACTTTCTTAAAGCTCAAAACAAGAAATGCTGGAGATCACAGCAGGTCAGGCAGCATCCATGGAGAGATGATTTGGAGGAGCCAGTGTTAGACTGGGGTGGACAAAGTTAAAAATCACACAAAACCAGGTTATAGTCCAACAGGTTTACGAGCTTTCGGAGCGCTGCTCCTTCATCAGATTGTTTCAACCACCTGATGAAGGAGCAGCGCTCCAAAAACTAGTCCCTCCAATAAACCTGTTGGACTATAGCCTGGTGTTGTGTGATTTTTAACTCGATGGAGAGAGAGCAAGTTAACGTTGCAGGTCTAGATGACTTTTCATCACAGTTGAAGGTCTGACGAAGAGTCATCTCGACTCGAAACGTTAGCTTGCTCTCTCTCACTCTCCATGGATGCTGCCTGACCCGCTGTCATCTCCATATTTTTTATTTTCAGTACAGATTCCAGCATCTGCAATAATGTGCTCCTACTTTCATAAGGCTGTCATGTACAGAGCAATCCAGCAGTTTCTCCTTTCCTCCAATGGTGAATGAATGATTTATTCGGAGTTGAGAGAGGTGAGAAAGTGATGAGGATCCATCATGCAAAGTGAGCTTTCATTAGACAGTATCTTTGTGATATGATCACTATAAATATTGGTTTCAATGGCTCTGACAAAACAAACAACAGCTGCTTCGGAGGCAACAGGAGTGATTTAAGATGTTTTTTTCTCTGTACAGTCTCATGCGTACTATCAACTGGAATGTGGTCACACGGTCCTCCCCCTCCCCCAGATTGCTATGGGGCTAATTAGCAGTCATTATTTCCAGAATACAGCTTTCCTCTAACTGAATGTCATTCCGTTTTCCTAATGAGATCAAAGTTTTGCTTTTATTACATTCTTGATCACAGCAATCTAACACTTTACCATCTGCAGTGGAGCAAGGCGGCAGGATGATTACTTCCCTTTGTCTTTCCAGATGGTTTTTATAATTGTGTTGTTACCTTTCCAGCTGCTATTTTAAAGGCTACAGCAGCTTGGTGGGGGAAGGATGGTTGAACACTTTCGAATTTGCACACAGGCTTCCCTCTCAAACACTGTAGACACCTCTACAATTGCATTATCACAACCTCTCTCTTTCAGGGCCTTTTTGACATGTGAAAGCTGATCCAGTTTATAAAAGGAACCTGCTTGATTATTATTCCTGCAGGTTATGCTGCAGTTACCCAAATCGGGATTTTTATGTATCCTATAGTTTTAAAATAACATTTTCTTCAATAAACTCTGAATAATCAGAATCGATAATTGACCTCTGGCCAGAAAAGAAAAGGTGTCTGATGAGTAAATGGATGAATAGGGCTCATTTGGAATGCAATGGACATTTTCCGTTCCCTTTGTTAGAGGTTGTGAGATTTTTTCCTGTTTTCTTCAGGGAGGTTAAATTCACTCCCTTTAGCACTGATGCTGAAGAGTGACATTGTGCACTATCTAGAAGATGCGCAGCAGAAATTCGCCAAAGATCCTCAGACAGCACTTCCCAAACCCACGACCACTTCCATCCAGAAGAATAAGGGCAGCAGATACGTGGGAACACCACGCCCTTCCAGATCCCTTTCTGACTTGGAACTATAGAAGAAAAATAGACTATCCTTTAGTGAAATGTGCTTCCAATGGCTGCCTCTAATTGTGGAAAAACAATGACTGCCGATGCTGGAAACCAGATTCTGGATTAGTGGTGCTGGAAGAGCACAGCAGTTCAGGCAGCATCCAAGGAGCAGGAAAATCGACGTTTCGGGCAAAAGTCCTTCATCAGGAATAAAGGCAGAGAGCCTGAAGGGTGGAGAGATAAGCTAGAGGAGGGTGGGGGTGGGGAGAAAGTAGCATAGAGTACAATAGGTGAGTGGGGGAGGGGATGAAGGTGATAGGTCAGGGAGGAGAGGGTGGAGTGGATAGGTGGAAGAGGAGCTAGGCAGGTAGGACAAGTCCAGACAAATCATGGGGACAGTGCTGAGCTGGAAGTTTGGAACTAGGGTGAGGTGGGGGAAGGGGAAATGAGGAAACTGTTGAAGTCTACATTGATGCCCTGGGGTTGAAGTGTTCCGAGGCAGAAGATAAGGTGTTCTTCCTCACCCACAGCTTCCAACCTCATAGTCCGGGAACCCCGCACTGCCTGGTTCTACCTCCTTCCCAAGATCCACAAGCCTGACCACCCTGGCCGATCCATTGTCTCAGCATGCTCCTGCCCCACTGAACTCATCTCTACCTACCTCGACACTGTCCTATCCCCCCTAGTCCAGGAACTCCCCACATATGTTCAAGACACCACCCACGCCCTCCCCCTCCACCAAGACTTCCGTTTCCCCGGCCCCCAACGCCTCATCTTCACCATGGATATCCAATCCCTCTACACCTCCATCCGCCATGACCAGACCTCCAAGCCCTCCGTTTTTTCCTCTCCCGACGTCCTCAACAGTACCCTTCCACCGACACTCTCATTCGTTTGGCCGAACTGGTCCTCACCCTTAACAATTTCTCCTTCGAATCCTCCCACTTCCTCCAGACCAAAGGGGTAGCCATGGGCACCCATATGGGCCCCAGCTATGCCTGTCTCTTTGTTGGCTACGTAGAACAGTTGATCTTCCGTAATTATACCGGCACCACTCCCCACCTCTTCCTCCGCTATATTGATGACTGCATTGGCGCCACCTCGTGCTCCTGCGAGGAGGTTGAGCAACTTCACCAACACATTCCACCCTGACCTCAAATTTACCTGGACCATCTCTGACACCTCCCTCCCCTTCCTGGACCTCTCCATCTCCAATAATGACGACCGACTTGGCACTGACATTTTTTACAAACCCACCGACTCCCACAGCTGCCTGGATTACACCTCTTCCCACCCTACCTCTTGCAAAAATGCCATCCCATATTCCCAATTCCTCCGCCTCCGCCGTATCTGCTCCCAGGAGGACCAGTTCCACCACAGAACATACCAGATGGCCTCCTTCTTTAGAGACCGCAATTTCCCTTCCCACATGGTTAAAGATATTCTCCAACGCATTTCATCCAAATCCCGCACCTCCGCCCTCAGACCCCACCCCTCCAACCGTAACAAGGACAGAACGCCCCTGGTGCTCACCTTCCACCCTACCAACCTTCGCATAAACCAAATCATCCGCCGACATTTCCGCCACCTCCAAACAGACCCCACCATCAGGGATATATTTCCCTCCCCACCCCTTTCCGCCTTCCGCAAAGACCGTTCCCTCCGTGACTACCTGGTCAGGTCCACACCCCCCTACAACCCACCCTCCCATCCTGGCACCTTCCCCTGCCACCGCAGGAACGTAAAACCTGTGCCCACATCTCCTTCCTCACCTCCATCCAAGGCCCTAAAGGAGCCTTCCACATCCATCAAAGCTTTACCTGCACATCCACTAATATAATTTATTGTATCCGTTGCTCCCGATGCGGTCTCCTCTACGTTGGGGAGACTGGGCGCCTCCCAGCAGAGTGCTTTAGGGAACACCTCTGGGACACCCGCACCAATCAACCAAATCGCCCCGTGGCCCAACATTTCAACTCCCCCTCTCACTCTGCCGAGGACATGGAGGCCTTGGGCCGCCTTCAACGCCGCTCCCTCACCACCAGACGCCTGGAGGAAGAACGCCTCATCTTCCAGCTCGGAACACTTCAACCCCAGGGCATCAATGTGGACTTCAACAGTTTCCTCATTTCCCCTTCCCCCAACTCACCCTAGTTCCAAACTTCCAGCTCATCACTGTCCCCATGACTTGTCCTACCTGCCTATCTTCTTTACCACCTATCCACTCCCCCCTCCCCCCCACGACCTATCACCTTCATCCCCTCCCCCACTCACCTATTGTACTCTATGCTACTTTCTCCCCACCCCCACCCTCCTCTGGCTTATCTCTCCACGCTTCAGGCTCTCTGCCTTTATTCCTGATGAAGGGCTTTTGCCCGAAACGTCGATTTTACTGCCCCTCGGATGCTGCCTGAACTGCTGTGCTCTTCCAGCATCACTAACCCAGATCCTGCCTCTAATTGTGCCATCTTGGGGACAAGTATCCAGGTGGGCATCTTGGGTACAAAGGGCAATAAAAGGAAAAGCAGTAGCATTACTTACAGTGTCTAAAAATAAGTTAGAAATTAGATAGTTATAACATAGTTAAAGGATAGACCTTACAGTCTGGCAAAGAATTTTAAACAGCAGCAGCTCAGCACGTGGTCTGACCGCCCGCATCAGACCCCAGACCAAATACAGAGCTGCTCTGCTCCCAGCCTCCAGTCTGCTCCACACGGCGCTCAGCTGCAACAAGGAGTATTGTGTTGTACCAGGACTCACTCCCCTCACACTGCCCCAGGACTCACTCCCCTCACACTGCCCCAGGACTCACTCCCCTCACACTGCCCCAGGACTCACACCCCTCACTCTGCCCCAGGACTCACTCCCCTCACACTGCCCCAGGACTCACTCCCTCACACTACCCCAGGACTCACTCCCCTCACACTGCCCCAGGACTCACTCCCCTCACACTGCCCCAGGACTCACTCCCCTCACACTGCCCCAGGACTCACACCCCTCACACTGCCCCAGGACTCACTCCCTTCACACTGCCCCAGGACTCACTCCCCTCACACTGCCCCAGGACTCACACCCCTCACTCTGCCCCAGGACTCACTCCCCTCACACTGCCCCAGGACTCACTCCCCTCACACTGCCCCAGGACTCACACCCCTCACACTGCCCCAGGACTCACTCCCCTCACACTGCCCCAGGACTCACTCCCCTCACACTGCCCCAGGACTCACACCCCTCACTCTGCCCCAGGACTCACTCCCTCACACTGCCCCAGGAGTCACACCCCTCACACTACCCCAGGACTCACTCCCTCACACTGCCCGAGGACTCACTCCCTCACACTACCCCAGGACTCACTCCCCTCACACTGCCCCAGGACTCACTCCCCTCACACTGCCCGAGGACTCACTCCCTCACACTGCCCCAGGACTCACACCCCTCACACTGCCCCAGGAGTCACACCCCTCACACTGCCCCAGGACTCACTCCCCTCACACTGCCCCAGGACTCACTCCCTCACACTGCCCCAGGACTCACTCCCCTCACACTGCCCCAGGATTCACTCCCCTCACACTGCCCCAGGACTCACTCCCCTCACACTGCCCCAGGACTCATTCCCCTCACACTGCCCCAGGACTCATTCCCCTCACACTGCCCCAGGAGTCACACCCCTCACACTGCCCCAGGACTCACTCCCCTCACACTGCCCCAGGACTCACTCCCTCACACTGCCCCAGGACTCACTCCCCTCACACTGCCCCAGGATTCACTCCCCTCACACTGCCCCAGGACTCACTCCCCTCACACTGCCCCAGGACTCATTCCCCTCACACTGCCCCAGGACTCACTCCCCTCACACTGCCCCAGGATTCACTCCCCTCACACTGCCCCAGGACTCACTCCCCTCACACTGCCCCAGGACTCACTCCCCTCACACTGCCTCATTCCTGAAGAAGGGCCTGTGCCCGAAACGTCGAATCTTCTGTTCCCTTGATGCTGCCTGACCTGCTGTGCTGTTCCAGCAATAAAGTTTCAACCCCTCACACTGCCCTAGGACTCATTCCCCTCACACTGCCCCAGGACTCACTCCCCTCACACTGCCCCAGGACTCACTCCTCTCACACTGCCCTAGGACTCATTCCCCTCACACTGCCCCAGGACTCACTCCCCTCACACAGTTCCAGGACTCACTCCCCTCACACAGCTCCAGGCCTCACTTCCCTCACACTGCCCCAGGCCTCACTCCCCTCACACTGCCCCAGGACTCACTCCCCTCACACTGCCCCATGCCTCACTCCCCTCACACAGCTCCAGGCCTCACTCCCCTCACACTGCCCCAGGCCTCACTCCCCTCACACTGCCCCATGCCTCACTCCCCTCACACAGCTCCAGGCCTCACTCCCCTCACACTGCCCCAGGCCTCACTCCCCTCACACTGCCCCAGGCCTCACTCCCCTCACACTGCCCCAGGACTCACTCCCCTCACACAGCTCCAGGCCTCACTCCCCTCACACTGCCCCAGGCCTCACTCCCCTCACACTGCCCCAGGCCTCACTCCCCTCACACTGCCCCAGGCCTCACTCCCCTCACACTGCCCCACCCTCACTCCCCTCACACAGCTCCAGGACTCACTCCCCTCACACTGCCCCAGGACTCACTCCCCTCACACTGCCCCAGGCCTCACTCCCCTCACACAGCTCCAGGCCTCACACCCCTCACACTGCCCCAGGCCTCACTCCCCTCACACAGCTCCAGGACTCACTCCCCTCACACTGCCCCAGGCCTCACTCCCCTCACACTGCCCCAGGCCTCATTCCCCTCACACGGCTCCAGGACTCACTCCCCTCACACAGCTCCAAGCCTCACTCCCCTCACACTGCCCCAGGCCTCACTCCCCTCACACTGCCCCATGACTCACTCCCCTCACACTGCCCCAGGCCTCACTCCCCTCACACAGCTCCAGGCTTCATTCCCCTCACACTGCCCTGGGACCCGTTGTCTTGGCACTGCTAAATAGAGTAAAAAATGAAAGGAAAGTAAAAGAACTTGTGGAGCAGAGGAGCTCTGGGTGAATCGTCCTTCCTTGCACCCATCTTGCCCAAAGCCAAGATATATATCACCTTTTCTTTTGTGTCTCTGGCCAAAATCCCGGAAATCCCTCCTTCACAATATTGGGATGGTCCCTGCACTCAATGGACTACAGTGGTTCATGACGGCAGCTCCCCACCTCCTTCTTAAGGGGCAACGAGGGACAGGCAATAAATGTTGGACCGGCCAGTGGTGCCCATATTGCATCAATAAATAAAAGGATTAAGGAATCATGGGAATGTCCTGTTTCTCAGTCTACAATAAATTCTTTGCCTCTCAGTCCTGACCCTGAGTGAGTTGTGGATTGCAGCTCAGAGTGAACAAAGTTAACCCTCCCAATTTCGATGATCTTCATTACACGTTTAAAATATATTGCAATTAAAATTTGATCTTTGGACTCCTTACTCTTGTAAATCTTCTGTTCATCAAAGCAAAAGGTGTGCTGCAAGATAATGGGATGCTTTCCATGTTAGGGTGTGAGCTCCTGCTGTGAATATCAATCACTTGCATGTGAGTTAGAAGGCAGGAAATTAAAGAGGGAATACTCCTGCACCATTGTGTCTTTCAGGCCCAGAAATGCCACCCTTACTATGTTCATAGTCAGTTTTGGCTGCCAGCATTTTGTACAGTTGTGATCTGTTTGACTGAGATGTTGACCTGTATCTGATATGGGACAGTACATGTTCAGTGTGAGACCTTCAACACAAGAGCTAGACTCAGAGCTCCCAATGTCACATCATACACACCATTTGTTCCATGTTAACTTTGGTCTCAGGTAGTGGATTAATCATGTGGGTGAGGATCCAGGTCGTATAACACATGATGATTCTTTGGCAGTGTCTGGAACCAATATTAATGGCATAGTCTCTTCTCCTTAATGCAGCTATGCCCCAAAAACGTATCTCATTCCTAAATGATGTGTTGCATTTTTCAGACACTCCAATATCCAGCCTGAGGCTGACAAATGGCAAGTGACATTCAGAACATACCACTGCCAGGTAATGACCAATCTCCAGTAAGAAGGTATCTAACCATCAACCATCAATTTAACATTCCATCACTGCATCTCCCACTATCAACATCTTGGGGTCACTATTGACCAGAAACTTAACTGGACTCACCACATAAACACCATGGCTACAAGAGAATGTCAGAGGCTGGAAATATTGCAGCAAGTAACTCATCTCCTGATTCCCCAAAGTTGTCCAACATTTACACGACAGGAGTGTGATGGGATACTCCCCACTTGCCTGGATGGGGGCAGCTCCAACCACACTCAAGAAGCTTGACACCATCCAGGACAAAGCAGCCCGCTTGATTGATATCACATTAACAAGCATCTACTCCCTGCACCACTGACGCTCAGTAGTAGCAGCGTGTAACATCTACAAGATGCACTGCAGAAATTTTTTAGTTAGCACCTTCCAAACCCATGACTATTTCTATTTGGAAGGACAAGTGTAGCAGATACTTGGGAACATCAGCAAATTCAATATCCCTTCAAGCCACTCACCATTCTGACTTGAAAATAAATCACAATGCCTTCAGTGTTGCTGGGTCAAAATCCTGGAATTCTCTCCCTAAAGGCATTGTGGGTCAACCCACAGCACATGGACTGCAGTGGTTCAAGAAGGCAGCTCACCCCCACCTTCTCAAGGGGGCAACCAGGTTTAATTATAGTGAGTGAAAATAAAAAGTTGGATTCATTTGTTAGGAAACACAGGGTGTTTTCCGATTTAAGGCACAGTTGAATGTTACTGATGAGTACTTACACTTTCCTCAAAGTTACTGAGTTTTGAATAGGAAGATGTTCAGAGACATAATCTTTTGCAACAGAAGCATCGTTGACTCTATTACATGTCAACCAAGTCATTGAATCCCTATGGTGCAGAAAGAGACCATTCAGCCCATCAGGTCTGTGCCAACAAGCATCCAAGGCTGGGGCCGAACCCAGGTCCCTACCATTGTAAGGTAGCTGTGCTAGCCACGGTGCTACAGTGCCAACCCAGGTGGAAGCACTGCTTTAAATAAGCTTTAAACTTTGTTCCTCACTTGGAAAATTGAGGTAACTTGGTTCAATTTGATCTTCTGGAGGATGTTGTAGAGTGGGATTTGATGGCTTTTTTTCAATTTCCTTTTTTTGGGGAAGCCTCTTCATTACAAAGGCAAGCTCAGACAGTGTCAGTCCTGTGGTAATGCATCCTTTCGGCTATTGCTCGGTGATCTATTTGAATGTAATTCTTTTAGAGATTGCAGCCACAGGAGCTGACAGCTGTCTGTCACATGTAAGGTAACAATGACAGAAACCTTTTATAGATGTAGATCATCCAAAAGGGGAAAGAAAGGAGAGAGAATGCATCAAAAGGAAGCATTGACCATTTTCAGCTTTTCTGCACTGCACAGACAATGGCCTGGGGGAAGCACACTGGCTGGAACATGGAGCTGATGAAGACTCAAAAGGATAGATGTATTCTCAGCTCTGTGCTGCTATTGGATGATATCTTCTCAGTGTGCTTTTATCGATTTCAACTTCTATAGATTTTTTTTCGTCTCTGGAGAGTGGAACAGTTGACTTAGGTTCTTTCTGTATAGTTTAGGTTTTGATCCTTTGAGTTTGATATATTCAAGGACATTCATCATGCCCCTCACTAAACTCCGCCTCACTGTCTTTGTCACCTTCATGTTTGACTCTTCAATGATCTCCTCACTTTCTCTCTAAGTGCGACTTTACATGAACTGAAAAGCCTGGACCTGAATCCCTGTTATCACTGTCCTTCACTAATATCTCATTTCAAGTATATTTCTTCTTTCACTGAGTGCTGGACCAGTGTTTATTGCCCATCGCTAATTGCCTCTGTACTGAATGGCTTCATTCCACACATGAATGACTCCCTGTGTAAAAAAAAGGTTGCCCCTTTACTCCTTTGTAATTTTTTCTCCTCTCACCTTAAAAATATGCCCCCTAGTCTTGAAATTCCCCACCCTAGGGAAAAGACATGCTTCTCCCTCCCCCTTCACCTGATCTAGCTCGGGCCCATGCAGGTGCCCATGGCTACGCCTTTGGTCTGGAGGAAGTGGGAGGATTCAAAGCAGAAGTTGTTAAGGGTGAGGACCTGTTCGGCCAAACAAATGAGAGTGTCGATGGAAAGGTACTGTTGGGGACGTCTGGAGAGGAAGAAACGTAGGGCTTGGAGGCCCTGGTCATGGCCGATGGAAGTGTAGAGGGATTGGCTATCCATGGTGAAGATCAGGCATTGGGGGCCGGGGAAACGGAAGTCTTGGAGGAGGTGGAGCGCATGGGTGGTGTCTCGAACGTATGTGGGGAGTTTCTGGACTATCGGGGATAGGTCAGAAGAGTCTATTGATAACTGTGAATTGATTGACAATTGTTGGGGGTAAAACCCATCTGGTTCACTAATGCCCTTTAGGCAAAGAAGCTGCCATCCTTACCTGGTCTGGCCAACATGTGACTCCTGACCCACAGCAATTAGGGATAGGCAATAAATGTTGCCTTACCATGTGAATGGGAAAAGAAACAGACCTAGCATTGATTCCAGTGAAACACCACTAGGAATAGGCCTCCAGTGCAAATAACAACCCTCCTCCACCACTCTCTGTCGCTCTGGAGTCACATGTAGGCCTGACCTAGCAGTTTCCTACCCCAAAGGACCATTGGTTATTCAAATGGATTTTCATGGCAATCAAAAGCTGGGCCTCCTGGTCACCAGCACTAAGACTATTTCAGATTTATTCATTATATTCAAATTCCACCAGTTGCCACAGTAGCATTTAAAATGCTTGGTAAAACAGGAGAGAACGTCCATCCCAATGGGGTAGGAGTTCAGGCTGGCCGTAGGGTGGTGGGGGTGGTGGATGTGTTTGCTCCACTTGGTGAGGGTGGGGATAGTGCTGGGAAGGATGGCGCCAGGTGTATCAGAGTCTCATGAACGAACAAAGAAGAGCAGGCCACTCAGCCCATTGAGCCTCCTCCCTACTTCGATCATGGCTGATGTGTTTCTCAACCCCATTCTCCTGCCTTCTCCCCGTAAACCTTGATCCCATTACCAACCAGGAACCTATCTATCTCTGTCTTAAATACACTCCATTACATGCCTTCCACAGGCCTCTGTGGCAATGAGTTCCACAGATTCCCCACCCTCCTCACACCTGATCTGATTTTAACCTCATCTCAATGTTCCCGTGTCCCCTCTGGATAATCTTTCATTCCTTTCGTCATCCAGACCTGATCAATCTCTGCCTCGAAGGTAAAGATTCTGCCCCCACTACCTTTTGTGGGGGGAGTTGGTTCTGGTTAAAGGTGGGGGCTTGGTTTTCAGGGGGAATGGGGGAGTTCAGGTAAAGGTTTAGGGCAGGGGGTGGTCAGTGCTGACTCAGTTACCCACATGTTAGAGTAGGTTTATAACCTTTCCTGGATAACTAGCAGGATTAAGTGAGTGGTACACCCTCTGAGTCGCTGCCTTTAATGGACTCGTCTGGGAGCCTTCCTGACTCAGGGAACTGGTCAGTCGGAAACAACAGTCCACACCAAGCAGAGTTATTGAATATCCTCGATGTTTCTGATACACAGCCCCAGTCTACATTGCTCCAGAGATACACACACACATGGCCTAGGGTTCATTTCCCCGAAACAGAGAAAGCCAAAGGGGCATGTGATTGACATCTACAAAGGTGTGAGGGACAGAGGTAGGGTTAATCATTGACCACCCCAATTACACACTGCCCTAAGCCTTTACAACTCCTCCTCCCACCAACTGCCCCTCTGCCCCTCCAACCCCTGTCCCCAAAAACCAGGCTCCACCTGCAATTCCGACCCAATCGCCCCACAAAAGGCCGTGGGGGGAGAATCTTTATATCTCCCTTCAGTAGAGGATCCAATGACTGGGCCAGGGTAGGGGCAGGGAGGTGGGGAAGGGGTGTGCATGGATATAAGGAGAGAGGCTAAGGGTTTTGATGGGAGATAAGGAACCATTCTTCCACCCAGAGGATGCTGGGTATCTGGAGCTTGCTGTCTGAAAGAGTGACAGAGCAGAGGCCTTCACAACATTTAAGACGTTTTTGGCGATCTCTTGAAATGCCAAATCATTCAGTGAATAGTGGGCAGAGCCCAGGGCTACTGTTGGTTTACTTTCTCCTTTTCCCCCTCTTTTTCTTTGGCTTTTATTCTGTTCTTTTCCTTTTTGATTTTTCTGTGTTTTCCTTTGTTTTGTGAGAGTTGGGGTGAGGGAGGAGGCCTCTGACAGCAGCAGCAGTCACAGTGGCAACACCAGGACCAACAGACCACTCCTTCAGCCCAGCCCAGGGTGAGGACCAGACCCCAGGCTGGCCTCCCCCTGTCCTGGACTTGCAGGAAAGGCCCAGGCTCTGGATCCATGACCAGGCCGGGGTGCCTGAAGGAGGAGAACTGATGGTCTCAGCACAGTGTGGCGGGTGGTCTCTTCCACATGTGGACACACTCTTTGTCTTTGTTTTCCATGTGTTCCATTCGTCTGGCAAGTGGTCTCAGCCCGGAGTGGTGGTCATTGCTGGAGGATGCTTCCACATCAGTATTCCGGTAATCCGGTCTTATCCTCGAATGGTGGTCTCATCCTGGCTGCATCTTCCCAGTATTCCACTGTTCCTTAATTGGCTTTCCCCATGCCCAGGAGCTAGTCACTGAACGATGATGAACTTTGTTTTAATTTTACTATTTCTTATTATTATGTATGACTTGCATCGTTACTGTAGGTGCTGCAGTGGTACAACTTATAAAACTGTTCACTGTATTTTTCATCCACAAGTACACGTGAAAATAAATTTCTGTTCTATTCTACGCAGCTCCAGGCCCAGTGCTGGAATTAGTGGGCAGGGGGTGATTAATGGTCAACATAGACACGATGAGCTGAAGGCCTTATTTCTGAGCTCCAATACTCCATGAGTCTCTGTCTCTATGACTGTCTGATCATCTGATGTTCTGAATATCATTTCTATGTCTATTCCTATCAAATTACTTTGAACCCATCAGTTAGATCCTTCTTCGGGTTTCTCTGTTTTCCCAATTCTGTTATAACTCTGTAGCCTTGGTAATATTCTTACAGGTGTACGTTAGTACCTCCTGCACTGCCTCTCCTTTGTGTAATCTGGGAACCAGAGTTATGCATAGAACTGAGCAATTAAACAAGGCCAATTCATTTTAGTTGCATTGTGCATTCTGTAAATGGAACATGCCTCATTTGAATCAGCAGGGAAACATGAGGAAGAATGGAAACTTGGCGATATTCCAAGAAGGATATGTTTCTGTTGACAGAGACTGAGCTAAGGGAAGAGGCTGAATTTAGCTATTATGTGCTCAATCCTTTGCACAAACTTTGTAATCAAATGAAGGGTTGTGTATTTATGGAACAATTAATCACAATGTATACACCGTGCAACAGTCACATTGCCATTTAAATGCTGAATCTTCAGAGGGGAGCCAATCACTATCCCATCACAACAAAGCTCCTTTCTTTTCCATTTTCCCAGAGTTCCACATTTCCAGAATGGCGTACACAATGTGTCTCCAGACACACCAATCGTGTAGGCCAATCTCTGACCTCTTCACCCAGACACAACCACCATACAGCCAGCTCTCAGTGTCCCACAGACACATTGGCAAATGGCAGAAAAGGAGATGTATAAAAGGGGTGGGAGCAAGGGGCAAGTGTGTCAGTGAGAAGGCAACGAGGCAGGTGTGTGGATGAGGGGCTAGGGTGGCAGATGGGTAATGATCGTCAGAGGACCTTGGGGTGAAGAGGTTCAGGGGGTTAAGAGGAAATTGGCTTATAGGGTCAATGTGGGAGGTTTAGGTGAGTGTGGGGTTGGACGTTTGGGGTGTTGGGTGAGTGTGGGGTTGGAGGTTTGGGATGTTGGGTGAGTGTGGGGTTGGAGGTTTGGGATGTTGGGTGAGTGTGGGGTTGGAGGTTTGGGATGTTGGCTGAGTGTGGTGTTGGAAGTTTGGGATGTTGGGTGAGTGTGGGGTTGGAGGTTTGGGATGTTGAGTGAGTGTGGGGTTGGAGGTTTGGGATGTTGAGTGAGTGTGGTGTTGGAGGTTTGGGATATCGGGTGAGTGTGGGGTTGGAGGTTTGAGATGTTAAATGAGTGTTAGGTTGGAGGTTTGCGATGTTGGGTGAATGTGGGGTTGGAGGTTTGGGATGCTGAGTGAGTGTGGGGTTGGAGGTTTGGGATGTTGGGTGAGAGTGGGGTTGGAGGTTTGGAATGTTGAGTGAGTGTGGGGTTGGAGGTTTGGGATATTGGGTGAGTGTGGGGTTGGAGGTTTGAGATGTTAAGTGAGTGTGGGGTTGGAGGTTTGCGATGTTGGGTGAGTGTGGGGTTGAAGGTTTGGGATGCTGAGTGAGTGTGGAGTTGGAGGTTTGGGATGTTTGTTGAGTGTGGTGTTAGATGTTTGGGATGTTGAGTGAATGTTGGGTTGGAGGCTTGGGATGTTGAGTGAATGTGGCGTTGGAGGTTTGGGATGTTGGGTGAGTGTGGGGTTGGAGGTTTGGGATGTTGGGTGAGTGTGGGGTTGGAGGTTTGGGATGTTGGGTGAGTGTGGTGTTAGATGTTTGGGATGTTGAGTGAATGTTGGGTTGGAGGTTTGGGATGTTGGGTGAGTGTGGTGTTGGAGGTTTGGGATGTTGGGTGAGTGTGGGGTTGGGTGTTTGGGATGTTGGTTGAGTGTGGTGTTAGATGTTTGGGATGTTGAGTGAATGTTGGGTTGGAGGTTTGGGATGTTGGGTGAGTGTGGTGTTGGAGGTTTGGGATGTTGGGTGAGTGTGGGGTTGGGTGTTTGGGATGTTGGTTGAGTGTGGTGTTAGATGTTTGGGATGTTGAGTGAATGTTGGGTTGGAGGTTTGGGATGTTGGGTGAGTGTGGTGTTGGAGGTTTGGGATGTTGGGTGAGTGTGGGGTTGGAGGTTTGGGATGTTGGGTGAGTGTGTGGTTGGGTGTTTGGGATGTTGAGTGAATGTTGGGTTGGAGGTTTGGGATGTTGAGTGAATGTTGGGTTGGAGGGTTGGGAATTTAGGTGAGTGTGGGGTTAGAGATTTGGGATGTTGGGTGAGTGTGGCATTGGGTGTTAGGGACATTGGGTGAATGTGTGGTTGGAGGTTCGTGATGTTGGGTGAGTGTGGGGTTGGGGGTTTGTGATGTTGGGTGAGTGTGGCATTGGGTTTTTGGGACATAGGGTGAGTGTGGTGTTGGAGCTTTGGGATGTTGGGTGAGCGTGGGGTTGGAGGTTTGTGATGTTGGGTGAGTGTGGGGTTGGAGGTTTAGGATGTTGGGTGAGTGTGGCATTGGGTTTTAGGGAGATTGGGTGAGTGTGGTGTTGGAGGTTTGGGATGTTGGGTGAGCGTGGGGTTGGAGGTTTCTAATGTTGGGTGAGTACGGGGTTGGGGGTTTGGGATGTTGAGTGAATGTTGGGTTGGAAGGTTAGGAAGTTGGGTAAGTGTGGGGTTAGAGGTATGGGATGTTCGGTGAGTGTGGTGCTGGAGGTTTGGGATGTTGGGTAAGTGTGGCATTGGGTGTTTGGGACATTGGGTGAATGTATGGTTGGAGGTTTGTGATGTTGGGTGAGTGTGGGGTTGGAGGTTTGTGATGTTGGGTGAGTGTGGGGTTGGAGGTTTGGGATGTTGGGTGAGTGTGGTGTTGGAGGTTTGGGATGTTGGGTGAGTGTGGGGTTGGAGGTTTGGGATGTTGGGTGAGTGTGTGGTTGGGTGTTTGGGATGTTGAGTGAATGTTGGGTTGGAGGTTTGGGATGTTGAGTGAATGTTGGGTTGGAGGGTTGGGAATTTAGGTGAGTGTGGGGTTAGAGATTTGGGATGTTGGGTGAGTGTGGCATTGGGTGTTAGGGACATTGGGTGAATGTGTGGTTGGAGGTTCGTGATGTTGGGTGAGTGTGGGGTTGGAGGTTTGTGATGTTGGGTGAGTGTGGCATTGGGTTTTTGGGACATAGGGTGAGTGTGGTGTTGGAGCTTTGGGATGTTGGGTGAGCGTGGGGTTGGAGGTTTGTGATGTTGGGTGAGTGTGGGGTTGGAGGTTTAGGATGTTGGGTGAGTGTGGCATTGGGTTTTAGGGAGATTGGGTGAGTGTGGTGTTGGAGGTTTGGGATGTTGGGTGAGCGTGGGGTTGGAGGTTTCTAATGTTGGGTGAGTACGGGGTTGGGGGTTTGGGATGTTGAGTGAATGTTGGGTTGGAAGGTTAGGAAGTTGGGTAAGTGTGGGGTTAGAGGTATGGGATGTTCGGTGAGTGTGGTGCTGGAGGTTTGGGATGTTGGGTAAGTGTGGCATTGGGTGTTTGGGACATTGGGTGAATGTATGGTTGGAGGTTTGTGATGTTGGGTGAGTGTGGGGTTGGAGGTTTGTGATGTTGGGTGAGTGTGGGGTTGGAGGTTTGGGATGTTGGGTGAGTGTGGGGTTGGAGGTTTGGGATGTTGGGTGAGTGAGGTGTTGGAGGTTTTAGATGTTGTGTGAGTGTGGTGTTGGAGGTTTGGGATGTTGGGTGAGTGTGGGGTTGGAGGTTTGGGATGTTGTGTGAGTGTGGCATTGGGTGTTTGGGACATTGGGTGAATGTGTGGTTGGAGGTTTGGGATGTTGAGGGAATGTTGCATTGGTGGGTTGGGAAGTTGGGTGAGTGTGGTGTTCGAGGTTTGGGATGTTGGTTGAGTGTGGTCATGGAGGTTTGGGATGTTGGGTGAGTGTGGGATTGGGTGTTTGGGACATTGGGTGAATGTATGGTTGGAGGTTTGGGATGTTGGGTGAGTGTGGGGTTGGAGGTTTGGGATGTTGGGTGAGTGTGGTGTTTGAGGTTTTGGATGCTGAGTGAGTGTGGGGTTGGAGGTCTGGGTTGTTGGGTGAGTGTGGGGTTGGAGGTTTGGGATGTTGAGGGAATGTTGCATTGGAGGGTTGGGAAGTTGGGTGAGTGTGGGGTTCGAGGTTTGGGATGCTGGGTGAGTGTGGTGTTGGAGGTTTGGGATGTTGCGTGAGTGTGGGGTTGGAGGTTTGGGATGTTGGGTGAGTGAGGTGTTGGAGCTTAAAGATGTTGTGTGAGTGTGGGGTTCGAGGTTTGTGATGTTTAGTGAGTGTGGGGTGGAGGTTTGGGATGTTGTGTGAGTGTGGCATTGGGTGTTTGGGACATTGGGTGAATGTGTGGTTGGAGGTTTGGGATGTTGGGTGTGCGTGGGGTTGCAGTTTTGTGATGTTCGGTGAGTGTGGGGTTGGAGATTTGGGATGTTGAGTGAATGTTGGGTTGGAGGTTTGTGATGTTGGGTGAGTTTGGGGTTGGAGGTTTGGGATGTTGTGTGAGTGTGGGGTTGGAGGTTTGGGATGTTGAGGGAATGTTGCATTGGAGGGTTGGGAAGTTGGGTGAGTGTGGGGTTCGAGGTTTGGGATGTTGGGTGAGTGTGGTGTTGGAGGTTTGTGATGTTGGGTGAGTGTGGTGTTGGAGGTTTGGGATGTTGAGTGAATGTGGTGTTGGAGGTTTGGGATTTTGAGTGAGTGTGGGGTTGGAGGTTTTGGATGGTGGGTGAGTGTGGTGTTGGAGGTTTGGGATGTTGGGTGAATGTGGGGTTGGAGGTTTGGGATGTTGAGTGAGTGTGCGGTTGGAGGTTTTGGATGGTGGGTGAGTGTGGTGTTGGAGGTTTGTGATGTTGGGTGAGTGTGGGGTTGGAGGTTTGGGATGTTGGGTGAGTGTGGGGTTGGATGTTTGGGTTGTTGGCTGAGTGTGGTGTTGGAGGTTTGAGATGTTGAGTGAGTATGGGGTTGGATGTTTGGGTGGTTGGGTGAGTGTGGGGTTGGAGGTTTGAGATGTTGAGTGAGTGTGGTGTTGGAGGTTTGGGATGTTGCGTGAGTGTAGTGTTGGAGGTTTGAGATGTTGAGTGAGTGTGGTGTTGGAGGTTTGTGATGTTGGGTGAGTGTGGTGTTGGAGGTTTGGGATGTTGAGTGAGTATGGGGTTGGATCTGTGGGTTGATGGGTGAGTGTGGGGTTGGAGGTTTGGGTTGTTGAGTGAGTGTGGGGTTGGAGATTTGGGATGTTGGGTGAGTGTGGTGTTGGAGGTTTGGGATGTTGAGTGAGTGTGGGGTTGGATGTTTGGGTTGTTGGGTGAGTGTGGGGTTGGAGGTTTGGGATGTTGAGTGAGTGTGGGGTTGGAGGTTTGGGATGTTGGGTGAGTGTGGTGTTGGAGGTTTGGGATGTTGGGTGAGTGTGGTGTTGGAGGTTTTGGATGTTGAGTGAGTGTGGGGTTGGATGTTTGTGTTGTTGGGTGAGTGTGGGGTTGGAGGTTTGGGATGTTGAGTGAGTGTTGGGTTGGAGGTTTGGGATGTTGGGTGAGTGTGGTGTTGGAGGTTTGGGATGTTGGGTGAGTGTGGAGTTGGAGGTTTGGGATGTTGAGTGAGTGTGGTGTTGGAGGTTTTGGATGTTGAGTGAGTGTGGAGTTGGAGGTTTGGGTTGTTGTGTGAGTGTGGGGTTGGAGGTTTGGGATGTTGAGTGAATGTGGGGTTGGAGGTTTGGGATGTTGAGTGAGTGTTATGTTGGAGGTTTGTGATGTTGGGTGAGTTGGGGTTGTAGTTTTGGGTTGTTGGGTGAGTGTGGGGTTGGAGGTTTGGGATGTTGTGTGAGAGTGGGGTTGGAGGTTTGGAATGTTGAGTGAGTGTGGGGTTGGTGGTTTGGGATATTGGGTGAGTGTGGGGTTGGAGGTTTGAGATGTTGGGTGAGTGTGGGGTTGGAGGTTTGCGATGTTGGGTGAGTGTGGGGTTGAAGGTTTGGGATGCTGAGTGAGTGTGGAGTTGGAGGTTTGGGATGTTTGTTGAGTGTGGTGTTAGATGTTTGGGATGTTGAGTGAATGTTGGGTTGGAGGCTTGGGATGTTGAGTGAATGTGGCGTTGGAGGTTTGGGATGTTGGGTGAGTGTGGTGTTGGAGATTTGGGATGTTGGGTGAGTGTGGGGTTGGAGGTTTGGGATGTTGGGTGAGTGTGGTGTTAGATGTTTGGGATGTTGAGTGAATGTTGGGTTGGAGGTTTGGGATGTTGGGTGAGTTTGGTGTTGGAGGTTTGGGATGTTGGGTGAGTATGGGGTTGGGTGTTTGGGTTGTTGGTTGAGTGTGGTGTTAGATGTTTGGGATGTTGAGTGAATGTTGGGTTGGAGGTTTGGGATGTTGGGTGAGTGTGGTGTTGGAGGTTTGGGATGTTGGGTGAGTGTGGGGTTGGAGGTTTGGGATGTTGGGTGAGTGTGTGGTTGGGTGTTTGGGATGTTCAGTGAATTTGGGTTGGAGGCTTGGGATGTTGAATGAATGTTGGGTTGGAGGGTTGGGAATTTAGGTGAGTGTGGGGTTAGAGATTTGGGATGTTGGGTGAGTGTGGCATTGGGTGTTAGGGACATTGGGTGAATGTGTGGTTGGAGGTTCGTGATGTTGGGTGAGTGTGGGGTTGGAGGTTTGTGATGTTGGGTGAGTGTGGGGTTGGAGGTCTGTGATGGTGGGTGAGTGTGGCATTGGGTTTTTGGGACATAGGGTGAGTGTGGTGTTGGAGGTTTGGGATGTTGGGTGAGCGTGGGGTTGGAGGTTTGTGATGTTGGGTGAGTGTGGGGTTGGAGGTTTGGGATGTTGGGTGAGTGTGGCATTGGGTTTTAGGGACATTGGGTGAGTGTGGTGTTGGAGGTTTGGGATGTTGGGTGAGCGTGGGGTTGGAGGTTTGTGATGTTGTGTGAGTACGGGGTTGGGGGTTTGGGATGTTGACTGAATGTTGGGTTGGAAGGTTAGGAAGTTGGGTAAGTGTGGGGTTAGAGGTATGGGACGTTCGGTGAGTGTGGTGATGGAGGTTTGGGATGTTGGGTAAGTGTGGCATTGGGTGTTTGGGACATTGGGTGAATGTATGGTTGGAGGTTTGTGATGTTGGGTGAGTGTATGGTTGGAGGTTTGGGATGTTGGTTGAGTGTGGTGTTGGAGGTTTGGGATGTTGGGTGAGCGTGGGGTTGCAGGTTTGTGATGTTGGGTAAGTGTGGGGTTGGAGGTTTGAGATGTTGAGTGAATGTTGGGTTGGAGGTTTGTGATGTTGGGTGAGTGTGGTGTTGGAGGTTTGGGATGTTGGGTGAGCGTGGGGTTGCAGGTTTGTGATGTTGGGTAAGTGTGGGGTTGGAGGTTTGAGATGTTGAGGGAATGTTGCGTTGGAGGGTTGGGAAGTTGGGTGAGTGTGGGGTTCGAGGTTTGGGACATTGGGTGAGTGTGGTCATGGAGGTTTGGCATGTTGGGTGAGTGTGGGATTGGATGTTTGGGACATTGGGTGAATGTGTGGTTGGAGATTTGGGATGTTGGGTGAGTGTGGGGTTGAAGGTTTGGGATGTTGGGTGAGTGTGGTGTTTGAGATTTTGGATGCTGAGTGAGTGTGGAGTTGGAGGTCTGGGTTGTTGGGTGAGTGTGGGGTTGGAGGTTTGGGATGTTGTGTGAGTGTGGGGTTGGAGGTTTGGGATGTTGAGGGAATGTTGCATTGGAGGTTTGGGAAGTTGGGTGAGTGTGGGGTTCGAGGTTTGGGATGTTGGGTGAGTGTGGTGTTGGAGGTTTGGGATGTTGCGTCAGTGTGGGGTTGGAGGTTAAAGATGTTGGGTGAGTGAGGTGTTGGAGGTTAAAGATGTTGTGTGAGTGTGGGGTTGGAGGTTTGAGATGTTGAGTGAGTGTGGTGTTGGAGGTTTGGGATGTTGCGTGAGTGTAGTGTTGGAGGTTTGAGATGTTGAGTGAGTGTGGTGTTGGAGGTTTGTGATGTTGGGTGAGTGTGGGGTTGGAGGTTTGTGATGTTGGGTGAGTGTGGGGTTGGAGGTTTGGGATGTTGGGTGAGTGTGGGGTTGGAGGTTTGGGATGTTGGGTGAGTGTGGTGTTCGAGGTTTGGGATGTTGGTTGAGTGTGGTGTTGGAGGTTTGGGATGTTGGGTGAGCGTGGGGTTGCAGGTTTGTGATGTTGGGTTAGTGTGGGGTTGGAGGTTTGAGATGTTGAGTGAATGTTGGGTTGGAGGTTTGTGATGTTGGGTGAGTGTGGGGTTGGAGGTTTGGGATGTTGGGTGAGTGTGGGGTTGGAGGTTTGGGATGTTGAGGGAATGTTGCGTTGGAGGGTTGGGAAGTTGGGTGAGTGTGGGGTTCGAGGTTTGTGATATTGGGTGAGTGTGGTCATGGAGGTTTGGGATGTTGGGTGAGTTGGGATTGGGTGTTTGGGACATTGGGTGAATGTGTGGTTGGAGGTTTGGGATGTTGGGTGAGTGTGGGGTTGGAGGTTTGGGATGTTGGGTGAGTGTGGTGTTTGAGGTTTTGGATGCTGAGTGAGTGTGGGGTTGGAGGTCTGGGTTGTTGGGTGAGTGTGGAGTTGGAGGTTTGGGATGTTGAGGGAATGTTGCATTGGAGGGTTGGGAAGTTGGGTGAGTGTGGGGTTCGAGGTTTGGGATGTTGGGTGAGTGTGGTGTTGGAGGTTTGGGATGTTGCGTGAGTGTGGGGTTGGAGGTTTGGGATGTTGGGTGAGTGAGGTGTTGGAGGTTAAAGATGTTGTGTGAGTGTGGGGTTCGAGGTTTGTGATGTTGGGTGAGTGTGGGGTTGGAGGTTTGGGATGTTGTGTGAGTGTGGCATTGGGTGTTTGGGACATTGGGTGAATGTGTGGTTGGAGGTTTGGGATGTTGGGTGTGCGTGGGGTTGCAGTTTTGTGATGTTCGGTGAGTGTGGGGTTGGAGATTTGGGATGTTGAGTGAATGTTGGGTTGGAGGTTTGTGATGTTGGGTGAGTTTGGGGTTGGAGGTTTGGGATGTTGTGTGAGTGTGGGGTTGGAGGATTGGGATGTTGAGGGAATGTTGCATTGGAGGGTTGGGAAGTTGGGTGAGTGTGGGGTTCGAGGTTTGGGATGTTGGGTGAGTGTGGTGTTGGAGGTTTGTGATGTTGGGTGAGTGTGGTGTTGGAGGTTTGGGATGTTGAGTGAATGTGGTGTTGGAGGTTTGGGATGTTGAGTGAGTGTGGGGTTGGAGGTTTTGGATGGTGGGTGAGTGTGGTGTTGGAGGTTTGGGATGTTGGGTGAATGTGGGGTTGGAGGTTTGGGATGTTGAGTGAGTGTGCGGTTGGAGGTTTTGGATGGTGGGTGAGTGTGGTGTTGGAGGTTTGTGATGTTGGGTGAGTGTGGGGTTGGAGGTTTGGGATGTTGGGTGAGTGTGGGGTTGGATGTTTGTGTTGTTGGCTGAGTGTGGGGTTGGAGGTATGAGATGTTGAGTGAGTATGGGGTTGGATGTTTGGGTTGTTTCGTGAGTTTGGGGTTGGAGGTTTGAGATGTTGAGTGAGTGTGGTGTTGGAGGTTTGGGATGTTGCGTGAGTGTAGTGTTGGAGGTTTGAGATGTTGAGTGAGAGAGGTGTTGGAGGTTTGTGATGTTGGGTGAGTGTGGTGTTGGAGGTTTGGGATGTTGAGTGAGTATGGGGTTGGATCTGTGGGTTGATGGGTGAGTGTGGGGTTGGAGGTTTGGGTTGTTGAGTGAGTGTGGGGTTGGAGGTTTGGGATGTTGGGTGAGTGTGGTGTTGGAGGTTTGGGATGTTGAGTGAGTGTGGGGTTGGATGTTTGGGTTGTTGGGTGAGTGTGGGGTTGGAGGTTTGGGATGTTGAGTGAGTGTGGGGTTGGAGGTTTGGGATGTTGGGTGAGTGTGGTGTTGGAGGTTTGGGATGTTGGGTGAGTGTGGTGTTGGAGGTTTTGGATGTTGAGTGAGTGTGGGGTTGGATGTTTGTGTTGTTGAGTGAGTGTGGGGTTGGAGGTTTGGGATGTTGAGTGAGTGTGGGGTTGGAGATTTGGGATGTTGGGTGAGTGTGGTGTTGGAGGTTTGGGATGTTGGGTGAGTGTGGTGTTGGAGGTTTGGGTTGTTGTGTGAGTGTGGGGTTGGAGGTTTGGGATGTTGAGTGAATGTGGGGTTGGAGGTTTGGGATGTTGAGTGAGTGTTATGTTGGAGGTTTGTGATGTTGGGTGAGTTGGGGTTGTAGTTTTGGGTTGTTGGGTGAGTGTGGGGTTGGAGGTTTGGGATGTTGTGTGAGAATGGGGTTGGAGGTTTGGAATGTTGAGTGAATGTGGGGTTGGTGGTTTGGGATATTGGGTGAGTGTGGGGTTGGAGGTTTGAGATGTTGGGTGAGTGTGGGGTTGGAGGTTTGCGATGTTGGGTGAGTGTGGGGTTGAAGGTTTGGGATGCTGAGTGAGTGTGGAGTTGGAGGTTTGGGATGTTTGTTGAGTGTGGTGTTAGATGTTTGGGATGTTGAGTGAATGTTGGGTTGGAGGTTTGGGATGTTGAGTGAATGTGGCGTTGGAGGTTTGGGATGTTGGGTGAGTGTGGTGTTGGAGATTTGGGATGTTGGGTGAGTGTGGGGTTGGAGGTTTGGGATGTTGGGTGAGTGTGGTGTTAGATGTTTGGGATGTTGAGTGAATGTTGGGTTGGAGGTTTGGGATGTTGGGTGAGTTTGGTGTTGGAGGTTTGGGATGTTGGGTGAGTGTGGGGTTGGGTGTTTGGGTTGTTGGTTGAGTGTGGTGTTAGATGTTTGGGATGTTGAGTGAATGTTGGGTTGGAGGTTTGGGATGTTGTGTGAGAATGGGGTTGGAGGTTTGGAATGTTGAGTGAATGTGGGGTTGGTGGTTTGGGATATTGGGTGAGTGTGGGGTTGGAGGTTTGAGATGTTGGGTGAGTGTGGGGTTGGAGGTTTGCGATGTTGGGTGAGTGTGGGGTTGAAGGTTTGGGATGCTGAGTGAGTGTGGAGTTGGAGGTTTGGGATGTTTGTTGAGTGTGGTGTTAGATGTTTGGGATGTTGAGTGAATGTTGGGTTGGAGGTTTGGGATGTTGAGTGAATGTGGCGTTGGAGGTTTGGGATGTTGGGTGAGTGTGGTGTTGGAGATTTGGGATGTTGGGTGAGTGTGGGGTTGGAGGTTTGGGATGTTGGGTGAGTGTGGTGTTAGATGTTTGGGATGTTGAGTGAATGTTGGGTTGGAGGTTTGGGATGTTGGGTGAGTTTGGTGTTGGAGGTTTGGGATGTTGGGTGAGTGTGGGGTTGGGTGTTTGGGTTGTTGGTTGAGTGTGGTGTTCGATGTTTGGGATGTTGAGTGAATGTTGGGTTGGAGGTTTGGGATGTTGGGTGAGTGTGGTGTTGGAGGTTTGGGATGTTGGGTGAGTGTGGGGTTGGAGGTTTGGGATGTTGGGTGAGTGTGTGGTTGGTTGTTTGGGATGTTGAGTGAATTTGGGTTGGAGGCTTGGGATGTTGAATGAATGTTGGGTTGGAGGGTTGGGAATTTAGGTGAGTGTGGGGTTAGAGATTTGGGATGTTGGGTGAGTGTGGCATTGGGTGTTAGGGACATTGGGTGAATGTGTGGTTGGAGGTTCGTGATGTTGGGTGAGTGTGGGGTTGGAGGTTTGTGATGTTGGGTGAGTGTGGGGTTGGAGGTCTGTGATGGTGGGTGAGTGTAGGGTTGGAGGTTTGGGATGTTGGGTGAGTGTGGCATTGGGTTTTAGGGACATTGGGTGAGTGTGGTGTTGGAGGTTTGGGATGTTGGGTGAGCGTGGGGTTGGAGGTTTGTGATGTTGGGTGAGTGTAGGGTTGGAGGTTTGGGATGTTGGGTGAGTGTGGCATTGGGTTTTAGGGACATTGGGTGAGTGTGGTGTTGGAGGTTTGGGATGTTGGGTGAGCGTGGGGTTGGAGGTTTGTGATGTTGGGTGAGTACGGGGTTGGGGGTTTGGGATGTTGACTGAATGTTGGGTTGGAAGGTTAGGAAGTTGGGTAAGTGTGGGGTTAGAGGTATGGGATGTTCGGTGAGTGTGGTGATGGAGGTTTGGGATGTTGGGTAAGTGTGGCATTGGGTGTTTGGGACATTGGGTGAATGTATGGTTGGAGGTTTGTGATGTTGGGTGAGTGTATGGTTGGAGGTTTGTGATGTTGGGTGAGTGTGGGGTTGGAGGTTTGGGATGTTGGGTGAATGTGTGGTTGAAGGTTTGGGATGTTGGTTGAGTGTGGTGTTGGAGGTTTGGGATGTTGGGTGAGCGTGGGGTTGCAGGTTTGTGATGTTGGGTAAGTGTGGGGTTGGAGGTTTGAGATGTTGAGTGAATGTTGGGTTGGAGGTTTGTGATGTTGGGTGAGTGTGGTGTTGGAGGTTTGGGATGTTGGGTGAGCGTGAGGTTGCAGGTTTGTGATGTTGGGTAAGTGTGGGGTTGGAGGTTTGAGATGTTGAGGGAATGTTGCGTTGGAGGGTTGGGAAGTTGGGTGAGTGTGGGGTTCGAGGTTTGGGACATTGGGTGAGTGTGGTCATGGAGGTTTGGCATGTTGGGTGAGTGTGGGATTGGATGTTTGGGACATTGGGTGAATGTGTGGTTGGAGATTTGGGATGTTGGGTGAGTGTGGGGTTGAAGGTTTGGGATGTTGGGTGAGTGTGGTGTTTGAGATTTTGGATGCTGAGTGAGTGTGGAGTTGGAGGTCTGGGTTGTTGGGTGAGTGTGGGGTTGGAGGTTTGGGATGTTGTGTGAGTGTGTGGTTGGAGGTTTGGGATGTTGAGGGAATGTTGCATTGGAGGTTTGGGAAGTTGGGTGAGTGTGGGGTTCGAGGTTTGGGATGTTGGGTGAGTGTGGTGTTGGAGGTTTGGGATGTTGCGTGAGTGTGGGGTTGGAGGTTTGGGATGTTGGGTGAGTGAGGTGTTGGAGGTTAAAGATGTTGTGTGAGTGTGGGGTTCGAGGTTTGTGATGTTGGGTGAGTGTGGAGTTGGAGGTTTGGGATGTTGTGTGAGTGTTGCATTGGGTGTTTGGGACATTGGGTGAATGTGTGGTTGGAGGTTTGGGATGTTGGGTGAGCGTGGGGTTGCAGGTTTGTGATGTTCGGTGAGTGTGGGGTTGGAGATTTGGGATGTTGAGTGAATGTTGCATTGGAGGGTTGGGAAGTTGGGTGAGTGTGGTGTTGGAGGTTTGGGATGTTGGGTGAGTGTGGTGTTGGAGGTTTGGGATGTTGGGTGAGTGTGGTGTTGGAGGTTTGGAATGTTGAGTGAATATGGTGTTGGAGGTTTGGGATGTTGAGTGAGTGTGGGGTTGGAGGTTTTGGATGTTGGGTGAGTGTGGTGTTGGAGGTTTGTGATGTTGGGTGAGAGTGGGGTTGGAGGTTTGGGATGTTGGTTGAGTGTGTGGTTGGAGGTTTGGGATGTTGGGTGAGTTTGGGGTTGGATGTTTGGGTTGTTGGGTGAGTGTGAGGTTGGAGGTTTGAGATGTTGAGTGAGTATGGGGTTGGATGTTTGGGTTGTTTGGGTGAGTGTGGGGTTGGAGGTTTGAGATGTTGAGTGAGTGTGGGGTTGGAGGTTTGAGATGTTGAGTGAGTGTGGTGTTGGAGGTTTGGGATGTTGGGTGAGTGTGGTGTTGGAGGTTTGGGATGTTGAGTGAGTATGGGGTTGGATGTGTGGGTTGTTGGGTGAGTGTGGGGTTGGAGGTTTGGGATGTTGAGTGAGTGTGGGGTTGGAGGTTTGGGATGTTGAGTGAGTGTGGGGTTGGATGTTTTGGTTGTTGGGTGAGTGTGGGGTTGGAGGTTTGGGATGTTGAGTGAGTGTGGGTTTGGAGGTTTTGGATGTTGGGTGAGTGTGGTGTTGGAGGTTTGGGATGTTGGGTGAGTGTGGTGTTGGAGGTTTTGGATGTTGAGTGAGTGTGGGGTTGGATGATTGGGTTGTTGGGTGAGTGTGGTGTTGGAGGTTTGGGATGTTGAGTGAGTGTGGGGTTGGAGGTTTGGGATGTTGGGTGAGTGTGGTGTTGGAGGTTTGGGATGTTGGGTGAGTGTGGAGTTGGAGGTTTGGGATGTTGAGTGAGTGTGGTGTTGGAGGTTTTGGATGTTGAGTGAGTGTGGAGTTGGAGGTTTGGGTTGTTGGGTGAGTGTGGGGTTGGAGATTTGGGATGTTGTGTGAGTGTGGGGTTGGAGGTTTGGGATGTTGAGTGAATGTGGGGTTGGTGGTTTAGGATGTTGAGTGAGTGTTGGGTTGGAGGTATGTGATGTTGGGTGAGTTGGGGTTGTAGTTTTGGGATGTTGGGTGAGTGTGGTGTTGGAGATTTGGGATGTTGGGTGAGTATGGGGTTGGATGTTTGGGATGTTGGGTGAGTGTGGTGTTGGAGATTTGGGATGTTGGGTGAGTGTGGGGTTGGAGGTTTGGGATGTTGGGTGAGTGTGGTGTTGGAGGTTTGGGATGTTGGGTGAGTGTGGAGTTGGAGGTTTGGGATGTTGAGTGAGTGTGGTGTTGGAGGTTTTGGATGTTGAGTGAGTGTGGAGTTGGAGGTTTGGGTTGTTGGGTGAGTGTGGGGTTGGAGATTTGGGATGTTGGGTGAGTGTGGTGTTGGAGGTTTGGGATGTTGGGTGAGTGTGGAGTTGGAGGTTTGGGATGTTGAGTGAGTGTGGTGTTGGAGGTTTTGGATGTTGTGTGAGTGTGGAGTTGGAGGTTTGGGTTGTTGGGTGAGTGTGGGGTTAGAGATTTGGGATGTTGAGTGAATGTGGGGTTGGAGGTTTGGGATGTTGAGTGAGTGTTGGGTTGGAGGTTTGTGATGTTGGGTGAGTTGGGGTTGTAGTTTTGGGATGTTGGGTGAGTGTGGTGTTGGAGATTTGGGATGTTGGGTGAGTATGGGGTTGGATGTTTGGGATGTTGGGTGAGTGTGGTGTTGGAGATTTGGGATGTTGGGTGAGTGTGGGGTTGGAGGTTTGCAATGTTGGGTGAGTGTGGGGTTGAAGGTTTGGGATGCTGAGTGAGTGTGGAGTTGGAGGTTTGGGATGTTTGTTGAGTGTGGTGTTAGATGTTTGGGATGTTGAGTGAATGTTGGGTTGGAGGCTTGGGATGTTGAGTGAATGTGGCGTTGGAGGTTTGGGATGTTGGGTGAGTGTGGTGTTGGAGATTTGGGATGTTGGGTGAGTGTGGGGTTTGAGGTTTGTGATGTTGGGTGAGTGTGGTGTTAGATGTTTGGGATGTTGAGTGAATGTTGGGTTGGAGGTTTGGGATGTTGGGTGAGTTTGGTGTTGGAAGTTTGGGATGTTGGGTGAGTGTGGGGTTGGGTGTTTGGGTTGTTGGTTGAGTGTGGTGTTAGATGTTTGGGATGTTGAGTGAATGTTGGGTTGGAGGTTTGGGATGTTGGGTGAGTGTGGTGTTGGAGGTTTGGGATGTTGGGTGAGTGTGGGGTTGGAGGTTTGGGATGTTGGGTGAGTGTGTGGTTGGGTGTTTGGGATGTTCAGTGAATTTGGGTTGGAGGCTTGGGATGTTGAATGAATGTTGGGTTGGAGGGTTGGGAATTTAGGTGAGTGTGGGTTTAGAGATTTGGGATGTTGGGTGAGTGTGGCATTGGGTGTTAGGGACATTGGGTGAATGTGTGGTTGGAGGTTCGTGATGTTGGGTGAGTGTGGGGTTGGAGGTTTGTGATGTTGGGTGAGTGTGGGGTTGGAGGTCTGTGATGGTGGGTGAGTGTGGCATTGGGTTTTTGGGACATAGGGTGAGTGTGGTGTTGGAGGTTTGGGATGTTGGGTGAGCGTGGGGTTGGAGGTTTGTGATGTTGGGTGAGTGTGGGGTTGGAGGTTTGGGATGTTGGGTGAGTGTGGCATTGGGTTTTAGGGACATTGGGTGAGTGTGGTGTTGGAGGTTTGGGATGTTGGGTGAGCGTGGGGTTGGAGGTTTGTGATGTTGGGTGAGTACGGGGTTGGGGGTTTGGGATGTTGACTGAATGTTGGGTTGGAAGGTTAGGAAGTTGGGTAAGTGTGGGGTTAGAGGTATGGGATGTTCGGTGAGTGTGGTGATGGAGGTTTGGGATGTTGGGTAAGTGTGGCATTGGGTGTTTGGGACATTGGGTGAATGTATGGTTGGAGGTTTGTGATGTTGGGTGAGTGTGGGGTTGGAGGTTTGGGATGTTGGGTGAGTGTGGGGTTGGAGGTTTGTGATGTTGGGTGAGTGTGGGGTTGGAGGTTTGGGATGTTGGGTGAATGTGTGGTTGGAGGTTTGGGATGTTGGTTGAGTGTGGTGTTGGAGGTTTGGGATGTTGGGTGAGCGTGGGGTTGCAGGTTTGTGATGTTGGGTAAGTGTGGGGTTGGAGGTTTGAGATGTTGAGTGAATGTTGGGTTGGAGGTTTGTGATGTTGGGTGAGTGTGGTGTTGGAGGTTTGGGATGTTGGGTGAGCGTGGGGTTGCAGGTTTGTGATGTTGGGTAAGTGTGGGGTTGGAGGTTTGAGATGTTGAGGGAATGTTGCGTTGGAGGGTTGGGAAGTTGGGTGAGTGTGGGGTTCGAGGTTTGGGACATTGGGTGAGTGTGGTCATGGAGGTTTGGCATGTTGGGTGAGTGTGGGATTGGATGTTTGGGACATTGGGTGAATGTGTGGTTGGAGATTTGGGATGTTGGGTGAGTGTGGGGTTGGAGGTTTGGGATGTTGGGTGAGTGTGGTGTTTGAGATTTTGGATGCTGAGTGAGTGTGGGGTTGGAGGTCTGGGTTGTTGGGTGAGTGTGGGGTTGGAGGTTTGGGATGTTGTGTTAGTGTGGTGTTGGAGGTTTGGGATGTTGAGGGAATGTTGCATTGGAGGTTTGGGAAGTTGGGTGAGTGTGGGGTTCGAGGTTTGGGATGTTGGGTGAGTGTGGTGTTGGAGGTTTGGGATGTAGCGTGAGTGTGGGGTTGGAGGTTTGGGATGTTGGGTGAGTGAGGTGTTGGAGGTTAAAGATGTTGTGTGAGTGTGGGGTTCGAGGTTTGTGATGTTGGGTGAGTGTGGAGTTGGAGGTTTGGGATGTTGTGTGAGTGTGGCATTGGGTGTTTGGGACATTGGGTGAATGTGTGGTTGGAGGTTTGGGATGTTGGGTGAGCGTGGGGTTGCAGGTTTGTGATGTTCGGTGAGTGTGGGGTTGGAGATTTGGGATGTTGAGTGAATGTTGCATTGGAGGGTTGGGAAGTTGGGTGAGTGTGGTGTTCGAGGGTTGGGATGTTGGGTGAGTGTGGTGTTGGAGGTTTGGGATGTTGGGTGAGTGTGGTGTTGGAGGTTTGGGATGTTGAGTGAATATGGTGTTGGAGGTTTGGGATGTTGAGTGAGTGTGGGGTTGGAGGTTTTGGATGTTGGGTGAGTGTGGTGTTGGAGGTTTGTGATGTTGGGTGAGAGTGGGGTTGGAGGTTTGGGATGTTGGGTGAGTGTGTGGTTGGAGGTTTGGGATGTTGGGTGAGTGTGGGGTTGGATGTTTGGGTTGTTGGGTGAGTGTGAGGTTGGAGGTTTGAGATGTTGAGTGAGTATGGGGTTGGATGTTTGGGTTGTTGGGTGAGTGTGGGGTTGGAGGTTTGAGATGTTGAGTGAGTGTGGGGTTGGAGGTTTGAGATGTTGAGTGAGTGTGGTGTTGGAGGTTTGGGATGTTGGGTGAGTGTGGTGTTGGAGGTTTGGGATGTTGAGTGAGTATGGGGTTGGATGTGTGGGTTGTTGGGTGAGTGTGGGGTTGGAGGTTTGGGATGTTGAGTGAGTGTGGGGTTGGAGGTTTGGGATGTTGAGTGAGTGTGGGGTTGGATGTTTGGGTTGTTGGGTGAGTGTGGGGTTGGAGGTTTGGGATGTTGAGTGAGTGTGGGGTTGGAGGTTTTGGATGTTGAGTGAGTGTGGGGTTGGAGGTTTGGGATGTTGGGTGAGTGTGGTGTTGGAGGTTTGGGATGTTGGGTGAGTGTGAAGTTGGAGGTTTGGGATGTTGAGTGAGTGTGGTGTTGGAGGTTTTGGATGTTGAGTGAGTGTGGAGTTGGAGGTTTGGGTTGTTGGGTGAGTGTGGGGTTGGAGGTTTGGGATGTTGAGTGAATGTGGGGTTGGAGGTTTGGGTTGTTGGGTGAGTGTGGGGTTGGAGGTTTGGGATGTTGAGTGAGTGTTGGGTTGGAGGTTTGTGATGTTGGGTGAGTTGGGGTTGTAGTTTTGGGATGTTGGGTGAGTGTGGTGTTGGAGATTTGGGATGTTGGGTGAGTATGGGGTTGGATGTTTGGGATGTTGGGTGAGTGTGGTGTTGGAGATTTGGGATGTTGGGTGAGTATGGGGTTGGATGCTTGGGATGTTGGGTGAGTGTGGTGTTGGAGGTTTGTGATGTTGGGTGAGTGTGGTGTTGGAGGTTTGGGATGTTGTGTGAGTGTGGGGTTGGAGGTTTGGGATGTTGAGTGAATGTGTGGTTGGAATTTGGGATGTTGAGTGAGTGTGGGGTTGGAGGTTTGGGATGTTGAGTGAATGTTGGGTTGGAAGGTTAGGAAGTTGGGTAAGTGTGGGGTTAGAGGTATGGGATGTTCGGTGATTGTGGTGATGGAGGTTTGGGATGTTGGCTGTGTGTGGCAACTGTCTGCTCCTTGGATGCTGCCTGACCTGCTGCGCTTTTCCAGTAACACATTTTCAGCTCTCATCTCCAGCATCTGCAGCCCTCACTTTCTCATCCAGGGTTCAGAGCCAATTTAAATCCCTTGACCCTTTCCTGGGTATATAATGTAAAACGCCACCGTGTGGGATTCCCTTGTGTACCCTTCCGAAAACACTTACACAAAGCCTGTTTCCCCATGTAAACTCTAGGCCAATATCCTGTAATGGGATGGGTTTGATGTGTCCTCTTTCAGCTGCACAGATTCCCAATATTTCAGCTTGCAGATAGCTTCTTGCAGACAGAACACTGACTCATCAAAGCTGCATTTCAATTTCCCTCGCTGTGAAGGGAGGTCCGTGAAGTCACGTTATATGTACTCGAGTGTCTCTCAGCTCCCCTGACCAACAATGGTCTTTTATTCATTAATTGAGTACTGGAGGTATTTTCAATTAAACAATCTGTCTGTAGAATTAATCTTGCTGATATTCAGAATATTTTACCCCTCTTCCATTGTCATTCGATTGGCTGAATAGCCTGTTTCTGTCCTTATGCCTTACTGTTCTTTCCTTATGGGAGAAAGTGAGGGCTGCAGATGCTGGATCTCAGAGCTGAAAATGTGTTGCTGGAAAAGCGCAGCAGGTCAGGCAGCATCCAAGGAGCAGGAGAATCGACGTTGTCCTTTCCTTCTGCCAATCTCTAACCTCTATGTATCTCTAGTCATTTTCTCTGCTCTTACTAACAGGACGAATTGCTTTGTACAGTGTAGGAATTATTAAGAGCTGACTACAGTAAGGCTATGATTTGGAGATGCCGGTGTTGGACTGAGGTGTACAAAGTTAAAAATCACACAACACCAGGTTATAGTCCAACAGGTTTAATTGGAAGCGCTAGCTTTCGGAGCGACGCTCCTAAATCACCTGATGAAGGAGCGTCGCTCCAAAAACTAGTGTACTTCCAATTAAACGTGTTGGACTATAACCTGGTGTTGTGTGATTTTTAATTACAGTAAGGCTAGTTTGTATAAGGTTGTCTTTATTGGGAGCCGTCTCTGGTCAGGTTAGTTTGTACAAGGTTATCTTTATTGGGAGCTGTCTCTGGTCAGGTTAGTTTGTACAAGATTATCTTTATTGGGAGCTGTCTCTGGTCAGGTTAGTTGGTATAAGGTTATCTTTATTGGGAGCTGTCTCTGGTCAGGTTAGTTTGTACAAGATTATCTTTATTGGGAGCTGTCTCTGGTCAGGTTAGTTTGTACAAGATTATCTTTATTGGGAGCTGTCTCTGGTCAGGTTAGTTGGTATAAGGTTATCTTTATTGGGAGCTGTCTCTGGTCAGGTTAGTTTGTACAAGATTATGTTTATTGGGAGCTGTCTCTGGTCAGGTTAGTTGGTATAAGGTTATCTTTATTGGGAGCTGTCTCTGGTCAGGTTAGTTTGTACAAGGTTATCTTTATTGGGAGCTGTCTCTGGTCAGGTTAGTTTGTACAAGATTATGTTTATTGGGAGCTGTCTCTGGTCAGGTTAGTTTGCAAGATCTTGGTGCCTTTGAATGAGGATTGTTGACCTGGAGAGTTGAGCTACTGACAATTTTCCATGTGAAATCCCATTGGTCAGAATGTAATCCAGGAGCTGACATGGTTTTGGAGGTGGGTGGGTTTGGACTGCGGGGCTTGCCTGCTTTCTGAGATACATAATATCTGAGTGTTGTGTGGGGCAGCCTGCTGGGAGGTTGGTTTGTTTGTGGCTAATACAAAGAAGTAATGTTGGCAGAGTGAGAGAAGAAGATGAGAGGATGTAATGATCAACTTTCCAAATAAAATGATTTAGAAGAGCCGGTGTTGGACTGTGATATACAAAGTTAAAAATCACACGACACCAGATCATAGACCAACAGGCTGTAAATTCTGTGTCTTATGATCTTCTACTCCACAACCACCTGATGAAAGCTAGTGCTTCCAAATAAACCTGTTGGGACTATAACCTGGTGTGTGAGTTTTAACTTTCCAAATAAAATTGTCCAGCAGCATTAATGAGGTAAATGAACAGAACAGGAACAGCCACACAGAGTGTGCAGCACGGTGTCCCACTCTGTAGATCATCATGTCTAAAATGATGGGGTGTTTTTGTATTCTATTGTGATTACTATGATTAAAAAATCCAATTAATCACCTTTTGAATAGGTCTGCTCATTACACTGTTGTTTGAAGGCATTTAATGAGTTGAATTATCTCAATCCCATGGAGACAATCAATTTACTGCAGAGCTACTTGGATATCTTGTGACAGCAGATTTATCATTGTTGTTAAATCCTGCCTTCGACTGGCACCCGTTCAAATCCCAGTTTTGACCTTTATTCAACTCGCACAAGCTGCATTTGTGATGTGCCTTTATCAGAGGGAAACATCTCAAGGCAGTTTGCCGCAATTTTTCTTTAATCATTCAGGGGATGAGGGCACCTCTGGCTAAACCAGCATTTATTGCCCATCCCTAATTACCCAGAGGGCAGTTAAGAGTCAACCATATTGCTGTGGATCTGGAGTCACATGGCGACCACACCAGGTAGGGATGGTTGATTTCCTTCTCGAAAGTGCATGAGTTACCCAGATATGGGTTTTGCCCAACAATTAAGAATGGACTCCTGCTTATCATTAGAGTATTAATTCCAGATTTTTATTGAATTCAATTTTCACCATCTGTTACAGCAGGATTTGAGCAAAAGGCTGCAGGACATTACCTGGGTACCTGATTGAACGGGCCATCACCTCCCCCCAGCTTAATAAGTGAAAACTGAGGGTGAATCACAGATTGGGTACAGTGCTGGCAGAGACTGCACACTCCAGCATGCCTGCAGCAGCTCCTTAAGTGAGCGTCTTTCCGAAAGCAAACCTGAGGAGGTTCTGCAAAACTGGGACACAGGGGTAGGTTTGAAGGGAAGCTTTAAAGGAAGAGAACAAAGTGGAAATGTGGGAAGGGACTGTGCGTCTTTAGTAGCTAAACATCTGTGGGTCCAGGCAACTGAGGGTGTGTGGGATTTGGGGAATGCACAAGTGAACAGAGTTGGAATAAGCAAAGTCCTTGGGAAGGTTTTAATACTGAGGGAGGCAGAGATTGGGAACATTGAGAGTTACAGAGATCGGGAACGTTGAGGGTGACAGAGATCAGGAACACTGAGGGTGACAGAGATCGGGAAGGCTGAGGGTGACAGAGATCAGGAACGCTGAGGGTGACAGAGATTGGGAATGTTGAATGTTACAGAGATTGGGAACGTTGAGCGTTACAGAGATTGGGAATGTTGAGGGTGACGGAGATCGGGAACATTGAACATTACAGAGATTGGGAACGTTGAGGGTGACGGAGATCGGGAACATTGAACGTTACAGAGATTGGGAACGTTGAGGGTGACGGAGATCGGGAACATTGCGCGTTACAGAGATCGGGCATGTTGAGGGTGACAGAGATTGGGAACGTTGAATGTTACAGAGATTGGGAACGTTGAGCGTTACAGAGATTGGGAACGTTGAATGTTACAGAGATTGGGAACGCTGAGCGTTACAGAGATTGGGAACGTTGAGCGTTACAGAGATTGGGAACGTTAAGGGTGACAGAGATCGGGAACGCTGAGCGTTACAGAGATTGGGAACGCTGAGCGTTACAGAGATCGGGAATGTTGAACGTTACAGAGATTGGGATGTTGAGCGTTACAGAGATTGGGAACGTTGAGGGTGACAGAGATCGGGAGCATTGAGAGTGACAGAGATTGGGAACGTTGAGTGTTACAGAGATCGGGAACGTTGAGTGTTACAGAGATTGGGAACGTTGAGGGTGACAGAGATCAGGAACGCTGAGCGTTACAGAGATTGGGAACGTTGAGTGTTACAGAGATTGGGAACGTTGAGCGTTACAGAGATTGGGAACGTTGAGGGTGACAGATATCAGGAACGCTGAGCGTTACAGAGATTGGGAACGTTGAGCGTTACAGAGATCGGGAAAGTTGAGGGTGATGGAGATCGGCAATGTTGAGCGTTACCGAGATCGGGAATGTTAAGGGTGACAGAGATCGGGAACGTTGAGGGTGATGGAGATCGGGAATGTTGAGCATTACCGAGATCGGGAATGTTGAGGGTGACGGAGATCGGGAATGTTGAGCGTTACCGAGATCGGGAATGTTGAGGGTGACAGAGATCGGGAACATTGAGCGTTACTGCGATCGGGAGTGCTGAGGTTTACAAAGTGAGAGCTTCAAGGAGCTGAGAATGTTAGCTTTGGCTCCTGTCCTCCCTCATTACCCCATAAGGCAACCAATAAAGGGCTCTCTAACTGAGAAGGAGCTGAAACCCCCTGTGGTATAGGTAAGAATGTGGAGGGAGAGAGAGAAAAAAAGATTGGGAGAGAGAAAGAGACAGATGGATAGAGAGAGTGAGAGGGAAAAAGAAAGACAAACAGAGAGAGAGAGACAGACAGAGAGATAAACAGACAGATAGCAAACAGCAAGAGACAAGAGCGGACATACAGAGGGACAGATAGAGACAGAGACAGACGGACAAAGATAGAGGTGGACAGACAGAGGGAGAGACAGAGAACCAGAATAAACAAACAGAGAGGGAGAGAGACTGACAGGGAAAGAGTGAGAAAGACTACTTTGAGGTATCCACTATCCACCCTTTGAATCTTTTAAATTATCCAGGTTACCGCTGCAGAGGGAGAGCTGGGAACCAGGAACAGATCCCTGTGGTCTCAGGGTTCCAAAGGGAGAGTGGGTATTGCTGGAGGTTCTCTCGGTACAAGCTGGGGAGGAAAGGCTGAAAGTAAAGGAGTGACCTGGCTGAGCAGGGAGCAGAGGAGAGTGATGGAGAAAGTGATTGATTGTGTTAAAGGTGATGAAGAAATGATGAAGAACTATGTTGTTGTGTAGGCCAGAGGTCACCTCATTTACAGAAAGATGTAAATGTGGTGAGAGCTCTGCAGAGAAAGTTTGACAGCCTGGAGCTGGAATGAGTTGGTTATTTGATGAGGAGATGGAGTTAGCAGTGAAAGGTGACCGGATTGATCTGTGTAAAATCCTGAGGGATCAATGTGGAGAAGATGGGAGAACCCTGATCTGGGGGTCAGAGTTTAAAGATCAGGGGTCAGCCATTTTAAATAGAGATTAGGGAAAAAGCTTTCTCTCAGAGGGTTGTGAGTCTTTGCACCTCTGGTGAAGCAGAGTCTTTGTACATTATAAAAGCAACGCTGGAGAAATTCTTGTTATGTTTGGGGGTACTTTCAATGTACACACCATGAGTTTTCAAAACTTTAGCCAATTACAGGCGAGGGATTGGGCTCTTTATCCAATTGGAGAGTGTGGACAGACTTCTGATGCTGGATGGCCAATGGGATTCTCTCATCCCTTACAGGGACACAGGGACAGGAGAAGCCATTCAGTCCCTTGTTCTACCATCCAGTGGCTGACCTGTGACTGATCTCCATACACCTGCCTTTGGTCCATTTTCCTTAATACCTCTACTTAACAAATATTAATCTATTTCAAAGTTAAAAATCACACAACACCAGGTTATAGTCCAACAAGTTTATTTGGAGGCATTAGCTTTCGGAGCGCTGGTCCTTCATCAAGTGGTTGATGAAAGAGCAGCGCTCTGAAAGCTAGTGCTTCCAATTAAACCTGTTGGACTATAACCTGGTGTTGTGTGATTTTTAACTTTGTACCCCCCAGTCCAACACTGGCATCTCCAAATCATAATCTATTTCAGATTTACTTTAACGATTGATCCAGCATCTACCTCTCATTCCAAACCTCTCCAACCCTGTGTGTGTGGAAGTGCTTCCAAACATCTCTCCTGAACACTCTGGTCCTAATTCTCAGTCTATACTCCTAGTTCCAGAAATCCCCAACCAGTGGGAATAGTTTATCTCTGTCTTTTCCTGTTAATATCTTGAAGATTTAGGTCTGATTACCCTTGACCTTCTAAATTCGAGAGAAAACCAGCCTTGTTTGTATAATCTCTCCTCATTCCTTAACCACTGAATTCCAGCTATCACTCGGATTGTCTGAGTGACTCACTGACTGAGGTGAGAATGTTAGACATAAGGAGGCAGTTGGAGAGTGACCCAGAGTCCAGTCCCACACCCTGACCCTGGTTCAGACTAAATCGAAAGTGCTGAGTCAGTGCAGGGACCAGCTCTGGATGGGCCCCTTCAGTAATTAATTGTAATGATCTAAATGAGCCACCCACTGCCCCCTGGTGGCAGATAATCAGCCCCTGAGCCCATAGGAAGGGGCTCGAACCCACCCAGCTGCCTATCTCTGATCCAGAGCCAAACCTTCAAAAACATCACCTCCAGCTTTCTGGAATTTGAATCTTTGGTTGGAATGGCCTTTTGCCCCTTGAAATGTCCCAAACTCCAATACTCACATGCACATATAAGCACACATACGCAGACAAACACTCACACACCCTCTCTCACACACACACTCAGACATGCACACACTCACATGCACACACACACTCTCACACCTACACACACACTCACAAACTCACACACACACTCACATGTGCACACACAGTCACACACCAACACACACTCACACACACACTCACATACACTCACACACTCACACACACACACACACACACACACACACATACACACACACTCATACACATACACTCACACACTCACATAAACGCTCACATACACATGCATGCATACACACACATGCATACACACACACGCGCACACACTCTCATACATACACTCACACACACACACACGCATACACACACACACGCACACACACACACACACGCATACACACCCATACATACACACACACACTTTCATACATACACTCACGTGCACACACTCTCATACATACACTCACACACACACGCATACACACACACATGCATACATACACACACACTCACATACACATGCATGCATGCACACGCACGCGTACACACACACACACACGCATACACACCCATACATACACACACACACTTTCATACATACACACACTCACACACGCATACACACACACACTCACACACGCATACACACACGTACACGCGCATACACACACACACTCATACACACACGCATGCACACACACACTCACACAGTCTCATACATACACAGCCACACTCACACACACTCACACACACTCTCATACATACACACATAGTCTCATACATTCACACACATGCATACACACTTACACACACACGCATACACACACATGCATACACATACACTCTCATACATTCACCCACACGCATACACACTCACACACATGCATACACACATGCACTCACACACAAACACACATACACACACATGCATACACACACACTCACATACGCATACACACACTCACACACACACTCACACACACGCATACACTCACACACATGCATACACACATGCACTCACACACAAACACACATATACACACATGCATGCACACACACTCACACACGCATACACACACTCACACACACACTCACACACACGCATACACACACACATGCATACACACACTCACACGCATACACACACACTCACACATACACAAACACTCATACACTCACACACGCATACACACACGCATACACACACTAACATTCACACGCACACGCATACACACACACACTCACACACGCATACACACACACAAACGCATACACACACTCACACACGCATACACACACTAACATTCACATGCACACGCATACACACACACACTCACACACGCATACACACACACAAACGCATACACACACACACGCATACACACACACAAACGCATACACACACGCATACACACACTCACACACACAAAGGCATACACACACACAAATGCATGCACACACACTCACACACGCATACACACACTCACACACACACACTCACATGTATACACACACACACACTCACATATGCACACACATGTACACACACTCATACACATACACACACTCACAAGCATACATACACACTCACATACACACACATGCATACACACACACACTCACACGCATACACACACATACAAACACATGCATACACGCAAACACTCACACACACACACGCATACACTCGCACACACATGCATACAGGCACTCACACACACGCATACACACACACTCAAACACACACTCACATACACGCTCACATACACGCTCACACACACTCTCTCACACACATACTGTCCTTCACACACACACTGTGGAAGAAAATACAGGTCCCGGCCTACCCATGACATGACCACAAAACAGCCAACACAAAATATCTGCACTTAGCCACTGAGCCTACCCACAATGCCTCAAATTGTCCAAACCAGCTGCCCCAGACATTACACATACCTCAGGACATGACTCATCCAGCCCCAGATCAAGAGAATATACTTCTTCACATTAACTGAAAATGAGCGTCCCACTCCACGATAGCTCAGTACCTCTGATGGCCTAAGGACACAGCTGCTCCCCCATTCACCCATTGTACTCTTTGCTACCTTCCCCCACTCTCCTTCTGACCTATCACCTCCATCCCCACCCCATTTACCTATTGTACTCTATGCTACTTTCTCCCCACCCTCGCCCCCCTCTCCTTTATCTCTCCACTCTGCAGGCACCCTGCCTCTATTCCTGATGAAGGGCCTTTGCCTGAAATGTCGATTTTCCTGCTCCTCGGGTGCTGCCTGACCTGCTGTGCTTTTCCAGCACCACTCTAATCTAGACTCTGGTTTCCAGTATCTGCAGTCCTTGTTTTTAGCCTGCTTCCACTAGGAGTCAAGCCTTCACAAAGAGTACCCAGACAAGGAGGCACCAAAGGTGGTTTGCTCGCCCCGTCCACAATACAAACAGATTGATACCAGGATGATACCCACTAACACCTCCCCCAGACCATGATCGGAATCTCCTGGGTCAATTAACTCATTGTCAGGCACTGGACACTTGAATCTTTTCAATGAATGAACTTTATTTCTCTTTGTTGTACAACTCACACCATTGTCTCAAAACTCACAGTTCTTTGTCGTAAGGGTATAAAACTCTGCTGTACTCTGTTCGGGGAAAAAGCTGTGGTTCCTTCTGAACAGCCTATCACAGTGACTGTTTCAGTAGAGTCAAGTCTCTTCCACGATATCAATGTTTATTAAATAAATCCTTGTCAGTTCTCAGTCCAATCTGTGTGTTTGTGATCTCTGATTAACTGGGCTACATTCTCTGACACACACACACACAGACAGACACACGCACAGACTCTCACAGATGCACACAACTACACATCGCTACACACTCTCTCACACACATGATGTGGAGGTACCAATATTGGACTGGGTTGTACAAAGTTAAAAATCACACAACACCAGGTTATAGTCCAACAGGTTTATTTGGAAGCACTAGCTTTCGGAGCACTGCTCCTTCATCAGGTGGTCGATCAACCATTTGATTAAAGAGCAGCGCTCCGAAAGTTAGTGCATCCAAATAAACCTGTTGGACTATAACTTGGTGTTGTGTAATATTTAACTCTCACACACAAGCATGCACGCACACACACTCTCCCCCCCCCCCACCCCCCACACACAGACACACACACACAGACATTGCCTCTCACACACACACACAC